>NC_138294.1:91394106-91766606 GCF_965601325.2 Salmo salar | reverse complement strand
AGAGCAGTTCAACACAGTAAACAGGGTCTAATCTCTCCTACAGCCACAGGGCAGTTCAACACAGTAAACAGGGTCTAATCTCTCCTACAGCCACAAGGCAGTTCAACACAGTAAACAGGGTCTAATCTCTCCTACAGCCACAGGGCAGTTCAACACAGTAAACAGGGTCTAATCTCTCCTACAGCCACAGGGCAGTTCAACACAGTAAACAGAGTCTAATCTCTCCTACAGCCACAGGGCAGTTCAACACAGTAAACAGTAAGAACTACACCTGATGTAGTGTTTAGGGAACTGTGTGATGCTTACTAACGTTAGGAGAGATGGAAATCCGATGCAAAGTTTACTACACAGATGTTAGAGAGAAAACGTGTAGGAAAAACCCCTCTCACACAGGAAACAGAACCAATCTGTGAATAAACACACGACACATGCTGCCTTGTGTGGGTTATAGCTTGTCTATTATCAGGTTATAACTTGTCTATTATCAGGTTATAGCTTGTCTATTATCAGGTTATGGCTTGTCTTATCAGGTTATGGCTTGTCTTGTCAGGTTATGTCTTGTCTATTATCAGGTTATAGCTTGTCTATTATCAGGTTATAGCTTGTCTATTATCAGGTTATAGCTTGTCTATTATCAGGTTATAACTTGTCTATTATCAGGTTATAGCTTGTCTATAATCAGATTATAGCTTGTCTATAATCAGATTATAGCTTGTCTATTATCATGTTATAGCTTGTCTATTATCAGGTTATAGCTTGTCTATTATCAGGTTATAGCTTGTCTATTATCAGGGTATAGCTTGTCTATTATCAGGGTATAGCTTGTCTATTATCAGGTTATAGCTTGTCTATTATCAGGTTATAGCTTGTCTATTATCAGGTTATGGCTTGTCTTATCAGGTTATGGCTTGTCTTGTCAGGTTATGTCTTGTCTATTATCAGGTTATAGCTTGTCTATTATCAGGTTATAGCTTGTCTATTATCAGGTTATAGCTTGTCTATTATCAGGTTATGGCTTGTCTTATCAGGTTATGGCTTGTCTTGTCAGGTTATGGCTTGTCTATTATCAGGTTATAGCTTGTCTATTATCAGGTTATAACTTGTCTATTATCAGGTTATAGCTTGTCTATTATCAGGTTATAACTTGTCTATTATCAGGTTATAGCTTGTCTATTATCAGGTTATGGCTTGTCTTATCAGGTTATGGCTTGTCTTGTCAGGTTATGTCTTGTCTATTATCAGGTTATAGCTTGTCTATTATCAGGTTATAGCTTGTCTATTATCAGGTTATAGCTTGTCTATTATCAGGTTATAACTTGTCTATTATCAGGTTATAGCTTGTCTATAATCAGATTATAGCTTGTCTATAATCAGATTATAGCTTGTCTATAATCAGATTATAGCTTGTCTATTATCAGGTTATAGCTTGTCTATTATCAGGTTATAGCTTGTCTATTATCAGGTTATAGCTTGTCTATTATGAGGGTATAGCTTGTCTATTATGAGGGTATAGCTTGTCTATTATCAGGGTATAGCTTGTCTATTATCAGGGTATAGCTTGTCTATTATCAGGTTATGGCTTGTCTTATCAGGTTATGGCTTGTCTTGTCAGGTTATGTCTTGTCTATTATCAGGTTATAGCTTGTCTATTATCAGGTTATAGCTTGTCTATTATCAGGTTATAGCTTGTCTATTATCAGGTTATGGCTTGTCTTATCAGGTTATGGCTTGTCTTGTCAGGTTATGTCTTGTCTATTATCAGGTTATAGCTTGTCTATTATCAGGTTATAGCTTGTCTATTATCAGGTTATAGCTTGTCTATTATCAGGTTATAGCTTGTATATTATCATGTTATAGCTTGTCTATTATCAGGTTATGGCTTGTCTATTATCAGGTTATAGCTTGTATATTATCAGGTTATGGCTTGTCTATTATCAGGTTATAGCTTGTATATTATCAGGTTATAGCTTGTCTATTATCAGGATATGGCTTGTCTTATCAGGTTATGGCTTGTCTTATCAGGTTATGGCTTGTCTATTATCAGGTTATGGCTTGTCTTGTCAGGTTATGTCTTGTCTATTATCAGGTTATAGCTTGTCTATTATCAGGTTATAGCTTGTCTATTATCAGGTTATGGCTTGTCTTATCAGGTTATGGCTTGTCTTGGCAGGTTATGTCTTGTCTATTATCAGGTTATAGCTTGTCTATTATCAGGTTATAGCTTGTCTATTATCAGGTTATGGCTTGTCTATTATCAGGTTATAGCTTGTCTATTATCAGGTTATAGCTTGTCTATTATCAGGTTATAGCTTGTCTATTATCAGGTTATGGCTTGTATATTATCAGGTTATAGCTTGTCTATTATCAGGTTATGGCTTGTATATTATCAGGATAGGCTACCATGGTGAGAAAGTGTTGCGCCTTTTAATTTTCATCCAACACTGATTACCCATTTATTTGTCTCTGTCTGCTAATTATCCTCCTAAAAGGTAGTCTGTATGCTATATGCTAATTATCCTCCTAAAAGGTAGTCTGTATGCTATATGCTAATTATCCTCCTAAAAGGTAGGCTATATCCTATATGCTAATCGTCCTCCTGAAAGGTTGGCTATATGCTAATTATCCTCCTAAAAGGTAGTCTGTATGCTATATGCTAATCGTCCTCCTGAAAGGTAGTCTGTATCCTATATGCAAAACGTAGCTCGAGAGAAAGTGCAAGTCTCTCCAACTGTCATCATTCTTGCTGCTTGAAGCTCAATATCCACACGTGGTAGATAAGTTAACCCACTGTTCCCCGATAGGCCGTCATTTTAACCCACTGTTCCCCGATAGGCCGTCATTTTAACCCACTGTTCCCCGATAGGCCGTCATTTTAACCCACTGTTCCCCGATAGGCCGTCATTTTAACCCACTGTTCCCCGATAGGCCGTCATTTTAACCCACTGTTCCCCGATAGGCCGTCATTTTAACCCACTGTTCCCCGATAGGCCGTCATTTTAACCCACTGTTCCCCGATAGGCCGTCATTGTAAATAAGAATTTGTTGTTCACTGACAGAGCCTTGTTAAATAAAGGTTCAATCTAAAACTTAAAAATAGATCAGGTGCACGTGTAATTAGAGTTGGTAATGGGCGGAGAAGCACGGTAAAGTTATCTTTCAAAGGAAACGTACTTCCTAAATATGAATTAGGTTATAGTTTACTACATTGCCCTAGAAATAAATATTGATCACCCGTACTTGTATCCGTCTGAAATCCATCCAACTCCTAAAAGGTAGCCTACAAAACGTAGCTCGAGAGAAAGTGCAAGTCTCTCCAACTGTGTTCTCTTCTAACTCCGTCTAGCCTATTGGCTGACATAACCCAGTAATACAGATAGTCTAATATAATGGGCCACATGAGAATCTCTGGTAATATAACCTAAATGTGTCTCTATGGTGCAAAATTGCTGCGACCATGGCTGACAAGTAAGCTGTGTGACATATGCCTAAAATAAGGTTTCGTGACTGTGGTCGAGTTTGGAACCAGCTCTTGCGGAAGTGGGTGGTGTATGAAAAGCTGAGGGTGCGAACGGGCGGGCAGACCTCTACCTCCTTGTTAAGACTTAGTTCATATTCTAAATACACAGGGATAGACTATCGTTGTGCATATAATACTAAAATGGAGTGTCTCGGATTTTAAGGTACAGAATAATCCGAAATGCTCTCAGACCAGGTTGTGTACATGGAACAGTTTATGTGTGTGCATGCATGGTGTATGTGATGGACAGTCACTTACTTGGCGCAGGACACTCTCTCAAAAGCAGAAGTGTTGTTGTGGTGCTCTTTACCCTCCCTCTCTACCTTTGTTGCAAAAAAAGCTGGAAATCACACGAAAGATAAAAAAAATAACACACCAACAGTGAGAAATGTATATTTCATCATCGATCAGAGAAGCAAAGAAACATCGTTGATTATCAAGTGATATACAGCCATTCCAAAGCAAGCCATATTATTCAACTGAAAGCCTCAACCCGAAAGGTTGAATATATTTTACAGTATAATCAAACAGAGAACATGTCTCCACTACTATAATACATTTTACAGTAAAAACACAGAGAACATGTCTCCACTACTATAATACATTTTACAGTAAAAACAAACATAGAACATGTCTCCACTACTATAATACATTTTACAGTAAAAACACAGAGAACATGTCACCACTACTATAATACATTTTACAGTAAAAACACAGAGAACATGTCTCCACTACTATAATACATTTTACAGTAAAAACACAGAGAACATGTCACCACTACTATAATACATTTTACAGTAAAAACACAGAGAACATGTCTCCACTACTATAATACATTTTACAGTAAAAACACAGAGAACATGTCTCCACTACTATAATACATTTTACAGTAAAAACAGAGAACATGTCACCACTACTATAATACATTTTACAGTAAAAACACAGAGAACATGTCTCCACTACTATAATACATTTTACAGTAAAAACACAGAGAACATGTCTCCACTACTATAATACATTTTACAGTAAAAACACAGAGAACATGTCTCCACTACTATAATACATTTTACAGTAAAAACACAGAGAACATGTCTCCACTACTATAATACATTTTACAGTAAAAACAGAGAACATGTCACCACTACTATAATACATTTTACAGTAAAAACAGAGAACATGTCACCACTACTATAATACATTTTACAGTAAAAACACAGAGAACATGTCTCCACTACTATAATACATTTTACAGTATAAACAAACAGAGAACATGTCACCACTACTATAATACACTTTACAGTAAAAACACAGAGAACATGTCTCCACTACTATAATACATTTTACAGTATAAACAAACAGAGAACATGTCACCACTACTATAATACATTTTACAGTAAAAACAGAGAACATGTCTCCACTACTATAATACATTTTACAGTAAAAACACAGAGAACATGTCTCCACTACTATAATACATTTTACAGTAAAAACAAACAGAGAACATGTCACCACTACGATCGACTATTATTCTAAATCCCACACAGCAAAGTCTTCCTCAGGTCTATATTTATAAAGGTGTTATTTATCTCAATGAGACTTCCTGGTTCAAATAAAATACATGTTATAATTGATAAATAAAGTTGCTTTATTCTCTCACTAACAATGACAATGCTGGTACTGTAACTACACCACAGTTGTGTCATGCTGAAACAGGAAAGGGTCTTCCCAAAACTGTTGCCACCAAGTTGGAAGCACAGAATCATCTAGAATGTCATTGTATGCTGTAGCGTTAAGATTTCCCTTCACTGGAACTAAGAGGCCTAGACCTAAATCATGAAAAAAAGCCCCAGATCATTATTCCTCCTCCACCAAACTTTACAGTTGGCACTATGCATTGAGGCAGGTAGCGTTCTCCTGGCATCTGCCAAACACGGATTCGTCCATCGAACTGCCAGATGGTGAAGAGTGATTCATCACTCCAGAGAACGCGTTTCCACTGCTCCAGAGTCCAATGACGGTGAGCTTTACACCACTCCAGCCGACGCTTGGCACGACGCATGGTGATCTTTGGCTTGTGTGCGGCTGCTCTGCCATGGAAACCCATTTCATGAAGCTCCTGACGAACAGTTATTGCGCTAACGTTGTTTCGATCGGTAGTGAGTGTTGCAACCGAGGACAGATGATTTTAACATGCTACGCACTTCAGCATTCGGCGGTCCCATTCTGTGAGCTTATGTGGCCTACCACTTCGTGGCTGAGCCGTTGTTGCTCCTAGACATTTCCACTTCACAATAACAGCACTTACAGTTGACCGGGGCAGAAATTTGACAAACTGACTCGTTGGAAAGGTGGCATCCTGTGACGGTGCCATGTTGAAAGTCACTGAGCTCTTCAGTACGGGCAATTCTATTGCCAATGTTTGTCTATGGAGATTGCATGGCAGTGTGCAACGGCTGCGGCTGAAATAGCCGAATCCACTAATTTGAAGGGGTGTCAACATACTTTTGTATATATTAGTGTATATTATTTATGTCAATTGTACTTCCTAGCTGAAATACAATAAAAACTGTCATAAAACAATATATATTTGAATTTATATAAAGTTGATTAATTCTCTCACCATTCTGCAGGACACTGACGAGGGTGACGAGGACCAGGAGGAAGATGTGTTCTACCACTACGGACAGCATGACTCAGAATGGAGGGATGCCGGCGGGAGAGATGGAGTGAGAGGGAGGACATTTGAATATAAGGACGGACGAAGAGAGACAACAGTTATAACCTCTCTCTCTCTCTCTCTCTCTCTCTCTCTCTCTCTCTCTCTCTCTCTCTCTGCCATGTACTTCCTGTTACACAGTCTGTTTGTTTCCTCTATTTGGTTTATGGAAATACACTCAGAAATTATTGCCTCACCCACAATGGGAAAAGTTTGCAGTCAGACAGAGTACAGTATAACTCAGAGTACAGTATAACTCATTCAGACAGAGTACAGTATAACTCATTCAGACAGAGTACAGTATAACTCAGTCAGACAGAGTACAGTATAACTCATTCAGACAGAGTACAGTATAACTCATTCAGACAGAGTACAGTATAACTCAGTCAGACAGAGTACAGTATAACTCATTCAGACAGAGTACAGTATAACTCATTCAGACAGAGTACAGTATAACTCATTCAGACAGAGTACAGTATAACTCAGTCAGACAGAGTACAGTATAACTCATTCAGACAGAGTACAGTATAACTCATTCAGACAGAGTACAGTATAACATATATATAAATAATTGCAGTGTCCTGAAATACTATATCGAAAAAAAACACAGTTTTTTTTTTTACTGCAGTAATTTCGCAGTATAACTGCAGTTCAACTGCAATCTTTTTGTTGTTGTTGTAAAAGCAGCTTGATATCAATCCGTCATATGTATTGGTAGTACAGTATTTACTGTGATGCGGTGTCTGCAGAGATCAGGGAATTCATACTGCATTCAATGGGGAGAGTCGCTATGCTGCTGGCCTCATGTCATCAATATGAAAACTCAAGACAACTCCGTTATTAAGTGGGGTTTTTTTCTCTCTCAAAGTTATCGGAATGTCACGTATCCTTCTTATACCAGTACACTCGTAACAACTTTAATAAGCATTACGAAACTTCTATTCGATCAAATAAACCTCACGTAGCAAATAAGCCATTTGATACTCTAACATTGACCTCAATACAAAAACGTTTTTTGCTTGATGGGAGAAATAATGAAAAACCTGCTGGAGGGAAACAGATCTTTCTTCCTCTTCTCTGGCTATGAGGAGACCTCCACATTGCACAGCGATGTGGTACAGCGTTTGATTTCCTCCAGACCCTCCATACAGATCCTCCTGCTCGCATTGTAGGATCAAACATAAATCGTCTTTTAGGGACTGGTGTGTGTGGTAGATAGACCCATCAACGGCTTGGTGAATTCCCTTTCTCTTCTGTGAACATTACCCCAATGATGTATTAGAGAGCTACAGCAGCATCCCATATGGTCTAGCGGTTAGGATTCCTGGTTTTCACCCAGGCGGCCCGGGTTCGACTCCCGGTATGGGAACGAGTGTTTTTGTTAGTGTTCTTACTTCTAAATAAATATTTTAAGAAATTATTTTATATTTATTTAACTAGGCAGGTCAGTTAAGAACAAATACTTATTTTACAATAGCGGCTTACCCCCGGCCAAACCCTCCCCGTAACCCAGACAACGCTGGGCCAATTGTGCGCTGACCAATGGGACTCCCAATCACGGTCGGTTGTGATACATTTGCTCACATTGTATGTAGACTTATTTTTCTACTGTATTATTGACTGTATGTTTGTTTTATTCCATGTGTAACTCTGTGTTGTTGTATGTTGTCGAACTGCTTTGCTTTATCTTGGCCAGGTCACAGCTGTAAATGAGAACTTGTTCTCAACTTTGCCTACCTGGTTAAATAAAGGTGAAATAAATAAAATAAATAAATACAGCCCGGGATCGAACCTGGGTCTGTAGTGACGTCTTTAGCACGGAGTCGCATTTGCTTACGTATTTCTACAATGACGCGTACATCCATCACGTTCCAATTGGCGACGAATATTCAATAACTCAGTCTAGCTGCTACTGACTGTTACACTATTATGAGAAAAGGTCCTTACATTAAAGGAAACATTGATTCCCCGAACTGATAAAAACAATACTGTGTGAAAAATAATTTAGGAAGCATCAGTGAAAAGCCGAGGTTGGAGGAAAACATGGAGATGCTCTTTCGCATGTTCTCCACTAGGTGGCATCCTAGCACCATCAAACAGCCTGACCTGCAGTACTATTCCATCTCATCTGTCAAAGTTACTCTACTCTTAGCTTCATTTCTAGCTTCATTTTATTACCAGAATAAGTGGTAGTTGAACTAACTACTTACCAATTAATTGTATAACATTTAGTAGTTAACACATTTTAATCATCCTGTAATAAAGACAAAAAAGATACATTTCTCTCATTCCATTACTTTTAGCCAAGTAAATTTGATTTCCCGCAGGCTGCGGCTGATTCTTAGCCTGGGTTCTAGACGGTTTGTTCCGTTACGCCACTCCTTGCCATGCCAACAGACTGGAACCAGGCTAGCTGATTCTCACAAATCTCCCCCCGCCAAGACGTTATTTCCTGTATATTGACAGTATGTCATGTGACACAGAGCATTTTGCATCCTGATTGATTGGCAATTAGGATTCACAGTATAATATTTTCCACTTGCTACCATACAAAAAAAAATAAAAAATAAATGATTAGGGGAAAAGGCCTTGCAACCAACAACTATCCTGTCCAGGGGGTGTAAAAATACATCAAACAGACTCAAATAATAGATATGGACTCAGACAAGTCCTCCATGTAAAGAAAGCATTTGATTTTATTAGAATTACATACAGTACCCAATCCTGTACAACATTTTACAACTGTCACTTTTGTATTACAAAAATACATTCAAAATAACTGATGGACAAGATAAGAGTTCCTACCACCACTAAAACACAAACCCAGCTTCTATCCTAGTTGTCAGGCTTCTATCCTAGTTGTCAGGCTTTTATCCTAGTTCAGGATTTTAAGTAATTCAGACAAAACACAATAAGAACAAAAAATAAAAGGGCAAATCAAAGCAAAAAACAGTATCGTGATTTCTTCTGAACATTATGAAGCAAGATCAGATCACTCGCCTATTAACTTTACTCTGAAACAAGCTCTCTCTGTTTCACATTCGTTTAAAAGCCTCAAGTCTGTCTATTTTTTTTACTTGAGGACCTTAATAGGACTTGGTCAAAATATAGTGCACTATATAGGGAATAAGGTGGCATTTTGAACAGAGCTTCAGTGAATATCAACATTATTCAACTTCAACATTCTTTTGTAAACAAGTAAATACATGAACGATATCGGAGTGTTGATGTTTAACGGGCAAGCTGTTAAGATTCCGCTTTGTGTGACAACATGCTACCAATAACAGAACAACCCACTGATGCACACACACACACACACACACACACACACACACACACACACACACACACACACACACACACACACACACACACACACACACACACACACACACACACACACACACACACACACACACACACGACTGAAAGGTGTAGTAGCATGTCGTTTCTCCTAGCAACTGTCTACGTCTAAACTGGCAACTCTACTTCCTATATAGTGACCTACTCAAAGAATTAGACGTGAGAAAACCTGTCATTGAAGAGGATCTGTAATACTGACCAGAGGCTCTGTAGGACTAGTAGTAGCGCCCTATTTAGGGAGATATCTGAGATGTCGTCACTGATCTGAGCTAAGTTTTGTAGTTTAAGCTCAGGGGTTGTTAAGCAGATAGCAGATCCTAGACCTGTGGTTAACGAAGCCTAAAAGAACAGGTCAAAAGCACTGAGGGCTTCTGTCTCCATCTGCTGATTGGCCGACCCCGATATGAACTCCTCCAGGAAGTTCTCACCGGAGGTCACGATTGGCCCATCTAGACCAGGCAGTGGCATTACTACACCGTGATTGGCCGGTTGTAAGGTCACCGCCTGCGAGGCTCCACCAATCGCATTCCCCCCACACGCCAAGTTCCCTCCCCCTTCTTGCCCATTGGTGGTCAGCATATCCAGGAAGCCCGTGCTGTCCGGTGATAGATTGCTGGCAGTCGTCGCGGGCGACAGAAGGTCGGCGAAGAACTCGTCGTAAGCCGGGCTGTCGTAGGCGGAGGTACTGGAGCTAACAGTAGAGGGGGAGCGAAGGTCGGCGCAGTCTGGTCTGCGGGTCACTTCCTGTCCTACTGCAGCCCCCTGGTAACCCAACATCTGATTCAGCTTCTCTAGTTTCTTCTTCTTGGCTTTCAGATTCTTCAGCAGCTTGTACCTGAGGGCTTCTGTCTCACCGAGGCCGGCCGGAACCTTCGAGACCTGGCCACCGGGATCTTGATTCCTGGAGGAAGAGATTTTATGGAGCTTCGTGACTCCCGGAGAAGGAGGAAGTGAGGTCATGATAGGATACGCTGCTGTAGTGTTGTCGATAGGGGTTTTTCGCGAGGCGAGGGCGCCAGGCTGACTTGGTGTCTTCCAGACACCATTTTGAGGGTCAATTCTTTGAGAGAGGAGTTGGGTTGGAGGTGAAGTCTTGGAAGAGACGTTGTTTACGTTTGTATTTACGTTCCTGCTCTTGGCCCGGAACCCTCCGTACATCTCGGCGGCCTTCACCGGCAGGGCCTCGTTGTCCTCCTTACTGAGTCTTGGTTTGGGGAGAGGCGGAGGCTTCTTCAGCCTGGCGTCTGGGTTGAGGGGAGCCATCTTAGGGGTCTGTGAAAGCTGCTGGAAGCGGTTGGGTGTTGAGTGGTTGGGTTGTCTCTGGGTGCTGGGGGGAGTGGGGGTGGAGGTGGGGTGGCGGCTGAGCAGGTACGACCAGTGGGAGTTGGGGTGCTGTGGCGGAGGGAGTTCAGGCGTGCTCTGCAGAGAGTTGGAGGTACTGGGGGTTTTGGGGTGGGGCGAGAGAGATGGAGGGGGACCAGGTGTGCTCTGCAGAGAGATGGAGGTATTGGGGGTTTGGGGGTGGGGTGGCGGAGGGAGACCAGGTGTGCTCTGCAGAGAGTTGGAGGTATTGGAGTATTTGGGGTGGGGCGGGAGAGATGGAGGGAACTCTGGTGCTGCGGTGCTGGGTTCCACACATGATGGTGACATCATAGATACAACGGAAGGAAGGATTATTTCACCGCAGTTTCCAGGAAGTGCCATTGGTTTTGTTGTTGATTTGACCACCTTAGCTGCTGCAGCAACTGGAGTGTTGGACGCCATTTTAGGTCTATTGCTGCCCCTCCTGACCTTGGGAGGACTAGGAGTGAGTTCTTCAGAGTCTGTCTCAGACGGACCGTCACTGCTGTCAGGGAGAAACTCACTGGCCGTATCGGGTGACGTTGGCCTTTCGACGAGGTCTTCATCGTCTGTTTCTGAGGGCGTTTCAGATTCAGTGGGCATTTCATGGGCAGATGGGGTCATTTCATGGGCAGATGGGGTCATTTCAGGGGCAGATGAGGTCATTTCAGGGGCAGATGAGGTCATTTCAGGGGCAGATGGGGTCATTTCATGGGAAGATGGGGTCATTTCAGGGGCAGATGGGGTCATTTCATGGGAAGATGGGGGCATTTCATGGGCAGATGGGGTCATTTCATGGGCAGATGGGGTCATTTCATGGGCAGATGGGAGGGTCTCGGATCTAGGAGCAGAGAGAAAGCAGACGTCTCTTCCGTTTTGTTCGGGCGCCGGGGTGACGTCGTCCAACGTCCTGCTCTCCGAGTCCATTTTGACCTCTACGAGCGTCAGGGTGACGATGTCATCGTGGGAGAGGCCTTCGAAGGTGTCGAGCAGCGTGGCAGAACCGATGGACGGGTCACCGGCTGTTACCGTGGTGACCACGATGTCGTTGTCGGTATTGTCAGACACCGTCAGCGCCTCAACAACGGCCGTGTCATCGAGAGGGAGAGAGAGGTCGTGAGACCGGGACTGGACCGGTACATCAGCATGCACGGAAGTGGAACCAATGATGATGGGAGAGTCTACGTTATTCGTTAATGTTGTGTCCATATTGTTATCTATATAGTCAGCAGTTATGGTGGCGTCCATGTCTGCGTCATCAGAGACCGTCTGAGAAAGGTCAAGAGATTCATTAACGACAAAGAGCTCGGATAAGTGAGGTTGCTTCAGTTCTTTCTGTATCAAGGAAGTGCTCGTCGGGGTTTTGGGATGAGAAGAGCAGGTTGTCTGTGGGTTGTCCGGTCGGTCTGTCTCCAACTCCCAGAAGACAACATGGATCTCTCTAGGAGGGACCACCAGCTGGGTGTGCGAGACACAGTCAGGATGCTTCAGGTCGTCAAACTCTAACCATGATCCTGTTGGAAGAGAGAATGTTAGGAATGGGTTTTATACACAGTTACCAGTCACAGAGGAATGGGTTTTATACACAGTTACTGGTCACAGAGGAATGGGTTTTATACACAGTTACTGGTCACAGAGGAATGGGTTTTATACACAGTTACTAGTCACAGAGGAATGGGTTTTATACACAGTTACTGGTCACAGAGGAATGGGTTTTATACACAGTTACTGGTCACAGAGGAATGGGTTTTATACACAGTTACCAGTCACAGAGGAATGGGTTTTATACACAGTTACCGGTCACAGAGGAATGGGTTTTATACACAGTTACCGGTCACAGAGGAATGGGTTTTATACACAGTTACTGGTCACAGAGGAATGGGTTTTATACACAGTTACTGGTCACAGAGGAATGGGTTTTATACACAGTTACTAGTCACAGAGGAATGAGTTTTATACACAGTTACTGGTCACAGAGGAATGGGTTTTATACACAGTTACTGGTCACAGAGGAATGGGTTTTTGACACAGTTACTGGTCACAGAGGAATGGGTTTTATACACAGTTACTGGTCACAGAGGAATGGGTTTTATACACAGTTACTGGTCACAGAGGAATGGGTTTTAGACACAGTTACTGGTCACAGAGGAATGGGTTTTATACACAGTTACTGGTCACAGAGGAATGGGTTTTATACACAGTTACTGGTCACAGAGGAATGGGTTTTATACACAGTTACTGGTCACAGAGGAATGGGTTTTAGACACAGTTACTGGTCACAGAGGAATGGGTTTTATACACAGTTACTGGTCACAGAGGAATGGGTTTTAGACACAGTTACTGGTCACAGAGGAATGGGTTTTAGACACAGTTACTGGTCACAGAGGAATGGGTTTTATACACAGTTACTGGTCACAGAGGAATGGGTTTTATACACAGTTACTGGTCACAGAGGAATGGGTTTTATACACAGTTACTGGTCACAGAGTTATGGGTTTTATACACAGTTACTGGTCACAGAGGAATGGGTTTTATACACAGTTACTGGTCACAGACGAATGGGTTTTATACACAGTTACTGGTCACAGAGGAATGGGTTTTAGACACAGTTACTGGTCACAGAGGAATGGGTAACATGCTCCCTCTCAGACCATTCCTCAATAGTAGGAAGGTGCTGAATCCTTGTGATAAATAAATGGATTATTGAAGGTATTTCTGGTGTCCATGTCTTTTAGAGTTTCCCCAACACAACGTAAAGAGACCTACCGATTTGCATTTTATAAACGCTACACATTATTGGATTTGTTTCTATCCTTTGATAATGGAAGTATGAATAAAAATTACACATTCACTCAGTGACCAGTAAACAACAACACGAATGAAAAGACAGTCGGAATCGCCCGAGGGGACAAATAAAAAAGTTATACTGAATTGAGTTGAAACAGACACTAAAATTTCAAAAAAAAAATGTTTAAAAAAAAAAAAGACCAACTGACCGTCAGGTCTGCGTATCCAGGTGACAAAGTGGTTGAGCGGCTGGTCGTACTGTAGGAGGGTGGTGATGGAGTATCTCTGCTGCTGGAAGGTGAAGGAGTACACACTTAGGGCGTTGTCAGGGAGACCTTCTGCAAAGTGTAGCACAAACACAGGAGACATCCTGGAAGAAATGACACAGGAAATGTCAGGAAACAGAAGAAGAGACACCACTCATTTCCTCTCCTCCACCAAGTGCACTAACTGAATAAATAGGTAAAAGACACAGAGAGAGAATAGAGGAAAATGGACACGGAGAGAAAATAGAGAGAATAGAGACGAAGAGAAAAGAGAAAATAGAGACAAAGAGAGAATAGAGACAAAGAGACAGAGAGACAAAGAGACAGAGAGACAAAGAGACAAAGAGAGAATAGAGACGAAGAGAAAATAGAGACGAAGAGAGAATAGACAGAGAGAATAGAGACGAAGAGAGACAAAGAGACAAAGAGAGAATAGACAGAGAGAATAGAGACAAAGAGAGACAAAGAGACAGAGAGACAAAGAGACAAAGAGAGAATAGACAGAGAGAATAGAGACGAAGAGAGACAAAGAGACAGAGAGACAAAGAGAGAATAGAGACGAAGAGAGACAAAGAGACAAAGAGACAGAGAGACAAAGAGAGAATAGAGACGAAGAGAGAATAGACAGAGAGAATAGAGACGAAGAGAGACAAAGAGACAAAGAGAGAATAGACAGAGAGAATAGAGACGAAGAGAGACAAAGAGACAAAGAGACAGAGAGACAGAGAGAATAGAGACGAAGAGAGACAAAGAGACACAAAGAGAGAATAGAGACAAAGAGAGACAAAGAGAGAATAGACTTCCTGAGAAGAATCCACTTGACTGTTATGGTCAGGGTTGGGGGGGGGGGGGGGGGGGTCAATGTAATTCTCCTCCACTGAACTGAAAGTTCAGCATTTTTTTCCTATAAGGACATTTCAATTATGGAAATATAATTTTAAAATTTCATTTACTTCCTGAAATGAAAAAAACAAAACAGAATTGACCTCAACCCCTGGTTGAGATCCACACCAGGTATGAAAAGGTTAATAAAGGTCGCGCCCTCACCTCTCCAGCACCAACATCCTGGCTTGCTTCGTCTTATTACACTTGTTGCAACGTGATTGGTTGGCAGCATTGAGAGGGTGCCAATCAGTAACCACCTTGGTGAAGGTGGTGAGGGTCTTCTTACATCTGAAAGAAAAATTAATGTGATAGTTTATGTTTCTTCATCTGAATACTGACACACACTAGTGACGTGTGGGAGGGTTTAGGGTCATTAAATATTGTGTGGATGAAGGGCTGGCGGGTTGAATAAATAATAAAAAGAAGAGAAAACAATCCCTTAAAGTATAATTATTGTGCATTTTATATCTATAGGCTACGTTGAGGTTAATCTTTCATTATCTGGCATCAGTGCATAAATCTAAGCTTTAGGGCCTAACTGTACCAAATAGCCGACACGCCAGTCGCCCAATGCTTTCGGGAAAGGGCAGAAAATGTTAACATTGTTCTTTTTGCCACCATGGATCAATGTCAGCGTTTAATTCTGTAAGAGAAAAGCTGCGAAATGGAGAGTTGGAAATAAAGAGAAGGGACGGACGGAAAGTAATGTTTGGAAAAGATTTGTTGAAGTGGTATAAGAGGATGATAGCAGTTACGGCTACGCTACGGCTACGTTACGGCTAGGCTACGCTACGGCTACGTTACGGCTAGGCTACGGCTAGGCTACGGCTACGCTACGGCTACGTTCCGGCTACGTTGCGGCTACGGCTACAGCTACGTTACGGCTAGGTTCCGGCTAGGCTACGGCTAGGTTCCGGCTAGGCTACGGCTAGGTTCCGGCTACGCTACGGCTACGTTACGGCTACGTTCCGGCTAGGCTACGGCGACGCAACGGCGACGCTGCGGCTACGTTATGTGTGATTATTGTGAGAGGCGCTACAGAAATTCACAAGACGGGGACTTCAAATAGGCCTATGGCACGTCAAGGGAACTGTAGCCTTCTGTTCAGATGGGTTAAATGGAAACTGAAATCTGGACACTGACTGTGGGTCTATAACCTCTCACATAGCCTTAACATTAACTCCTGCAGAATTCATTATTGCAGTAAAATTATACACCAAATGTAGGCTACATTTTGACTCAGGAACAGAAGAAATATGATTTATTTATTTCAGTATCTTGAGAGATTGCGAATGGCATTTAGATACCGTCTGTAGAGGTGCTGTGTTTATCAGCATCATAAAAGCTGATAGTATATCAACAACAACACAAAATATACATCCAAGATGAACTGAAATCTGATCAGAAACATGTTGGGTCATTTTTACAGGTTTCTATTTCCTTACAACCGGTCAAACTGAACATCTTTCCCCGTTTCTTTGGGAGGGTTATTGCATTTTCTCCCCGGTGCCTAAACGTCTTTGCTCTGCGAAAGAAGCAGAAATTACTGAGAAAACGTTTTGATGTCAACTAGATTGAAGCATTCATTGTATCGATGAATGACATTATTCTGGTGAGCAATGGGTTGATTTAGTCGTCTAGGGCAACATGTAATAACAGAATAGAAGTATGTATGTATCCAATTAGAGAGCTTGGGACTATAAGGTTATATCTTCAAAAAGATGATTGAGAATTGTCTTTAAATTTCCAAACCCTTAATGGTTTAAAATGGTGTATTTTTTTTTATTTTTATCTTGTATTCTTTTGAACTTATCATGAATTGGGGGTATTTAGAGTACTATACAGTGCATTCGGAAAGTATTCAGACCTCTTGACTTTTCCCACATTTTGTTACATTACAGCCTTATCCTAAAATTTATTAAATATATTTTTTCCACGTCAATCTACAGGTATTTAAAAAATATATTTTTGCAAATGTATAAAAATAAAATAAAGAAAAACCTTATTTACATAAGTATTCAGAACCTTTACTATGACACTCGAAATTGAGCTCAGGTGCATCCTGTTTCCTTTGATCATCCTTGAGATGTTTCTACAACTTGATTGGAGTCCACCTGTGGTAAATTCAATTGATTGGACATGATTTGGAAAGGCGCACACCTGTCTATATTAGGTCCCACAGTAGTTGGTGCATGTCAGAGCAAAAACCAAGCCATGAGGTCAAAAGAATTGTCTGTGGAGATTTGGGGAAGGGTACCAAAACATTTCTGCAGCATTGAAGGTCCCCAAGAACACAGTGACCTCCATCATTCTTTAAATGGAAGAAGTTTGGAACCACCAAGACTCTTCCTAGAGCTGGCCGCCCGGCCGAACTGACCAATCAGGGGAGAAGAGGCCTGGTCAGGGAGGTGACCAAGAACCTGATGGTTACTCTGACAGAGCTCCAGAGTTCCTCTGTGGAGATGGGAGAACCTTCCAGAAGGACAACCATCTCAGCAGCACTCCACCAATCAGGCCTTTATGGTAGAGTGGCCAGACGGAAGCCACTCCTCAGTAAAAGGCACATGACAGCCCGCTTGGAGTTTGCCAAAAGGCACCTAAAGGACTCCCAGACCATGAGAAACAAGATGCTCTGGTCTGATGAAACCAAGATTGAACTCTTTGGCCTGAATGCCATGCGTCACATCTGGAGGAAACCTGACACCATCCCGACGGTGAAGCATGGAGGTGGCAGCATCATGCTGTGGGGATGTTTTTCAGCTGCAGGGACTGGGAGATTAGTCAAGATTGAGGGAAAGATGAACGGAGCAAAATACAGAGAGATCCTTGATGAAAACCTGCTCCAGAGCGCTCAGGACTTCAGATTAGGGCGAAGGTTCACCTTCCAACAGGACAACGACCCTAAGCACAGAGCCAAGACAACGCAGGAGTGGCTTCGGGACAAGTCTCAATGTCCTTGGAGTGGCCCAGCCAGAGCCCAGAGTTGAACATCTCTGGAGAGACCTGAAAATAGCTGTGCAGCGACGCTCCCCATCCAACCTGACAGAGCTTGAGAGGATCTGCAGAGAAGAATGGGAGAAACTTCCCAAATACAGGTGTGCCAAGCTTGTAGCGTCATACACAAGAAGACTCAAGGCTGTAACTGCTGCCAAAGGTGCTTCAACAAAGTACTGAGTAAAAGGTCTGAATACCTTTGTAAATGTGACATCAGTTAAATCTGCAAACATTTCTAAAAACATGTTTTTGCTGAGGATTCTTATTTTAATCCATTTTAGAATAAGGCTGTAACATAACAAAATGTGGAAAAAGGGAAGGGGTCTGAATACTTTCTTAATGATCTGTAAAGGTAGAAACCATTGAACAGAAGGAGGCCAGGTCAACAAATACATTTTCACAAAAATGCAAATAGAACCGTACAGTCCCAGACTCTCTAAATAGCCTATCAAAATACCAGAAATGAAATAGCCTATCAAAATACCAGAAATGAAATAGCCTATCAAAATATCAGAAATGAAATAGCCTATCAAAATACCAGAAATGAAATAGCCTACCAAAATACCAGAAATGAAATAGCCTATCAAAATACCAGAAATGAAATAGCCTATCAAAATACCAGAAATGAAATAGCCTATCAAAATACCAGAAATGAAATAGCCTATCAAAATACCAGAAATGAAATAGCCTACCAAAATACCAGAAATGAAATAGCCTATCAAAATACCAGAAATGAAATAGCCTACCAATATATCAGAAATGAAATAGCCTATCAAAATACCAGAAATGAAATAGCCTATCAAAATACCAGAAATGAAATAGCCTACCAAAATACCAGAAATGAAATAGCCTATCAAAATACCAGAAATGAAATAGCCTATCAAAATACCAGAAATGAAATAGGCTATTTCATTTCTGGTATTTTGATAGGCTATTTCATTTCTGGTATTTTGATAGGCTATTTCATTTCTGGTATTTTGATAGGCTATCAAAATACCAGAAATGAAATAGCCTATCAAAATACCAGAAATGAAATAGCCTATCAAAATACCAGAAATGAAATAGCCTATCAAAATACCAGAAATGAAATAGCCTACCAAAATACCAGAAATGAAATAGCCTATCAAAATACCAGAAATGAAATAGCCTACCAATATATCAGAAATGAAATAGCCTATCAAAATACCAGAAATGAAATAGCCTATCAAAATACCAGAAATGAAATAGCCTATCAAAATACCAGAAATGAAATAGCCTACCAAAATACCAGAAATGAAATAGCCTATCAAAATACCAGAAATGAAATAGCCTATCAAAATACCAGAAATGAAATAGCCTATCAAAATACCAGAAATGAAATAGCCTACCAAAATACCAGAAATGAAATAGCCTATCAAAATACCAGAAATGAAATAGCCTATCAAAATACCAGAAATGAAATAGCCTATCAAAATACCAGAAATGAAATAGCCTATCAAAATACCAGAAATGAAATAGCCTATCAAAATACCAGAAATGAAATAGCCTATCAAAATACCAGAAATGAAATAGCCTATCAAAATACCAGAAATGAAATAGCCTACCAAAATACCAGAAATGAAATAGCCTATCAAAATACCAGAAATGAAATAGCCTATCAAAATACCAGAAATGAAATAGCCTATCAAAATACCAGAAATGAAATAGCCTATCAAAATACCAGAAATGAAATAGCCTATCAAAATACCAGAAATTAAATAGCCTATCAAAATACCAGAAATGAAATAGCCTATCAAAATACCAGAAATGAAATAGCCTACCAATATACCAGAAATGAAATAGCCTATCAAAATACCAGAAATGAAATAGGCTATTTCATTTCTGGTATTTTGATAGGCTATTTCATTTCTGGTATTTTGATAGGCTATTTCATTTCTGGTATTTTGATAGGCTATCAAAATACCAGAAATGAAATAGCCTACCAAAATACCAGAAATGAAATAGGCTATTTAATTTCTGGTATTTTGATAGGCTATTTAATTTCTGGTATTTTGATAGGCTATCAAAATACCAGAAATGAAATAGCCTATCAAAATACCAGAAATGAAATAGCCTATCAAAATACCAGAAATGAAATAGCCTATCAAAATACCAGAAATGAAATAGCCTATCAAAATACCAGAAATTAAATAGCCTACCAAAATACCAGAAATTAAATAGCCTACCAATATACCAGAAATGAAATAGCCTATCAAAATACCAGAAATGAAATAGCCTATCAAAATACCAGAAATGAAATAGCCTATCAAAATACCAGAAATGAAATAGCCTATCAAAATACCAGAAATGAAATAGCCTATCAAAATACCAGAAATGAAATAGCCTACCAATATATCAGAAATTATAAGCGAAAACATATCCTAATCCTACCAAATAAATATTGTACCCCAGGTCTGTCATCTGACTGTAGCCTACACAGTGTATTTTCTATATTCGTGGGTTTGAGTCAGGTGAGGGCCTCAGATTTTCACTATCACATATAGTCGGGTGGTTACAGGGTGAACAAAGAGCTGACCCCACGCACCACTAACCCTCTGGTCCCGTTGATGTCGGTCAGTTTCTCTCACATTGCCTTGTACACTCCCATTTCTGTCAACATTTACCTCCATGTCGTCACCATTCAAAAGACCAGTTCAACACAAGAGACGCAGCTTCCCATATTCACGAGGGGCCGCAGTGTTTCGCTGGTCTGCGTACCCACATGCAGCAGCCCCACGCCGTGCGAGCAAAACATTTTAGCGGGCCCCTCTTGACAGCGCGGTTGTAAACATTTTGCCATGCTCAGCGTGTAGTTACTCGACCTAGTTTCTTGAAGAGTCATAATCACAACAATAAATTTACACTATTAGTCAGCCATATTTTATTTTGGCTCTTTGTACTGAGAAAATGTTGTCCAATAACTGCTATCTGTATTGGAACATTGGTAGTGGTTTCTCAGAGCCACAATACGACCAATACACAAAAACCGGAGGAAGGAAATTAGGAAAGGAAATGAGGTAAACGTTTGTTTTCATTCATGACTCACTTCCCAAATCGATTCCTATCGTTCTTCTTTAAAAAAAAAAAACATTCTCAGAGCAAAAGACTGGGCTCTCCAGCAGTACAATCACCATGTTGATATAATCACTTCACCGGTCAGCCCATCTCAGCAGCGTGCTGTGCCTGTGTAGGATGCTGTTACAGGCCAGGTGATCTGGCCACTGAAAGTAGGAGGAGGGAAGAGGCAGATATCTGCTCTCTGATTGACCATTAGGTTCATACGACATAGTCGACGGCATCGCGGCGAGAGTCGACAGTCGACAGTGGGAGTCGACAGTGTGGCTCAGTTGGTAGAGCATGGTGTGTGCAACGCCAGCATGGTGTGGTGTGGGTTCGATTCCCACGGGGGGCCAGTACAAAAAAATAAAGCATGAAATGAAATGTATGTATTCACTACTGTAAGTCACTCTGGATAAGAGCGTCTGCTAAATGACTAAAATGTTTTAAAAAAAATGTAAATGTAAAATGACAGTATTGCAGTGGGAGTCTACAGTATTGCAGTGGGAGTCTACAGTATTGCAGTGGGAGTCGACAGTATTGCAGTGGGAGTCTACAGTATTGCAGTGGGAGTCGACAGTATTGCAGTGGGAGTCGACAGTATTGCAGTGGGAGTCGACAGTATTGCAGTGGGAGTCTACAGTATTGCAGTGGGAGTCGACAGTATTGCAGTGGGAGTCGACAGTATTGCAGTGGGAGTCGACAGTATTGCAGTGGGAGTCGACAGTGGGAGTCAACAGTATTGCAGTGGGAGTCGACAGTATTGCAGTGGGAGTCGACAGTATTGCAGTGGGAGTCGACAGTATTGCAGTGGGAGTCGACAGTATTGCAGTGGGAGTCGACAGTATTGCAGTGGGAGTCGACAGTATTGCAGTGGGAGTCGACAGTATTGCAGTGGGAGTCGACAGTATTGCAGTGGGAGTCGACAGTATTGCAGTGGGAGTCGACAGTATTGCAGTGGGAGTCGACAGTGGGAGTCTACAGTATTGCAGTGGGAGTCTACAGTATTGCAGTGGGAGTCGACAGTATTGCAGTGGGAGTCTACAGTATTGCAGTGGGAGTCTACAGTATTGCAGTGGGAGTCGACAGTATTGCAGTGGGAGTCGACAGTGGGAGTATACAGTATTGCAGTGGGAGTCTACAGTATTGCAGTGGGAGTCTACAGTATTGCAGTGGGAGTCGACAGTATTGCAGTGGGAGTCGACAGTGGGAGTCTACAGTATTACAATGGGAGTCTACAGTATTGCAGTGGGAGTCGACAGTGGGAGTCTACAGTATTGCAGTGGGAGTCGACAGTGGGAGTCTACAGTATTGCAGTGAGAATATACAGTATTGCAGTGGGACTACCATGAAAAATAAAGAAGTTGTCAAAAACAGATCTTCTAGGATGACGACTAATGAGGATATTGATCACTAAATCACTGATCGAGAAATGGATGTCACAGGAAGACCAAAAAAGATCAATACTGTAGACCCGAGCCACTGCCTGTTCACCCCGCTAACATCCAGAAGGCGAGGTCAGTACAGCTGCATCAAAGCTGGGACCGAGAGACTGAAAAACAGCTTCTATCTCAAGGCCATCAGACTGCTAAACAGCAATCACTAACTCAGAGAGGCTGCTGCCTACACTGAGACCCAATCACTGGCCACTTTAATAATGTTTACATATCTTACATTACTCATATCACATGTATGTACTGTATTTTATACCATCTACTGCATCTTGCCTATGCCGCTCGGCCATCGCTCATCCATATATTTATATGTACATATTCTCATTCACCCCTTTAGATTTGTGTGTATAAGGTAGTTGTTGGGGAATTGTTAGATATTACTTGTTAGATATTACTGCACTGTCGGAACTAGAAGCACAAGCATTTCGCCACACTCGCATTAACATCTGTTAACCATGTGACTGATACCAATAACATTAGATTTGATATATTCTCCATTGAATAGTCTTTCTTTAGTCCAAGACTAGGTTTAATCTACGTCCAGAAAACTGGGCCAAACAAGTTAACGACGACTCTTACTTGGTTTTGGTGGCATGCTGGCAAGTTGTTGAGATACACTGAAACTGCCAGTCATACGCGTGCTGGAACAGCTGTTCGGCCCAGGAGTCAGCCCCGAGGAGGAGAGGCAGGGCGAAAACCAGCCTCTCCTTCTGACCTGCAGGAGAGGAGACAACACAGCAGGGGTCATGGTGAGGTCAAGGGTCAGGTCAAATCGGGTCCATCTGGAATCAAAAGGTAATGTTAGGGAATGTGCGTGTTAGTCATGAAGTTAAAGAAGACATGGTTGAGACTAACTTCTAGGAGAGATTCAGATAGGGGGATGCTAACTGGTGAGGGAACAACAGCAACAACATCTGCGTTAACTGCAAGAAAAACGTGGCTATTTTCAGAGTGGGGTTGTCACGACACCAACATTTCACTAACGATATCAGGCCAAGTGTCACGATACCAACATTTCACTAACGATATCAGGCCAAGTGTCACGATACCAACATTTCACTAACGATATCAGGCCAAGTATCACGACACCAACATTTCACTAACGATATCAGGCCAAGTATCACGATACCAACATTTCACTAACGATATCAGGCCAAGTATCACGATACCAACATTTCACTAACGATATCAGGCCAAGTATCACGATACCAACATTTCACTAACGATCTCAGGCCAAGTATCACGATACCAACATTTTACTAACGATCTCAGGCCAAGTATCACGATACCAACATTTTACTAACGATCTCAGGCCAAGTATCACGATACCAACATTTCACTAACGATCTCAGGCCAAGTATCACGATACCAACATTTCACTAACGATCTCAGGCCAAGTATCACGATACCAACATTTTACTAACGATCTCAGGCCAAGTATCACGATACCAACATTTTACTAACGATCTCAGGCCAAGTATCACGATACCAACATTTCACTAACGATCTCAGGCCAAGTATCACGATACCAACATTTCACTAACGATATCAGGCCAAGTGTCACGATACCAACATTTCACTAACGATATCAGGCCAAGTGTCACGATACCAACATTTCACTAACGATATCAGGCCAAGTGTCACGATACCAACATTTCACTAACGATATCAGGCCAAGTGTCACGATACCAACATTTCACTAACGATATCAGGCCAAGTGTCACGATACCAACATTTCACTAACGATATCAGGCCAAGTGTCACGATACCAACATTTCACTAACGATATCAGGCCAAGTGTCACGATACCAACATTTCACTAACGATATCAGGCCAAGTGTCACGACACCAACATTTCACTAACGATATCAGGCCAAGTGTCACGATACCAACATTTCACTAACGATATCAGGCCAAGTGTCACGATACCAACATTTCACTAACGATCTCAGGCCAAGTATCACGATACCAACATTTTACTAACGATCTCAGGCCAAGTATCACGATACCAACATTTTACTAACGATCTCAGGCCAAGTATCTCGATACCAACATTTTACTAACGATCTCAGGCCAAGTATCACGATACCAACATTTTACTAACGATCTCAGGCCAAGTATCACGATACCAACATTTTACTAACGATCTCAGGCCAAGTATCACGATACCAACATTTCACTAACGATCTCAGGCCAAGTATCACGATACCAACATTTCACTAACGATCTCAGGCCAAGTATCACGATACCAACATTTTACTAACGATCTCAGGCCAAGTATCACGATACCAACATTTTACTAACGATCTCAGGCCAAGTATCACGATACCAACATTTCACTAACGATATCAGGCCAAGTATCACGATACCAACATTTCACTAACGATCTCAGGCCAAGTGTCACGATACCAACATTTTACTAACGATCTCAGGCCAAGTATCACGATACCAACATTTTACTAACGATATCAGGCCAAGTATCACGATACCAACATTTTACTAACGATCTCAGGCCAAGTATCACGATACCAACATTTTACTAACGATCTCAGGCCAAGTATCACGATACCAACATTTTACTAACGATATCAGGCCAAGTATCACGATACCAACATTTTACTAACGATATCAGGCCAAGTATCACGATACCAACATTTTACTAACGATATCAGGCCAAGTATCACGATACCAACATTTCACTAACGATATCAGGCCAAGTATCACGATACCAACATTTTACTAACGATCTCAGGCCAAGTATCACGACACCAACATTTTACTAACGATCTCAGGCCAAGTATCACGATACCAACATTTTACTAACGATCTCAGGCCAAGTATCACGATACCAACATTTTACTAACGATCTCAGGCCAAGTATCACGACACCAACATTTTACTAACGATCTCAGGCCAAGTATCACGATACCAACATTTTACTAACGATCTCAGGCCCAGTATCACGATACCAACATTTTACTAACGATCTCAGGCCAAGTATCACGATACCAACATTTTACTAACGATCTCAGGCCAAGTATCACGATACCAACATTTCACTAACGATATCAGGCCAAGTATCACGATACCAACATTTTACTAACGATATCAGGCCAAGTATCACGATACCAACATTTTACTAACGATCTCAGGCCAAGTATCACGATACCAACATTTCACTAACGATATCAGGCCAAGTATCACGATACCAACATTTTACTAACAATCTCAGGCCAAGTATCACGATACCAACATTTTACTAACAATCTCAGGCCAAGTATCACGATACCAACATTTTACTAACGATCTCAGGCCAAGTATCACGATACCAACATTTCACTAACGATCTCAGGCCAAGTATCACGATACCAACATTTCACTAACGATATCAGGCCAAGTATCACGATACCAACATTTCACTAACGATCTCAGGCCAAGTATCACGATACCAACATTTCACTAACGATATCAGGCCAAGTATCACGATACCAACATTTTACTAACGATCTCAGGCCAAGTATCACGATACCAACATTTTACTAACAATCTCAGGCCAAGTATCACGATACCAACATTTTACTAACGATCTCAGGCCAAGTATCACGATACCAACATTTCACTAACGATCTCAGGCCAAGTATCACGATACCAACATTTCACTAACGATATCAGGCCAAGTATCACGATACCAACATTTCACTAACGATATCAGGCCAAGTATCACGATACCAACATTTCACTAACGATATCAGGCCAAGTATCACGATACCAACATTTTACTAACGATCTCAGGCCAAGTATCACGATACCAACATTTTACTAACGATATCAGGCCAAGTATCACGATACCAACATTTTACTAACGATATTTTTTATTTTTATTTATTTCACCTTTATTTAACCAGGTAGGCAAGTTGAGAACAAGTTCTCATTTACAATTGCGACCTGGCCAAGATAAAGCGAAGCAGTTCGACAACATACAAAAACACAGAGTTACACATGGAGTAAAACGACATACAATCAATGATGCAGTAGAAAAAATAAAAAAAATAAAAAAAAATAAGACTATATAAATGTGAGCAAATGATGTGAGTTAACCTGTTAGGGCTAGGGGCAGTATTGACACGGCTGGATAAAAAACATACCCGATTTAATCTGGTTACCACTCCTACCCAGTAACTAGAATATGCATATACTTATTACATATGGATAGAAAACACCCTAAATTTTCTAAAACTGTTTGAATGGTGTCTGTGAGTATAACAGAACTCAAATGGCAGGTCAAAACCTGAGAGATTCCTTTACAGGAAGTGGCTTGTCTGACCATTTCTTGAACTTCTTTTCCATCTCTATCATTTACTAAGGATCTCTGCTCTAACGTGACACTTCCCACGTCGTCCATAGGCGCTCAGAGCCCGGGAAAAAACAGAATGTCGTCATTCCAGCCCCAGGCTGAAACACATTATCGCCTTTCTCAAGTGGCCGATCAAGGGACTCTGGGCTTATGCGCGTGACCCCGACCGCCCCCGCCTTTGGGATTTTTTCCTCTGTTTGCCGAAAAGGAGATTCCCTGTCGGAATATTATCGCTTTTCTACGAGAAAAATGTAACGAATTGCGCCATGCGCGCGACACTTCTTTACTATTTCGGATAGTGTCTGGAACGCACGAACAAAACGCCGCTATTCGGATATAACGATGGATTATTTTGGACCAAACCAACATTTGTTATTGAAGTAGCAGTCCTGGGTGTGCATTCTGACGAAGACAACAAAAGGTAATCAAACTTTTATAATAGTAAATATGATTATGGTGAGTGCTAAACTTGCCGGGTGTCTAAATAGCGAGCCCGTGATGCCTAGGCTATGTACTTAGAATATTGCAAAATGTGCTTTCACCAAAAAGCTATTTTAAAATCGGACATATCGAGTGCATAGAGGAGGTCTGTATCTATAATTCTTAAAATAATTGTTATGCTTTTTGTGAACGTTTATCGTGAGTAATTTAGTAAAATGTTAGCGAATTCCCCGGAAGTTTGCTAGTTCTGTATGCTAGTTCTGAACGTCACATGCTAATGTAAAAAGCTGGTTTTTGATATAAATATGAACTTGATTGAACAAAACATGCATGTATTGTATAACATAATGTCCTAGGGTTGTCATCTGATGAAGATCATCAAAGGTGAGTGCTGCATTTAGCTGTCTTCTGGGTTTTGGTGACATTATATGCTGGCTTGAAAAATGGGTGTCTGATTATTTCTGGCTTGGTACTCTGCTGACATAATCTAATGTTTTGTTTTCGTTGTAAAGCCTTTTTGAAATCGGACAGTGTGGTTAGATTAACGAGAGTCTTGTCTTTAAATGGCTGTAAAATAGTCATATGTTTGAGAAATTGAAGTAATAGGATTTTTAACGTTTTGAAAATCGCGCCACAGGCTGCCAGTGGCTGTTACGTAGGTGGGACGAATTCGTCCCGCCAAGCCCAGAGAGGATAAGGGAGGTAAAGGCAAAAAAATGCCATGGTGGCAAAGTAAATAAAGTATAGCAAGTAAAACACTGGAATGGTAGATTTGTAGTTTGAAGAAAGTTCAGAGATAAAATATAAATAATATGGTGCAAAGGAGCAAAATAAATAAATACAGTAGGGGAAGAGGTAGTAGTTTGGGCTAAATTATAGATGGGCTATGTACAGGTGCAGTGATCTGTGAGCTGCTCTGACAGCTGGTGCTTAAAGCTAGTGAGGGAGATAAGTGTTTCCAGTTTCAGAGATTTTTGTAGTTCGTTCCAGTCATTGGCAGCAGAGAACTGGAAGGAGAGACGACCAAAGGAGGAGTTGGCTTTAGGGGTGACCAGAGAGATATACCTGCTGGAGCGCGTGCTACAGGTGGGTGCTGCTATGGTGACCAGTGAGCGGAGATAAGGGGGGACTTTACCTAGCAGGGTCTTGTAGATGACCTGGAGCCAATGTGTTTGGCGACGATTATGAAGCGAAGGCCAGCCAACGAGAGCGTACAGGTCGCAGTGGTGGGTAGTATATGGGGCTTTGGTGACAAAACGGATGGCACTGTGATAGACTGCATCCAGCTTGTTGAGTAGGGTATTGGAAGCTATTTTGTAAATGACATCGCCGAAGTCGAGGATTGGTAGGATGGTCAGTTTTACGAGGGTATGTTTGGCAGCATGAGTGAAGGATGCTTTGTTGCGAAATAGGAAGCCAATTCGAGATTTCACTTTGGATTGGAGATGATTGATGTGAGTCTGGAAGGAGAGTTTACAGTCTAACCAGACACCTAGGTATTTGTAGTTGTCCACAAATTCTAAGTTAGAACCGTCCAGAGAAGTGATGCTGGACAGGCGGGCAGGTGCAGGCAGCGATCGGTTGAAGAGCATGCATTTAGTTTTACTTGTGTTTAGGAGCAGTTGGAGACCACGGAAGGAGAGTTGAATGGCATTGAAGCTCGTCTGGAGGGTTGTTAACACAGTGTCCAAAGAAGGGCCAGAAGTGTACAGAATGGTGTCGTCTGCGTAGAGGTGGATCAGAGATTCACCAGCAGCAAGAGCGACATCATTTATGTATACAGAGAAAAGAGTTGGCCCAAGAATTGAACCCTGTGGTACCCCCATAGAGACTGCCAGAGGTCCAGACAGTAGGCCCTCCGATTTGACACACTGAACTCTGTCAGAGAAGTAGTTGGTGAACCAGGCGACGCAATCGTTTGAGAAACCAAGGCTACTGAGTCTGCCGATGAGGATGTGGTGATTAACAGAGTCAAAAGCTTTGGCCAGGTCAATGAATACGGCAGCACAGTATTGTTTCTTATCGATGGCGGTTACGATGTCGTTTAGGACCTTGAGCGTGGCTGAGGTGCACCCATGACCAGCTCTGAAACCAGATTGCATAGCGGAGAGGGTGCGGTGGGATTCGAAATGGTCGGTAATCTGTTTGTTGACTTGGCTTTCGAAGACCTTAGAAAGGCAGGGTAGGATGGATATAGGTCTGTAGCAATTTGGGTCAAGAATGTCACCTCCTTTGAAGAGGGGGATGACAGCAGCTGCTTTCCAATCTATGGGAATCTCAGACGACACGAAAGAGAGGTTGAACAGGCTAGTAATAGGGGTTGCAATAATTTCGGCAGATCATTTTAGAAAGAAAGGGTCCAGATTGTCAAGCCCAGCTGATTTGTAGGGGTCTAGATTTTGCAGCTCTTTCAGAACATCAGCTGAATGGATTTGGGAGAAGGAGAAATGGGGGAGGCTTGGGCGAGTAGCTGTGGGGGGTGCAGTGCTGTTGAATGCAGTAGGGGTAGTTAGGTGGAAAGCATGGCCAGCCGTAGAAAAATGCTTATTGAAATTCTCAATTATAGTGGGTTTATCGGTGGTGACAGAGTTTCCTATCCTCAGTGCAGTGGGCAGCTGGGAGGAGGTGTTCTTATTCTCCATGGACTTTACAATGTCCCAGAACTTTTTAGAGTTGGAGTTGCACGAAGCGAATTTCTGTTTGAAAAAGCTAGCCTTGGCGTTTCTAACTGCCTGTGTGTATTGGTTTCTAACTTCCCTAAAAAGTTGCATATCGCGGGGGCAGTTCGATGCTAATGCAGAACGCCACAGGATGTTTTTGTGTTGGTTAAGGGCAGTCAGGTCTGGGGAGAACCAAGGGCTATATCTGTTCCTGGTTCTAAATTTCTTGAAAGGGGCATGCTTATTTAAGATGGTGAGGCAGGCATTTAAAAAAAATAACCAGGCATCCTCTACTGACAGGATGAGGTCAATATCCTTCCAGGATACCAGGGCCAGGTCGAATAGAAAGGCTTGCTCGTTGAAATGTTTCAGGGAGCGTTTGACAGTGATGAGTGGAGGTCGTTTGACCGCTGACCCATTACGGGTGCAGGCAATGAGGCAGTGATCGCTGAGATCTTGGTTGAAAACAGCAGAGGTGTATTTAGAGGGCACGTTGGTTAGGATGATATCTATGAGGGTGCCTGTGTTTGCGGCTTTGGGGTTGTACCTGGTGGGTTCATTAATAATTTGTGTGAGATTGAGGGCATCAAGCTTGGATTGTAGGATGGCTGGGGTGTTAAGCATGTCCCAGTTTAGGTCACCTAGTAGCACAAGCTCTGAAGATAGATGGGGGGCAATCAGTTCACATATGGTGTCCAGAGCACAACTAGGGGCCGAGGGGGGTCTATAGCAGGCGGCAACGGTGAGAGACTTGTTTTTGGAGAGGTGGATTTTTAAAAGTAGAAGTTCAAATTGTTTGGGTACAGACCTGGATAGCAGGACAGAACTCTGCAGGCTATCTCTGCAGTAGATTGCAACACCGCCCCCTTTGGTCGTTCTATCTTGTCTGAAAACGTTGTAGTTAGGGATGAAGATTTCAGAGTTCTTGTTGGACTTCCTAAGCCAAGATTCAGACACAGCTAGGACATCCGGGTTGGCAGAGTGTGCTAAAGCAGTGAATAAAACAAACTTAGGGAGGAGGCTTCTAATGTTAACATGCATGAAACCAAGGTTATTACGGTTACAGAAGTCATCAAAAGAGAGCGCCTGGGGAGTAGGAGTGGAGCCAGGCACTGCAGGGCCTGGATTCACCTCTACATCCCCAGAGGAGCAGAGAAGAATAAGTATGAGGGTACGGCTAAAAGCTATAAGAATTGGTCGTCTGTGACGTCCAGAATAGAGAGAAAAAGGAGCAGGTTTCTGGGGGCGATAAAATAGCTTCAAGGTATAATGTACAGACAAAGGTATGGTGGGATGTGAGTACAGAGGAGGTAAACCTAGGCATTTAGTGATTATGAGAGAGATATTGTCTCTAGAAACATTGAAACCAGAAGATGTCATAGCATGTGTGGGTGGAGGAACTGAGAGGTTGGATAAGGTATAATGAGCAGGGCTAGAGGCTCTACAGTGAAATAAGCCAATAAACACTAACCAGAACAGCAATGGAGAAGGCATATTGACATTAAGGAGAGGCATGCTTAGCCGAGTGATCAAAGGGTCCAGTGAGATTCAGACAGCTAGCCGGGCCATAGGTAGCAAGCTGGTGGAAGATGGGAGGGAGGTCTGTTTTTAGCCACCTCGTGCGTTTCCGTCTGTGGGTTAGTGGGGTTCCGTATGGAAGGGGGGACCAGTCCAAGTTGGCAAAATAGTTAGTTATAGTGGCCCAAGAAAAGTGTCCGATAGACCTATTCAGATCGCAGCCGAAAAGACAGCTAACGATTAGCGGGCCGCAGATGGGCGATCAGGTTACGTCGCGACGGAGGGGCCAGTTGGATAACTCCCTCGGGCAGATAACGTCGGTGGTCCAGTCGTGAAGACCCGATGGGGCTCCGCATCGGCAGTAAAACGGGTCAGGATAGGTGAGTTGTAGCCCAGGAGACACTTCAGCTGGCTAGCTCAGGAATAGCCCAGGAGTGGCTGACGGAACTCTTCAGCTGGCTAGCTGGCTAGCTCCGTAATAATGTGTGTTAATTCCGTGACCGACGTTGCCAATAGTCACTCAGGTAGCAGCTAGTTAGCTGCAAGATCCAGGTGTAAATGTCCAGAGCCTGCGGTAGAAATCGGGGAAAGGAGAGAGAATAGGTCCGGTATGCTCTGGTCTGAGTCGCGCTGTACAAAAACTGGCGATAGCTTTTCGAGCTAATGGATAGCTGAGGACAGCTAACCGTGGCTAGCTGAACTTCAACGTTAGCCAGTGAAAATGGTTAAACACTTGCTAGCTTCTGTTGTGGAATTCAGATGAGGTAAATAATACTTTATTTTTTAAATTGGTGAGGCGGGTTGCAGGAGAGTGCTTTGAGGTTGAGTATTTAGAATAAAAAAAAAAAAAATATATATATATATATATATATATATATAAAGATAAGTGAATTTTTTTTTTTTTTAAATATATATATACACGGGACACGACAAGAGGAGGGTAGAGGACGTCTGAACTGCTACGCCATCTTGGGAAAAAAAGTATCAGGCCAAGTATCACGATACCAACATTTTACTAACGATATGAGGCCAAGTATCACGATACCAACATTTTACTAACGATCTCAGGCCAAGTGTCACGATACCAACATTTTACTAATGATATCAGGCCAAGTATCACGATACCAACATTTTACTAACGATCTCAGGCCAAGTATCACGATACCAACATTTTACTAACGATCTCAGGCCAAGTATCACGATACCAACATTTTACTAACGATCTCAGGCCAAGTATCACGATACCAACATTTTACTAACGATATCAGGCCAAGTATCACGATACCAACATTTTACTAACGATCTCAGGCCAAGTGTCACGATACCAACATTTCACTAACGATATCAGGCCAAGTATCACGATACCAACATTTCACTAACGATATCAGGCCAAGTATCACGATACCAACATTTCACTAACGATATCAGGCCAAGTATCACGATACCAACATTTTACTAACGATCTCAGGCCAAGTATCACGATACCAACATTTCACTAACGATATCAGGCCAAGTATCACGATACCAACATTTTACTAACGATCTCAGGCCAAGTATCACGATACCAACATTTTACTAACGATATCAGGCCAGGTATCACGATACCAACATTTCACTAACGATATCAGGCCAAGTATCACGATACCAACATTTTACTAACGATATCAAGCCACGCCAAGTAACAACATGGTAGCAGCACAAAACATGGTACAGACATTATTGGGCACAGACAACAGCACAAAGGTCAAGAAGGTAGAGACAACAATACATCCCACAAAGCAGCCACAACTGTCAGTAAGAGTGTCCATGACTGAGTCTTTGAATGAAGAGATTGAGATAAAACTGTCCAGTTTGAGTGTTTGTTGCAGCTCGTTCCAGTCGCTAGCTGCAGCGAACTGAAAAGAGGAGCGACCCAGGGATGTGTTCGCTTTGGGGACCTTTAACAGAATGTGACTGGCAGAACGGGTGTTGTATGTGGAGGATGAGGGCTGCAGTAGATATCTCAGATAGGGGGGAGTGAACGGGTGTTGTATGTGGAGGATGAGGGCTGCAGTAGATATCTCAGATAGGGGGGAGTGAACGGGTGTTGTATGTGGAGGATGAGGGCTGCAGTAGATATCTCAGATAGGGGGGAGGGGGGAGTGAGGCCTAAGAGGGTTTTTATAGATAAGCATCAACCAAGGACATCTAGCCGCTCGAGGGCATACAGACCTCTGGTGTAAACGGGAAGGTGCACAGGACAGAGGAGTGAAGGAGACGAGACCAAAAAGACAACATGGGAACAAGCGAACATAAAATACCAACAAAAAAAAAAACATGTTTAAATACTCCACGATACAGGAATTTGGAATATCGCACAAAGACATAAATTCAAATTAATCGACTTAATTCCATATATCGCCCAGCCCTAATTTGGGGCATAACTTATGAGTGTTTTTCGGGGCGATTTTTTTTAGCAGGTCACACGTGTTATATGATAAAACAATCATTCTGAACTACGATGTTCTAAATTGGAGGACGGGTTGGGATGAATTCTGTGCTCAGTCATTCATTACCAGAGAGTTGGCAGTGATCACACAGGGAGAAGACTCTCCTTCAAGTGGAAACTTCTCAGTTGGTAGAGAATGGTTCTCGCAACATCAGGATTGTGGGGTTTGACTCCCCGCGGGGGAGGGGGCGGGCCAACCATTCTTAAAACGTATGCACTCAGATTCTTACCCAGTTTACATTTCAGTAGAGGCTCCAGCAGTTTAAAGATGGCCGTCCTGATGGCCTGCATCTCAGTCTGGACCCTCTGTAACACCGCAGAGGGCACTCTGACTACACCATCTGGAGAGAGGTGAGAGACAGGGAGACGGACTCAAATTAGGTGTAAACATTCATGTAGGACCAAAAAAACAAAAAATAAGAAAAATACTACTTGTTTAGGACTTCTCTGGAAAGTGGAAAATGCTGTCCAATGTCAAATTGAGAGGAATTACACAAGAGATACTCAGCAGCTGTATTGGATCAGAGCCAGAGAGCGTACGAATACATTCTGTCCAATTCCAAATAGATATTCAGCTCTTAGCTGCCAATGTGGTACATCAGTTCAAATAAACCTTAGCAGATAGATAAGTCCACCCACCTGCGCCAGTGTGTTGGTAGGCCGTGCTGAGACTAGAGGCCCGGTCGTACCTCTCACACAGATCCCAGACAGGTTGACCTACAGTGGGCCTCTTGATGGGTCGTCTGTCCCTCAGGGTGCGACAGTGGACCAACGCTATCAGCAAGGTGTTCAGCCAATCCAGACTGTGCTCGTTCCTCCAGAACAGGTGAGGTCCGGGAACTGGGACCAACTCCCCCGTCGAGATCACTTCCGGGTCAAAGTCGGGCAACACTTCCTGCGTATATTTAATAACAGCAGTCTTTCTTGGCCGGCCCCTTTTCTTTTTCGGCGGCGGTGTCAGGACTTCCACTTCCTCTTTGACGCTTACTTCCTGTTCCTCATCCTCAGTGCTTAGACGTCGGGCGTTGTGAGCTCTTCTTCTAGCTCTGATAGGACCGTCATCTTCCTCATCTTCCTCATCATGACTATCAGGCACTTTGCTCTGACTGAGGTCCACACTGCAGGGTCTACACCCCCCCTGTGGGGGGCACTCTTCCTCCTGCATCTTCTCTTCCTCGTCAAAGACAGGCAGATCATCCTCCTCTTTCTCTAAAGCAGGGACAACCTCAATCATAGCAGGTATAGACACAGCCTCCAAGGCCCCAAGTGAAGCGACTTCTTCCTTCTTCTCCAAGGCGATTAGAACCTCTTCATCCTTCTTATTTTTCAGTAAGACACTTAGACCGTCCTTCATGCCAGGTGAAGCCTCTTCTAAGACAGTTAGAGCCTCCTGCAAGACCAGGACAGTCTCCATGGTAGGGACAGGCTCCTTTCCCTCCGCATCTTCCTCCATGGCAGAGACAGTCTCCCCTGGGACAGGTAGAGAATCCTCTAGCAGAGGGACAGCCTCCCCTGGGACAGGTAGAGAATCCTCTAGCAGAGGGACAGCCTCCCCTGGGACAGGTAGAGAATCCTCTAGCAGAGGGACAGCCTCCCCTGGGACAGGTAGAGAATCCTCTAGCAGAGGGACAGCCTCCCCTGGGACAGGTAGAGAATCCTCTAGCAGAGGGACAGCCTCCCCTGGGACAGGTAGAGAATCCTCTAGCAGAGGGACAGCCTCCCCTGGGACAGGTAGAGAATCCTCTAGCAGAGGGACAGCCTCCCCTGGGACAGGTAGAGAATCCTCTAGCAGAGGGACAGTCTCCCCTGGGGCAATCAGATCCTCTAGGAGACGGACTGTGTCCTGTAAATTAGGGACAGTTACCTGTGGAGCCAAGGCTTTCTCTGGGGCAGCCACATTCTTCTTTGAGGCAGAAACTGCCAAGTGTAAGGGAGGTAAAATCTTCTCTGGGGCAGAAACGGCTACCGGAGGGAGAGATAAAGTCTTCTCTAGGGCAAATACAGCCTTGTCTAAGGGATAGATAACCTCCTTTGGTGCAGGCTCAGTGTCTACAAAAGACACTGCCAGTTGTGACGTAGGTACAGTCTTCTCTGGGAGAAAGACACCATCTTCTCCCTCTTCATCCTCATCTAGGACTTCCTGGTCCATTTCCTCTGGGATCGGCCAATCAGAATCCTTGTGGTATCCATTGGCCCCTTCCCTCTCAGTCTCAGGAAGTGGATAGTTGAGGGTTTTATCCACCAGCTCCATGTCTGTGGGTTCTGATTGGCTGATTCTCTCCTTCTGTACTGGCGTTGTGTGCTTCGTCCTATTAAAACAGCCTTCCCCATGGAGTTGGATGCTGGGGATCCTGGCGACTGGGCGAATCTCATTCTGTGATACGGCCTCCTCTGATCGTGCGCTTTTGGGGGAAGGTACAGAGTCTCCGTTCTCCAACCCACAGGGACTCTTCCTCTTCCTCCCCGTCTGTGTTTGGGGTAGAGGGGGTACGAGGCTGGCCAGGACATCTTCCAAAGGCCTGGAGACCAAGGGAAACAGACACTGTGGGAGAGAGGGTAGAGGTTATTTAGATAGGTAGGTTTATTTAAAAACAGGTTAGTCAATTAAGAACATCATTGTTATTTACGGCCTGGCAAGAACCGGCGCTGAAGGAAGAAATGATTCTAACGGGTAACTATCTGGGAAACTTCTTCAACCTAGAACTTGTATTTACTCTTTCTTTCAAGGTGAGGTCCAGGACAACGCTACAGGACAACATCCACTCTCTATAACGTCGGACGGCAAAAGGACACTTTAGCAGAGAGACAGGACACTAGCAGTTGGACAGTGAAAGGACACTTTAGCAGTTGGACAGTGAAAGGACACTTTAGCAGAGAGACAGTGAAAGGACACTTTAGCAGAGAGACAGTGAAAGGACACTTTAGCAGAGAGACAGGACACTTTAGCAGGAGGACGGCGAAAGGACACTTTAGCAGGAGGACGGCGAAAGGACACTTTAGCAGGAGGACGGCGAAAGGACACTTTAGCAGGAGGACGGCGAAAGGACACTTTAGCAGGAGGACGGCGAAAGGACACTTTAGCAGGAGGACGGCGAAAGGACACTTTAGCAGGAGGACGGCGAAAGGACACTTTAGCAGGAGGACGGCGAAAGGACACTTTAGCAGTCGGACAGTGAAAGGACACTTTAGCAGTCGGACGGCGAAAGGACACTTTAGCAGGAGGACGGCGAAAGGACACTTTAGCAGGAGGACGGCGAAAGGACACTTTAGCAGGAGGACGGCGAAAGGACACTTTAGCAGTCGGACAGTGAAAGGACACTTTAGCAGAGAGACAGGACACTTTAGCAGGAGGACGGTGAAAGGACACTTTAGCAGGAGGACAGTGAAAGGACACTTTAGCAGGAGGACAGTGAAAGGACACTTTAGCACAGTGTCTGGCTGCATTGACTACCAACAGTAACATAATTCACCCATGCCTTAAGTCCCTCCTAATACTGCCACTACGCCAACCTAGACACAGGACAAGACACTGAAACAATGTTTTTACAGGAAACTACTCAAAAACGGGCATCTTGTTTCAGACATGTTTCTATAACAAACTACTAAAATCGGGCGTCTCGTTTCAGACAAACTACTAAAACGTGTGTCTTTGATCCTCACTCATTGGCCCTGCTGTGTGAAATACCCCACTGTTTTTGTCGTGCTGATTGTGTGCGTGTTAGCATTAGCCTACCTGCGGGTCAGTGCAGAGGGTGACGAAGTCCTGGATGCCAATCCTATAGGAACGCAGGGCCTGAGTCTGCCCTTTAGCAGCACACCATGGACAGGTCTCCAACGAGTCTGAGCGCTCCTGGATCTGCAGGGACCAATCATTATGGACAACAAAGAACATGTTAAATAACCTGATCGATATCAGGAGAAGTGGAGGGCAGCTTTGTCGCCTAGGAGACAACATACCGTAAGGCATCACAGAGCATCGTACAGCATAATTGAGCACAGGTGAGTGTCATACAGTAACATGGAATATCATTCAATATCTTTCTAAATATAATTCAGTGCTTTAGTGCAGGGGTGGGTAATTACAGTGCTCGAGGTCCTGATAGGTGCCACAGCCCCCGACTCCAATAATCACCTAATCACGATCTTCAGTTTAGAATACAATGTGATTAATCAGCTGTGTTAAAGAAGTGTGACGGCAATCAGACCCTCGAGGACTGGAGTTGGTCCACCCCCTGTTTAAGTGTATCAAATACAGTATCATTGATTATAAGATATTTAGATAATATGTCAATGTCATATAGTACACTGGAGTATCAGGTCAGAGTACACAGGATCATTGAGTTTGTTAGAGCGACTATGAAAGTATCAGAGCTGAAATATTACAAAGTCCAGTCCAATCGTAATGAAGTTCATTGATTTGAGAAGGAATTCACAGGGACATGCATTATGTGCGATGTACCAGGAGGCATAGAAATTGATATAACCCTCAACAACAAAAAAACATCCACACAAACGTTTCGCCTTTCGAAAGCAAAGATTTCCAATTTTCATTTGAGTATTCTTTTTGTTGGATTTTGATTTGGATACAATAAGGATATTATACCCAATATAAATCCTTAAATCCAAAATAGCTTTGCACAAGTGACAGTAAGGGTAGAGGAGAGGAAGACAATGAGTTCGACTGACTTTTTCCCAATACCCTGCAAGTGGGCCCAGGGCCCCCAAACCAGTGCCTTCGCAACTCATCACAGGCAAATCTGCTGTTCCTTGTTGTTGTTGTGTCCAGCGCTAGTCACTATACATTACCATATCCCTGTGACCAACCAGGCTCACCTCCTCCGCATGAAGGGCTACGGGGGGGACAACACATTAGCAAAGTTAACGTAGCAAAACGTTGGCATTACGTTTGGATCGCACGCTAATAACTTAAAGTTACAGGTACGTCCTTAATTGTTAATAATAATGTCAAAATACAGTTTATATTATCATACATGAATCCATTGCTGCTGTGATACCGTATGAAACTCTTAAACACAAAAATACCAACGTTAGCTAGCTTGCTAATGAAAGGTGGTGGTGGATAGCTAGCTTATTAGCAATGCAAGCTAACGTTAGATAGCTAGCGAGCAGTTCGAAAATGCGCTGGACCTTAAAACCAGGTTGTTTTTTTTTACCTACCTCGCTAAAGAGCATACTTTATTCAATTTAGAGACGATGGTGATGATCACAATAATGAATCAACTCCTGCCGGTGTTGTGTTGCTTTCCATAGCGTATCCCTCTATCGTGGTCGAAACGTTCTGTTTCCGGTTTTGGGGGGGGGGCTTGACGCCGGTTGTGTAACAAACTTTACCTTCCCCCCTTTTTTCGAATGAGGAAACAAGCCGTCTGTGTACCGCCTCCCACTGGCCATACAAATGTATTACATCTTATTGTCTAGACTTGAACAATGTGATTCGAATGGAGAAGAACAGCAGATTCAAGTTGCTGCGACACAGACACTGTGAAGGCCTAGAGGTCTGAAAAAGATATGTTTCTGCTAGCTAGCCGGTAATATAGCCTAGAGTACCACTGACTTGACTGGTGTGATGAGGACTTTGTATTTAATAATAATAATAATTATGAAATCCAATCAATTTGATACATTTGATGATAATATAAGATTATATGCTTATTCATAATATGAATAATTTCTGTATTAATACTAATAATTGCTGTACTACTATTCTAAAGGAGGGAACAGTAAAAAAAACAAGACTAATGTAAAATAGAGTAAAATGCTAATATTTCATCCTTTGTTATCCATATTTAGTTAAGTGTCGTTTTCTGATTTGAATTTACAAGAGGAAAAACATTAAACGAAGAGGGGGTATGGGGGTTCTTTGGGTTACGGGGGTTTCGGGGTACAGAGGCGAGAAGGCGGGGCGATGAGGTACCCGTACCGCCCCTGCTACAAATATCTGAAAAACGATGCCCCCTTCATTTATAGCTCAGTGCTCCTGTCTCTCCTCCCCCCACATCCCCTTCTCCTGTCTCTCGTTTATACCTCCCACCCCTTTCCTTCTTTTCCCCGGCTGTACCCCCATACCTCTCCCCTTGTTTCCTCTGTGGTGCCTCTCTCCCCCCTTTCCTTATTTCCCTTTTCCCAATACCCCCCCAACACCTGAACACACACACATGCACGTACACATAAACACACACACACTCTGACACCCCTTCTTCCAGCCCCTCCTGTATGCACCGCTGCTGTCCTCTATTTTCTCTTCTGATGACAAATTAATTTGCATATTTATTTTCCAGAGAGGCCTTATTAGAATGCATAGATACACTGGTGATGAACTCTCCCCTCACCCTCCTCTCCTCTCTTCTCATCATCTCTTTCTCTCTCCTACCCCACCCTCCTCTCCCATCCTCTTCTCTCCTGTCCTTTCCTCCCCTCTCCTCTCCCCTCCGCCCCTCCCCTCCCCTCTCCTGTCCTTTCCTCCTCTCCTCTCCCCTCCTCCTCTACCCTCCTCTCCTCTCCTCTACCCTCCCCTACCCTACCCTCCTCTCCTCTCCCCTCCTCCTCTACCCTACCCTACCCTACCCTCCTCTCCTCTCCTCGCCTCTCCTCTCCCCTCTCCTCTCCTCTCCTCTCCTCTCCTCTCCCCTCCTCCCCTACCCTCCTCTCCTCTCCCCTCCTCCCCTACCCTACCCTACCCTACCCTCCTCTCCTCTCCTCTCCTCTCCCCTCCCCTCCCCTCCCCTCCCCTCCCCTCCCCTCCCCTCTCCTCTCCCCTCCTCCCCTACCCTCCTCTCCTCTCCCCTCCTCCCCTACCCTCCTCTCCTCTCCCCTCCTCTCCTCTCCTCTCCTCTCATCTCCTCTCCTCCTTGTGCTTCATGGACAGGCTGTGTGACTTTCTGTCATCGTGCTGCAGGTACTACTGCTACTACTGCGACACGGGACAGATGACAATATAATAGCTAGACAGAGACAAATGGGGCTCTGGATAAAAGTTGCCCTTAGGCACAGATCTGGGTTCAGTTTCTGCTCCCTGAATCCTGATCGTAGATATGAGGGGTGGAATTGCTACACTAATCGTAGATCAGTGTCTATGAGGGCCGGCTCCATTGACAATTTCCCTTTGTTTCAAAGATGTGACTGTGACATGTACCCTTTTCAAATGTTAAGTATCATCAATTGCTTCCCCTTTATTGTTTTATAGCACTGTGCTAGAATGTATTCCTATGGCAAAATCTGATAGATGCCACAATCAGTAGTCTCCCTTTCACTGTTCTGTATGTTTAAGGGTACCAATCCTACCTCCCAAGACAATGGAGAGTGTACCAATCCTACCTCCCAAGACAATGGAGAGGGTACCAATCCTACCTCCCAAGACAATGGAGAGGGTACCAATCCTACCTCCCAAGACAATGGAGAGGGTACCAATCCTACCTCCCAAGACAATGGAGAGTGTACCAATCCTACCTCCAAATACAATGGAGAGTGTACCAAACCTACCTCCCAATACAATGGAGATGGTACCAATCCTACCTCCAAATACAATGGAGACGTTTGACATAACTGCAGGCAACATAGTCCGCATACAGGCCCTGGTGAATATAAAGCAGGATTCCTTACTGATACTTTGATTGATTGATTGATTGATTGATTGATTGATTGATTGATTGATTGATTGATTGATTGATTGATTGTAGCAGTACACTGTAAATCCAGGGCTATTTAATTTAAGATGATAATGCCAACAAAGGTGGCTAACTAACAGCAAATTACAATCAGACTGTGGAAGGAAAGCATCATTATCACCATCACCCATGTCATATACCATTATTATTATTATTATTTTAATTACTAGAAATTAGCTTTAAAACTGCACAATTTTCTCTCGGCCTCATGGCAAAATGGGGCTGGGGGCTTGAGTTACTGGTATGATGATGATGATGAATTTGAGCTTGAGGGACTAAGGAATGAGAAAACCATCATTCACTGTGATATTACTGTGATACGAATATATAAAGGTTATAAAGGGCATGGAATATAGCGCTATCTACAAAAGGTCCAATCAAATCTGTCAAAATGTGTAAAAATCGAAATATTATTATATTTCTTAATGATATATGATTGTTTTTAATTTAACTTTTAAGTTAGGCTTAAATCAATGAAACGGGTTGACCTTATACGTGTGATTTTAATGCGCCTGTATGGGCCTGGTGCAACGCAATACAGTTCTATTCATAGGAGCGCTAGCGCATGTGAGAATTGGAACATACACGCATGTGACAGCGCTTTGACATCAAAGTTATTCTAGCAGGTCTCCAGGGGATCCACTTGCTTGTATCCTAATGCATGTATGTATCCACAAGGTTTAGCCTTTAGCTACATTCTAACAAAAACGTAACAGTTACAATAGCAGAAAAAATAACGGTACAAAGTAACGGTTCGTGTCAAAACTGTAGCCCTATAAAAGCGCGGTCAACACTGCTTCATATAGCCAGAAGACCGCGCATTAAACGGATTGTTCCGTTTGTGGTAATGGGGACTATAGTGAGGACAGATAAAATAGAAAAATAAATGGTCTTAAAATTGCTTATCGTCTTTTAGTTTTATTAGGCTACGGTTTTCATTAAACCTCATTATTTTGTTAAGAGTCCCTCTGCTATCAACACGCATTAGATTATACAGTGTGATGAACATTTGTTAAATAATCTTGTATTGAAAAGAAGAACCTCGTTGCTTTAATACTGCCTCGTTATATTGTTATTGATACATCTGCATTGATAGTGTATACTGTACCATGTCATTCAGTGGTTCATCACAAATGCCAAAATTATCTCAAATTCCGTCTACATTATATACTGTATCATCCTACCAAGAGGTCCCTCAAACACTTTTCTATTATTCCTATTTTAAAACCCACCATTCCTAATATTCTATTAACAAAAATCATAATTTGCTAATACAGTTAACATAGGATGGTGTGAATAGTCAATGGATTTGCAAATGTGTTGAACTTCCCACCTACACCTTGTTCCCGTTCACTTTAACACGCTCTAGTTCACTCGGAACGCTCCGCCGTTGTCCCATTCATTTGCTTACACTTGTGTTCAACGCACAGAAAACTCAATACTATGGCAAACACTCTACAAATATCCAGGAAGCTCAGCACCACCACCACCAGCAACAGCAACAAAAAAATAAAAAAATAAATAAAATTCATATCACCGCGCCATTTTACAACTCCCGTGACGTTTCACAAAAGGTAGCCAATGGCGCATCGTCTGATATTAGGACAATGAAAAGGTTCTATCCAATCAGATGGACGCTAAACTTGGCGGTAGCCAATAGGGGGGAAGTGGGGAGAGCGAGCTCCATCCAGAGTAATGTTAACAGAAGCGACAAGACGCTGCGTATCGCATTCGCTTTGGTTTTCCCACCATACAGCCATTTGCAGTGCGTTTGAGATACAAGCTGGGCAGGCAGCCTTTTGGTAAGTATCTCACACGAAACAGGGAGAGAGAGAGAGGAAAACAATTTTATGAAAGTGTCTGTAAGGATGAAAAATAAATAAATGACAAGACAATTTAGAAATACCTTTGAAAAAATGTATTGACCATGTTCTGAATATTAGGTTCGTAAAAAAATGGGGTGATTTTTCATTCGAAGGAAGCCGTTAAAAACTACCAAGAAATGTGCCAGCGAAGCACACAGTATTAGCCGCTGGTTGAAAAAAAATAATAAAAAGGTGAAACTAAAATAATCAACATTTAAAAAAAAATATAATAAAAAAAATATATTTTATAAATTATTGTTAGGTAATTTTTGCAGTGTTATTATAAAAATGCGGTGTATTTACCGAGTTAAAAAATCGGTAATGTTCAGTGGACAGCAGGCTAGCAAGTTGTACCTATTGCTAGCCATTGCAGTGTATTGCGAGGTTGTGTGATGCCTGTCATGTGAAGACGAAACCGTGGGGAAAATTGACAATGAAAATATCGGAAAACATTGAGAAAGAAAATGTGCTCTGAAAACTCTTTTAACTGTTCGTTTATTTTCTTCTTCACAAATTGCCTCATAATAGAGTGAGAAATTACCTCAGGGGATCTCTGCGCTTTACTGTAATGGCTGACTGTACTCGCATAGGAAACAAGGCAAACAGTAACGGCCATACAATCGCAGTTCACTTCAACTTTTTCAAAACGTGATTTAATCACCAACCATGTGTCTAACTGTAAAAAAAAAAAAATATATCAAAAATTAAAGTCCTATCTATCCTTATTCCAACGAAAGTCTTTTTTTTTTATATATATATTTTTTCCCCAGTTAAAAATTTAAAGGGTTGGGAAGAAAAAAAAAGAGGTGGGTACCCCCGCGGTCGCTCTGCCCTCTACTGCATGTAATGGCTGTTGCATTGACACAAAGAGAAGGAAACCCATATTCTCCATGTTAGTGGATGAAGACAAGCGGCCATTCCGAGCTCATAGGAAATCTACACAGTACCGCACATAGACATAGCGACAGACCCAGTGTATTACTATACACCACGGCTATTTGCAATAGGAATCTACCGGGCGGGGGGGAAAAAAATATGGTCAAGCTAACGGGGTTTTGTCAACATATTTTTCGATTAAAAATGTAATCGAGAATACGGGTGGAGACATTTCAGGGTGACTTTCTTTCATGAAGAAGTGCTTTCTCACAAAATGGAAGAATAAATATTGCCGTCCGTTGTTGACCTCCTTTTTGCTTCAACGAGAGAAAGCCTATGCGCCATTACTGCTTCACTCGATAGATAGAAACGCATTGCTTTGCTACAACACAGATATGCAGCCATACTAGCAATATAATAGGGAATTTGACGAGATTTTATTTTCTTCTCTCTCTCCACATTTTAATCATTTTTTTCAAATGTTGCTGAATCGAATTTAGATTGAAATTGAAACATATTTTTGACTTTTTATTTTGTGTTTTTTTAGGGTGTTTTTTGTAGATTTTTTTCCGGGTTTTGTTTTTCTAAGGAATAGATTTCTGTAGAGTTAGCTAAATGCACTAGTATCATTTTAACATTATACACGAATTTACCAGATTTTACCTGGTACTATATGCATTTCTCATTTTCTTTTCCGATTTAGTTCGTGAAATAGTGAAAAAAATGTAAAATCTTTGCATATGTCCGAAGGTTATCCCCATGTTCTGCACTTGAACTTAACAAAGTTTGAAGGATTTTGTTTTCTTGTATTATGAGAACTTCTAACGTTCTGTAGCTAAAACTTCAATGACCGAATGACAGGCATTCTGCGTTAAAAACAAAACAACTCACACATATGAGGTGACTAACGTAAGACTGTACAAAATGCATGAAAATAGCGTCTATTTTTTTTTAATTTTTATTTATTTTTGACATTTCGCATGATTTGACCAGTAAAGGTAACAGCTGTGTTTTCAGCAAAGGGCACATTCCGTGTGACAGTCCGTAAACGTTCCTGTTTGTTAAAACAAACTTATTTTCTATCAAATACACAGAACCGGACGTGTTTATTCGCAGAGGGCTGCGTTTACAGTTCTGATGCCAAGAGTAAGTAAGGGAAGGAAAACAAGTCTATTGAGTGCAGCCTGATAGGGGAAGGGGGGGGGACCCAAATGATAGAAAATAAATTATCCAAATAAAAAAAGGTCTATAATATTAAATATGTTTTCAACCCCTTTGTCAAAGCAAATCTAATAACTCAGATGCAACAAATATCTGTAACAACTTGAGAAAGGGCTTCGACCTGTATACAATAATACACCTGTCTCTGTTAGGGCCTTCCGTCAGGTAGTGAATTTCAACGATAGCTTCAATCATGAAGAACAAAGAGCTTTCAGAAGAGTTCAGGGATAAAGTTGTAGATCGATAACAGACTAGGGGTAGGTTCTAAGAAAATGTCCTATACAGTCAGGTCAGTCATTAAGAAGTGGAAGGTGTATGGAACCATACAGACTCTTACCAGATCAAGATGAGCTTTCAAAAGTAACCAGATTGTAGCTGTAGAACTCACTTTGAAAGAGCTGCTGTAGAATTCCATGGCTGAGATGGGAGAAAATGTCCACGAATTAACTATAGCTCAATAATTCACCAACTGTAGCCGGTACGGCCAATCGGAAAGAAGGTCTTTACAGAAAACAAAGATAGAGCTCCAATCACATTCAGTTTGCATGAAAGCATTTAGGTGACATTCCAAAATATATGGCAGTAAATCATTTTTTTTGGGGGGGGGGGGGGGTCAGAAAATACTGAATAAAATGTGCCTTATGTTTTTTTTTTTCTTTTCTTTGACATTTTGCTAACTTCTAAAACGTTCTCTCATATCCATTTTAGATAACGATATCGAGATGGGGAAAGATCCAAGGAAGCCGAGGGGCAAGATGTCCTCCTATGCCTACTTTGTCCAGACCTGTCGAGAGGAGCACAAGAAGAAACACCCGGAAGCTTCCGTCAACTTCTCCGAGTTCTCCAAGAAGTGCTCTGAGAGATGGAAGGTAAGTATGGAACACATCTCAGCTGTGACTGACTGGCACCCTATTCCCTATATAGTACACTACTTTTGACCAGCACCCTATGGGCCCTGATTGAAAGTAGTGCACTAAATAGGAATAGTGTGCCAAAGGTAGTGCCATTTGGGATGCAGAACCCTTTAGTGGACACTGTCCTGTACCACTCGTAATCCCTTGATAGGTGTATGGTACGAGATAGTTTCAAATGAACTGTGTCACAGCTAAGTTGTTCCATACTAATCTGCCACCCCTTGCATATCATTGTTTTGTTTACGTTGTATTCCTCTACCACTGTGTAGCACCTAACCGACACACACACACACACACACACACACACACACACACACACACACACGCAAACTGTTGACATCTGATCACACCTTCTGCTTCTCTCAGACCATGTCCGCCAAGGAGAAGGGGAAGTTTGAGGATCTGGCCAAGCTGGACAAAGTGCGTTATGAGAGGGAGATGAGGAGCTACATTCCTCCCAAGGGAGAGAAGAAGAAAAGGTTTAAGGACCCCAACGCCCCCAAGAGACCATCGTGAGTACTGCCTGACAGTAAAAGACAGTCACACCTCCTCCTCCTACCCCCCCCTTCCTTTCCAAAACTCATAGCTCATGGATAATGTGCAGAGATTCAACTCCCGATGTCCGGGTGAATCGGTAAAACATGTCTAAAGTAAAGTTATGAAACAATTACTATTATAAAATAATGAACAATAACCCTATATTTGAATAACACAAGTACTGCATTTAAAGCAGCCATTTAACACTTAAAACAAAACATCAGTGTTTCCCATGTTGTGTCAACAACTATCGATTCATTGACAACCAAACAAAAACCAGTCACCCTTCTGTTTCCTCCCTCCTTTTCTTCTTCTTCTCTCATCCTCCAGGTCTGCTTTCTTCATCTTCTGCGCTGATTTCCGACCCCAGGTGAAGGGGGAGACCCCTGGCCTGTCAATAGGTGATGTGGCTAAGAAGCTGGGAGAGAAGTGGAACAACCTAACAGCGGAGGACAAGGTGCCCTATGAGAAAAAGGCTGCCAAGCTGAAGGAGAAGTACGAGAAGGTAAACAAACATCACCCCTTTTGTTATCTTATGCATTTGATTTGTTTATTTATATCTCTGTCAGCTGTTAGATGGGATGTTCTCTCAGTCATGCATTGCCTAACAATTTAAGTTACCGCTAGTCATGCATAGCCTAACAATTCAAGTTATTACCAATAGACTTGCATAGCCTAACAATTCAAGTTATTACCGCTCATCATTCATAGCCTAACAATTTAGGTTAACACGAGTCGTGCGTAGCCTAACAATTCAAGGTACCACTAGTCATGCATAGCCTAACAATTCAAGTTATTACCACTCGTCATTCATAGCCTAACATTTCAAGTTACCACTAGTCATGCATAGCCTAACAATTCAAGTTATTACCACTAGTCATGCATAGCCTAACAATTCAAGTTACCACTAGTCATGCATAGCCTACCAGTTCAAGTTATTAGCACTAGTCATGCATAGCCTAACAATTCAAGTTACCACTAGTCATGCATAGCCTACCAGTTCAAGTTATTAGCACTAGTCATGCATAGCCTAACAATTCAAGTTATCACTAGTCATGCATAGCCTAACAATTCAAGTTATTACCACTAGTCATGTGTATCCTAACAATTCAAGTTATTACCACTAGTCATGCATAGCCTAACAATTCAAGTTACATTACATTTACATTTTAGTCATTTAGCAGACGCTCTTATCCAGAGCGAATTCAAGTTATTTTCACGAGTCATGCATAGCCTAACAATTTAAGTTACCACTAGTCATGCATAGCCTAACAATTCAATGTATTACCACTAGTCATGCATAGCCTCACAATTTAGGTTAACACGAGTCGAGCGTAGCCTAACAATTCAAGTTATTACCACTAGTCATGCATAGCCTAACATTTCAATTTACCACTAGTCATGCAGAGCCTAACAATTCAATTTACCACTAGTCATGTGTAGCCTAACAATTCAAGTTATTACAACTAGTCATGCATAGCCTAACAATTCAAGTTATTACCACTAGACTTGCATAGCCTAGTTATGTATAGCCTAACAATTCAAGTTATTACCACAAGTCATGCATAGCCTAACAATTCAAGTTATTACCACTAGTCATGCGTAGCCTAACAATTCAAGTTATTACCACAAGTCATGCATAGCCTAACAATTCAAGTTATTACCACTAGTCATGCATAGCCTAACAATTCAAGTTAACACTAGACATGCGTAGCCTAACAATTCAAGTTATTACCACTAGACATGCATATCCTAACAATTCAAGTTATTATCACTAGTCATGCATAGCCTAACAATTCAAGTTATTACCACTAGTCATGCGTAGCCTAACAATTCAAGTTATTATCACTAGTCATGCATAGCCTAACAATTCAAGTTATTATCACTAGTCATGCATAGCCTAACAATTCAAGTTATTACCACTAGTCATGCGTAGCCTAACAATTCAAGTTATTACCACTAGTCATGCATAGCCTAACAATTCAAGTTATCACTAGTCATGCATAGCCTAACAATTCAAGTTATTACCACTAGTCATGCATAGCCTAACAATTCAAGTTATTACCACTAGTCATGCATAGCCTAACAATTCAAGTTATCACTAGTCATGCGTAGCCTAACAATTCAAGTTAACACTAGACATGCGTAGCCTAACAATTCAAGTTATTACCACTAGACATGCGTAGCCTAACAATTCAAGTTATTACCACTAGTCATGCATAGCCTAACAATTCAAGTTACATTACATTTACATTTTAGTCATTTAGCAGACGCTCTTATCCAGAGCGAATTCAAGTTATTACCACTAGTCATGCATAGCCTAACAATTCAAGTTACCACTAGTCATGCGTAGCCTAACAATTCAAGTTATTACCACTAGTCATGAATAGCCTAACAATTAAAGTTATTACCACGAGTCATGCATAGCCTAACAATTCAAGTTAACGTTAGTCATGCATAGCCTAACAATTCAAGTTATTACCACTAGTCATGCATAGCCTAACAATTCATGTTTTTACCGCTAGTCATGCATAGCCTAACAATTTAAGTTATTACCATTAGTCATGCATATCCTAACATTTAATGTTATTACCACTAGTCATGCATTGCCTAACAGTTCAAGTTATTACCACGAGTCATGCATAGCCTAACAATTCAAGTTATTACCACCAGTCAAGCGTAGCCTAACAATTCAAGTTAACGCTAGTCATGCATAGCCTAACAATTCAAGTTATTTCCACTAGTCATGCATAGCCTAACAATTCAAATTATCACTAGTCATGCATTTCCTAACAATTCAAGTTATTACCACTAGTCATGCATAGCCTAACAATTAAAGTTATTACCACGAGTCATGCATAGCCTAACAATTTAAGTTACCACTAGTCATGCATTGCCTAACAATTCAAGTTACCACTAGTCATGCATAGCCTAACAATTCAAGTTATTACCACTAGACTTGCATAGCCTAGTTATGTATAGCCTAACAATTAAAGTTATTACCACAAGTCATGCATAGCCTAACAATTCAAGTTACCACTAGTCATGTGTAGCCTAACAATTCAAGTTATTACCACTAGTCATGCATATCCTAACAGTTCAAGTTATTACCACGAGTCATGCATTGCCTAACAGTTCAAGTTATTACCACAAGTCATGCATAGCCTAACAATTCAAGTTATTACCACCAGTCAAGCGTAGCCTAACAATTCAAGTTATTACCACTAGTCATGCATTTCCTAACAATTCAAGTTATTACCACTAGTCATGCATAGCCTAACAATTCAAGTTATTACCACTAGTCATGCGTAGCCTAACAATTCAAGTTACATTACATTTACATTTTAGTCATTTACATTTTTACATTTACATTTTAGTCATTTAGCAGACGCTCTTATCCAGAGCGACTTACAGTAGTGAATACATACATTTCATTTTATGCATTTTATTTCTTTTTTTTGTACTGGCCCCCCGTGGGAATCGAACCCACAACCCTGGCATTGCAAACACCATGCTGGCATTGCAAACACCATGCTCTACCAACTGAGCCACAGGGAAGGCAGACGCTCTTATCCATAGCGAATTCAAGTTATTACCACTAGTCATGCATAGCCTCACAATTTAGGTTAACACGAGTCGAGCGTAGCCTAACATTTCAAGTTATTACCGCTAGTCATGCGTAGCCTAACATTTCAAGTTATTATCGCTAGTAAGTTAATACCACTAGTCATGCATGGCCTAACAATTCAAGTTATTACCACTAGTCATGCTTAGCCTAACAATACAAGTTATTACCACTAGTCATGCATAGCCTAACAATTCAAGTTATTACCACTAGTCATGCGTATCCTAACAATTCAAGTTACCACTAGTCATGCATAGCCTAACAATTCAAGTTATTACCACTAGTCATGCATAGCCTAACAATTCAAGTTATTACCACTAGTCATGCGTAGCCTAACAATTCAAGTTATTACCACTAGTCATGCATAGCCTAACAATTCAAGTTATTACCACTAGTCATGCATAGCCTAACAATTCAAGTTATTACCACTAGTCATGCATTGCCTAACATTTCAAGTTACCACTAGTCATGCATAGCCTAACAATTCAAGTTATTACCACTAGTCATGCATAGCCTAACAGTTCAAGTTATTACCACTAGTCATGCGTAGCCTAACAATTCAAGTTATCACTAGTCACGCGTAGCCTAACAATTCAAGTTATTACCACTAGTCATGCATAGCCTAACAGTTCAAGTTATTACCACTAGTCATGCGTAGCCTAACAATTCAAGTTACCACTAGTCATGCATAGCCTAACAATTCAAGTTATTACCACTAGTCATGCGTAGCCTAACAATTCAAGTTATTACCACTAGTCATGCATAGCCTAACAATTCAAGTTACATTACATTTACATTTTAGTCATTTAGCAGACGCTCTTATCCAGAGCGAATTCAAGTTATTTTCACGAGTCATGCATAGCCTAACAATTTAAGTTACCACTAGTCATGCATAGCCTAACAATTCAAGTTATTACCACTAGTCATGTGTAGCCTAACAATTCAAGTTATTACCACTAGTCATGCATAGCCTAACAATTCAAGTTATTACCACTAGTCATGTGTAGCCTAACAATTCAAGTTATTACCACTAGTCATGCATAGCCTAACATTTCAAGTTATTACCGCTAGTCATGCGTAGCCTAACATTTCAAGTTATTATCGCTAGTAAGTTAATACCACTAGTCATGCATAGCCTAACAATTCAAGTTATTACCACTAGTCATGCTTAGCCTAACAATTCAAGTTATTACCACTAGTCATGCATAGCCTAACAATTCAAGTTATTACCACTAGTCATGCGTAGCCTAACAATTCAAGTTATTTCCACTAGTCATTCATAGCCTATCATTTCAAGTTACCACTAGTCATGCATAGCCTAACAATTCAAGTTATTACCACTAGACTTGCATAGCCTAGTTATGTATAGCCTAACAATTCAAGTTATTACCACAAGTCATGCATAGCCTAAAAATTCAAGTTATTACCACAAGTCATGCATAGCCTAACAATTCAAGTTACCACTAGTCATGTGTAGCCTAACAATTCACTTTATTACCACTAGTCATGCATGTCCTAACAGTTCAAGTTATTACCACTAGTCATGCATTGCCTAACAGTTCAAGTTATTACCACGAGTCATGCATAGCCTAACAATTCAAGTTATTACCACCAGTCATGCATAGCCTAACAATTCATGTTTTTACCGCTAGTCATGCATAGCCTAACAATTAAAGTTATTACCACGAGTCATGCATAGCCTAACAATTCAAGTTAACGTTAGTCATGCATAGCCTAACAATTCATGTTTTTACCGCTAGTCATGCATAGCCTAGCAATTCAATTTATTACCACTAGTCATTCATGGCCTAACAATTTAAGTTATTACCATTAGTCATGCATATCCTAACATTTCATGTTATTACCACTAGTCATGCATAGCCTAACAATTGAAGTTACCACTAGTCATGCATAGCCTAAAAATTCAAGTTAACACCACTTGTAACGGGCGTCGTAAGGATTAGACCAAGGTGCAGCGGGAACGTGTATACTCATCTTCTTTATCAAGTCAAAAGAAGGAAAAACAAACAAATCACGTAAACAAAACAACGAACGACACTAAACAGTCCTGTCAGGTGCACAGACACAAAACAGGAAACAACTACCCACAAACCCCCATAGCACATACACCCCTATACATAGGACCTTCAATCTGAGGCAACGAGGAACAGCTGCCTCCAATTGAAGGTCAATCAACAAACTCTAAACATAGAAGTAGAAAACTAGACTGAACATAGAAAAACACTAACCTAGAACATAGACCAAAAACCCCAGAACACTCTAAACAAACACCCACAGCCACGTCCTGACCAAACTAAAATAACATATAACCCCTTTACTGGTCAGGACGTAACATCACTAGTTATGTATAGCCTAACAATTTAAGTTACCACTAGTCATGCATAGCCTAGCAATTCAATTTATTACCACTAGTCATGCATAGCCTAACAATTCAAGTTATTACCACTAGTCATGCATTGCCTAACATTTCAAGTTACCACTAGTCATGCATAGCCTAATAATTCAAGTTATTACCACTAGTCATGTGTAGCCTAACAATTCAAGTTATTACCACTAGTCATGCATAGCCTAACAATTCAAGTTATTACCGCTAGTCATGCGTAGCCTAACAATTTAAGTTACCACTAGTCATGCGTAGCCTAACATTTCAAGTTATTACCACTAGTCATGCATTGCCTAACAATTTAAGTTACCGCTAGTCATGCGTAGCCTAACATTTCAAATTATTATCGCTAGTAAGTTAATACCACTAGTCATGCATAGCCTAACAATTCAAGTTATTACCACTAGTCATGCTTAGCCTAACAATTCAAGTTATTACCACTAGTCATGCATAGCCTAACAATTCAAGTTAACACTAATCATGCATAGCCTAACAATTCAAGTTATCACTAGTCATGCATAGCCTAACAATTCAAGTTATTACCACCAGTCATGCATAGCCTAACAGTTCAAGTTATTACCACTAGTCATGCGTAGCCTAACAATTCAAGTTATCACTAGTCATGCGTAGCCTAACAATTCAAGTTACATTACATTTACATTTTAGTCATTTAGCAGACGCTCTTATCCATAGCGAATTCAAGTTATTTCCACTAGTCATGCATAGCCTAACAATTCAAGTTATTACCACTAGTCATGCATAGCCTCACAATTTAGGTTAACACGAGTCGAGCGTAGCCTAACATTTCAAGTTATTACCGCTAGTCATGCGTAGCCTAACAATTTCAGTTACCGCTAGTCATGCGTAGCCTAACATTTCAAGTTATTATCGCTAGTAAGTTAATACCACTAGTCATGCATAGCCTAACAATTCAAGTTATTACCGCTAATCATGCATAGCCTAACAATTCAATTTATTACCGCTAGTCATGAATAGCCTAACAATTAAAGTTATTACCACGAGTCATGCATAGCCTAACAATTCAAGTTATTACCACTAGTCATGCATAGCCTAACAATTCAAGTTAACGTTAGTCATGCATAGCCTAACAATTCATGTTTTTACCGCTAGTCATGCATAGCCTAGCAATTCAATTTATTACCACTAGTCATGCATACATAGCCTAACAATTTAAGTTATTACCATTAGTCATGCATATCCTAACATTTCATGTTATTACCACTAGTCATGCATAGCCTAACAATTCAAGTTACCACTAGTCATGCATAGCCTAAAAATTCAAGTTAACACCACTTGTAACGGGCGTCGTAAGGATTAGACCAAGGTGCAGCGGGAACGTGTATACTCATCTTCTTTATTAAATCTTAAGAAGGAAAAACAAACAAATCACGTATACAAAACAACGAACGACACTAAACAGTCCTGTCAGGTGCACAGACACAAAACAGGAAACAACTACCCACAAACCCCCATAGCACAAACACCCCTATACATAGGACCTTCAATCTGAGGCAACGAGGAACAGCTGCCTCCAATTGAAGGTCAATCAACAAACTCTAAACATAGAAGTAGAAAACTAGACTGAACATAGAAAAACACTAACCTAGAACATAGACCAAAAACCCCAGAACACTCTAAACAAACACCCACAGCCACGTCCTGACCAAACTAAAATAACATATAACCCCTTTACTGGTCAGGACGTGACATCACTAGTTATGTATAGCCTAACAATTTAAGTTACCACTAGTCATGCATAGCCTAGCAATTCAATTTATTACCACTAGTCATGCATAGCCTAACAATTCAAGTTATTACCACTAGTCATGCATTGCCTAACATTTCAAGTTACCACTAGTCATGCATAGCCTAACAATTCAAGTTATTACCACTAGTCATGTGTAGCCTAACAATTCAAGTTATTACCACTAGTCATGCATAGCCTAACAATTCAAGTTATTACCACTAGTCATGCGTAGCCTAACATTTCAAGTTATTACCGCTAGTCATGCGTAGCCTAACAATTTAAGTTACCGCTAGTCATGCGTAGCCTAACATTTCAAGTTATTATCGCTAGTAAGTTAATACCACTAGTCATGCATAGCCTAACAATTCAAGTTATTACCACTAGTCATGCTTAGCCTAACAATTCAAGTTATTACCACTAGTCATGCATAGCCTAACAATTCAAGTTATTACCACTAGTCATGCATAGCCTAACAATTCAAGTTAACACTAATCATGCATAGCCTAACAATTCAAGTTATCACCGCTAGTCATGCGTAGCCTAACAATTCAAGTTATCACTAGGCATGCGTAGCCTAACAATTCAAGTTATTACCAATAGACTTGCATAGCCTAGTTATGTATAGCCTAACAATTCAAGTTATTACCACTAGTCATGCGTAGCCTAACAATTCAAGTTATCACTAGGCATGCATAGCCTAACAATTCAAGTTATCACTAGTCATGCATAGCCTAACAATTCAAGTTAACACTAGACATGCGTAGCCTAACAATTCAAGTTATTACCACTAGACATGCGTAGCCTAACAATTCAAGTTATTACCACTAGTCATGCATAGCCTAACAATTCAAGTTACATTACATTTACATTTTAGTCATTTAGCAGACGCTCTTATCCAGAGCGAATTCAAGTTATTACCACTAGTCATGCATAGCCTAACAATTCAAGTTACCACTAGTCATGCATAGCCTCACAATTCAAGTTATTACCACTAGTCATGCATAGCCTCACAATTTAGGTTAACACGAGTCGAGCGTAGCCTAACAATTCAAGTTATTACCACTAGTCATGAATAGCCTAACAATTCATGTTATTACCACTAGTCATGCATAGCCTAACAATTCAAGTTATTACCACTAGTCATGCGTAGCCTAACAATTCAAGTTATTACCACTAGTCATGCATAGCCTAACAATTCAAGTTATTACCACTAGTCATGCATAGCCTAACAATTCAAGTTATTACCACTAGTCATGCGTAGCCTAACAATTCAAGTTATTACCACTAGTCATGCATAGCCTAACAATTCAAGTTATTACCACTAGTCATGCATAGCCTAACAATTCAAGTTATTACCACTAGTCATGAATAGCCTAACAATTCAAGTTATTACCACTAGTCATGCATAGCCTAACAATTCAAGTTAACGTTAGTCATGCATAGCCTAACAATTCATGTTTTTACCGCTAGTCATGCATAGCCTAACAATTTAAGTTATTACCATTAGTCATGCATATCCTAACATTTAATGTTATTACCACGAGTCATGCATTGCCTAACAGTTCAAGTTATTACCACGAGTCATGCATAGCCTAACAATTCAAGTTATTACCACCAGTCAAGCGTAGCCTAACAATTCAAGTTATTACCACTAGTCATGCATAGCCTAACAATTCAAGTTAACGCTAGTCATGCATAGCCTAACAATTCAAGTTATTTCCACTAGTCATGCATAGCCTAACAATTCAAATTATCACTAGTCATGCATTTCCTAACAATTCAAGTTATTACCACTAGTCATGCATAGCCTAACAATTCAAGTTATTACCACGAGTCATGCATAGCCTAACAATTCATGTTATTACCACTAGTCATGCATAGCCTAACAATTCAAGTTAACGTTAGTCATGCATAGCCTAACAATTCATGTTTTTACCGCTAGTCATGCATAGCCTAACAATTTAAGTTACCACTAGTCATGCATTGCCTAACAATTCAAGTTACCACTAGTCATGCATAGCCTAACAATTCAAGTTATTACCACTAGACTTGCATAGCCTAGTTATGTATAGCCTAACAATTCAAGTTATTACCACAAGTCATGCATAGCCTAACAATTCAAGTTATTACCACAAGTCATACATAGCCTAACAATTCAAGTTATTACCACCAGTCAAGCATAGCCTAACAATTCAAGTTATTACCACTAGTCATGTGTAGCCTAACAATTCAAGTTATTACCACTAGTCATGCATATCCTAACAGTTCAAGTTATTACCACGAGTCATGCATTGCCTAACAGTTCAAGTTATTACCACAAGTCATGCATAGCCTAACAATTCAAGTTATTACCACCAGTCAAGCGTAGCCTAACAATTCAAGTTATTACCACTAGTCATGCATTTCCTAACAATTCAAGTTATTACCACTAGTCATGCATAGCCTAACAATTCAAGTTATTACCACGAGTCATGCATAGCCTAACAATTCAAGTTAACGTTAGTCATGCATAGCCTAGCAATTCAATTTATTACCACTAGTCATGCATAGCCTAACAGTTGAAGTTACCACTAGTCATGCATAGCCTAAAAATTCAAGTTAACACCACTTGTAACGGGCGTCGTAAGGATTAGACCAAGGTGCAGCGGGAACGTGTATACTCATCTTCTTTATTAAATCAAAAGAAGGAAAAACAAACAAATCACGTATACAAAACAACGAACGACACTAAACAGTCCTGTCAGGTGCACAGACACAAAACAGGAAACAACTACCCACAAACCCCCATAGCACATACACCCCTATACATAGGACCTTCAATCTGAGGCAATGAGGAACAGCTGCCTCCAATTGAAGGTCAATCAACAAACTCTAAACATAGAAGTAGAAAACTAGACTGAACATAGAAAACATTAACCTAGAACATAGACCAAAAACCCCAGAACACTCTAAACAAACACCCACAGCCACGTCCTGACCAAACTAAAATAACATATAACCCCTTTACTGGTCAGGACGTGACATCACTAGTTATGTATAGCCTAACAATTTAAGTTACCACTAGTCATGCATAGCCTAGCAATTCAATTTATTACCACTAGTCATGCATAGCCTAACAATTCAAGTTATTACCACTAGTCATGCATTGCCTAACATTTCAAGTTACCACTAGTCATGCATAGCCTAACAATTCAAGTTATTACCACTAGTCATGCATAGCCTAACAGTTCAAGTTATTACCACTAGTCATGCGTAGCCTAACAATTCAAGTTATCACTAGTCACGCGTAGCCTAACAATTCAAGTTATTACCACTAGTCATGCATAGCCTAACAGTTCAAGTTATTACCACTAGTCATGCGTAGCCTAACAATTCAAGTTATCACTAGTCATGCATAGCCTAACAATTCAAGTTACCACTAGTCATGCATAGCCTAACAATTCAAGTTACCACTAGTCATGCATAGCCTAACAATTCAAGTTACCACTAGTCATGCGTAGCCTAACAATTCAAGTTACCACTAGTCATGCATAGCCTAACAATTCAAGTTATTACCAGTAGTCATGCGTAGCCTAACAATTCAAGTTATTACCACTAGTCATGCATAGCCTAACAATTCAAGTTACATTACATTTACATTTTAGTCATTTAGCAGACGCTCTTATCCAGAGCGAATTCAAGTTATTTTCACGAGTCATGCATAGCCTAACAATTTAAGTTACCACTAGTCATGCATAGCCTAACAATTCAAGTTATTACCACTAGTCATGTGTAGCCTAACAATTCAAGTTATTACCACTAGTCATGCATAGCCTAACAATTCAAGTTATTACCACTAGTCATGCATAGCCTAACAATTCAAGTTATTACCGCTAGTCATGCGTAGCCTAACAATTTAAGTTACCACTAGTCATGCGGAGCCTAACATTTCAAGTTATTACCGCTAGTCATGCGTAGCCTAACAATTTAAGTTACCGCTAGTCATGCGTAGCCTAACAATTCAAGTTATCACTAGTCATGCGTAGCCTAACAATTCAAGTTACATTACATTTACATTTTAGTCATTTAGCAGACGCTCTTATCCATAGCGAATTCAAGTTATTTCCACTAGTCATGCATAGCCTAACAATTCAAGTTATTACCACTAGTCATGCATAGCCTCACAATTTAGGTTAACACGAGTCGAGCGTAGCCTAACATTTCAAGTTATTACCGCTAGTCATGCGTAGCCTAACAATTCAAGTTATTATCGCTAGTAAGTTAATACCACTAGTCATGCATAGCCTAACAATTCAAGTTATTACCACTAGTCATGCTTAGCCTAACAATTCAAGTTATTACCACTAGTCATGCATAGCCTAACAATTAAAGTTATTACCACTAGTCATGCATAGCCTAACAATTCAAGTTACATTACATTTACATTTTAGTCATTTAGCAGACGCTCTTATCCAGAGCGAATTCAAGTTATTTCCACTAGTCATTCATAGCCTATCATTTCAAGTTACCACTAGTCATGCATAGCCTAACAATTCAAGTTATTACCACTAGACTTGCATAGCCTAGTTATGTATAGCCTAACAATTCAAGTTATTACCACAAGTCATGCATAGCCTAAAAATTCAAGTTATTACCACAAGTCATGCATAGCCTAACAATTCAAGTTACCACTAGTCATGTGTAGCCTAACAATTCACTTTATTACCACTAGTCATGCATGTCCTAACAGTTCAAGTTATTACCACTAGTCATGCATTGCCTAACAGTTCAAGTTATTACCACGAGTCATGCATAGCCTAACAATTCAAGTTATTACCACCAGTCATGCATAGCCTAACAATTCATGTTTTTACCGCTAGTCATGCATAGCCTAACAATTAAAGTTATTACCACGAGTCATGCATAGCCTAACAATTCAAGTTAACGTTAGTCATGCATAGCCTAACAATTCATGTTTTTACCGCTAGTCATGCATAGCCTAGCAATTCAATTTATTACCACTAGTCATTCATGGCCTAACAATTTAAGTTATTACCATTAGTCATGCATATCCTAACATTTCATGTTATTACCACTAGTCATGCATAGCCTAACAATTCAAGTTACCACTAGTCATGCATAGCCTAAAAATTCAAGTTAACACCACTTGTAACGGGCGTCGTAAGGATTAGACCAAGGTGCAGCGGGAACGTGTATACTCATCTTCTTTATTAAATCTTAAGAAGGAAAAACAAACAAATCACGTAAACAAAACAACGAACGACACTAAACAGTCCTGTCAGGTGCACAGACACAAAACAGGAAACAACTACCCACAAACCCCCATAGCACAAACACCCCTATACATAGGACCTTCAATCTGAGGCAACGAGGAACAGCTGCCTCCAATTGAAGGTCAATCAACAAACTCTAAACATAGAAGTAGAAAACTAGACTGAACATAGAAAAACACTAACCTAGAACATAGACCAAAAACCCCAGAACACTCTAAACAAACACCCACAGCCACGTCCTGACCAAACTAAAATAACATATAACCCCTTTACTGGTCAGGACGTGACATCACTAGTTATGTATAGCCTAACAATTTAAGTTACCACTAGTCATGCATAGCCTAGCAATTCAATTTATTACCACTAGTCATGCATAGCCTAACAATTCAAGTTATTACCACTAGTCATGCATAGCCTAACAATTCAAGTTATTACCACTAGTCATGCATAGCCTAACAATTCAAGTTATTACCACTAGTCATGCATAGCCTAGCAATTCAATTTATTACCACTAGTCATGCATAGCCTAACAATTCAAGTTATTACCGCTAGTCATGCGTAGCCTAACAATTTAAGTTACCACTAGTCATGCATAGCCTAACATTTCAAGTTATTATCGCTAGTAAGTTAATACCACTAGTCATGCGTAGCCTAACAATTCAAGTTACATTACATTTAAATTTTAGTCATTTAGCAGACGCTCTTATCCATAGCGAATTCAAGTTATTTCCACTAGTCATGCATAGCCTAACAATTCAAGTTATTACCACTAGTCATGCATAGCCTAACAATTCAAGTTATTACCACTAGTCATGCGTAGCCTAACAATTCAAGTTATTACCACTAGTCATGCATAGCCTAACAATTCAAGTTATTACCACTAGTCATGCGTAGCCTAACAATTCAAGTTATTACCGCTAGTCATGCATAGCCTAACAATTCAAGTTATTACCACTAGTCATGCATAGCCTAACAATTCAAGTTACATTACATTTAAATTTTAGTCATTTAGCAGACGCTCTTATCCATAGCGAATTCAAGTTATTTCCACTAGTCATGCATAGCCTAACAATTCATGTTTTTACCGCTAGTCATGCATAGCCTAGCAATTCAATTTATTACCACTAGTCATGCATAGCCTAACAATTCATGTTTTTACCGCTAGTCATGCATAGCCTAACAATTCAAGTTATTACCACCAGTCATGCATAGCCTAACAATTCAAGTTACCACTAGTCATGTGTAGCCTAACAATTCAAGTTATTACCACTAGTCATGCATATCCTAACAATTCAAGTTACCACTAGTCATGTGTATCCTAACAATTCAAGTTATTACCACTAGTCATGCATATCCTAACAGTTCAAGTTATTACCACAAGTCATGCATAGCCTAACAATTCAAGTTATTACCACAAGTCATTCATTGCCTATCAATTTAAGTTACCACTAGTCATGCATAGCCTAACAATTCAAGTTATTACCACTAGACATGCATAGCCTAACAATTCAAGTTATTACCACTAGTCATGCGTAGCCTAACAATTCAAGTTATTACCACTAGTGTCACCGTTGTCGTAGGAAGGAGCGGACCAAAGTGCAGCGTGATTATCGTTCCACATTTTTATTGAACTGTGAAACTATGCAATTGTTACGAATCTCTTTGGCCCTGCAGTCTAGGGGGGATGGAAACGAGACCCGTAACATAACTCATGCAAATTATAATGGTGAAAGGGAACAGTGAGAACAAAAACCACAGACAACTTAAATCTACCGTCAAACACTAATGGTTTATTTTAAATCACACAGTAATGGCGTGTGAGAAAAGGGGCTGAGCTGGACCCAAGCAAAGAAACAATAATCCAAAAACACCCCTAAACTAGACTAGCCTACCTCAAGAACAGCTAGCTAACTAACCAGTAAAATACAGTGGGTGGTCCGCCCAGTTCTAACTAGTGTATTTAGACACTGTTTTCCTACGGGTAATGTATGCCCATGGGCGACTTGTCTTGGTACCCCCTTTTCCCACCATCAAACAAACAGTCAAACAACAAAACAATACTCACAGGATAACCAGACAAATGTGACATGTAGGAGCAAAACAAGAGAGATCAATCCAGAGAGAGAGAGAGAGATATGGACACAGAGAGATTGAACACAGAGAGATTGAGTTTACAGAGAGAGATTGAACTCCAGAGAGAGAGATTGAACTAGAGAGAGAGACTGGGGTTTTAAACCAAGGGAAAGGGTTGTGATTGTGTACTGAAAAGGAGCAGGTGTCATCTGATTGGTGACTGATTGGGGAATGATGATTGTCACCTGTGAGGAGGAGAAGGAGAGAAAAGAAATACACATGCAGGATACACACTACCTGTATCCATAACAGCAATACATACACAATAAACTAAACGAACAAAAACAACAAACCGTGACACAGAGTAAAACATAAAACATACACTACTCAAAAACAATCTCCCACAAACCCAGGTGGCAAAACCCCCTACTTAAGTATGATCTCCAATTAGAGACAATGAGGACCAGCTGCCTCTAATTGGAGATCATCCCAAACAAAACCCAACATAGAAATACAAAACTAGAACCTGACAACATAGAAAAACTAAACTATGAAAAAAAAACTGTCACGCCCTGACCTACTCTACCATAGAAAATAACATCTTTCTATGGTCAGGACGTGACAGTATCCCCCCCCAAAGGTGCGGACTCCGACCGCACCTAAACAAAACAACAACAACAACCCACCCCCCCCACCCGAAAAAAAGGAAGGGTAGGGTGGGTAACTACTGTCTATGGCGGCTCTGGTGCAGTACACATAACCTTCTCATCCCATACATCCTCCAACAGAGGAGGCGGCTCCGGTTCGGGGCGTAACACCCGCTCCGCCTGCTGATCCCTCTGCTTCTGTGCCACCGGACTGTGGATCATCGTCGGAGGAACCGGACTGTAGATCATCGCCGGAGGCTCTGTGCTGCAGACCGCCGCCGGAGGTTCTGTGCTGCAGACCGCCGCCGGAGGCTCTGTGCTGCAGACCGCCGCCGGAGGTTCTGGGCTGCAGGCCGCCGCCAGAGGTTCCGGACTGTGGGCCGTCTCAGGAGGTTCCGGACTGTGGGCCGTCTCAGGAGGTTCCGGACTGTGGGCCGTCTCAGGAGGTTCCGGACTGTGGGCCGTCTCAGGAGGTTCCGGACTGTAAGCCGTCTCAGGAGGTTCCGGACTGCAAAACGTCACCGGAAGCTCTGGACTGGGAATGCGCACTGGAGGCCTGATGCGTGGGGCTGGCACAGGTGGCGCCAGACTAGTAACATGCACCTCAGGGCGAGTGCGGGGAGCAGGAACAGGGCGTATCAGGCTGGATAGACTCACTGGAGGCCGGGTACCTGGGGCAGGCACAGGATATACTGGGCCGTGGAGGCGTACTGGAGGTCTCGAGCATAGAGCTGGCACAACCCGTCCTGGCTGGATGGTCAACCTAGCTCGACAAATGCGGGGCGCGGGCACAGATCGCACCGGCCTGTGAATGCGCACTGGCGACACAGTGCGCATCACCGCATAACACGGTGCTTGCTTCTTCACTCGCCCCCCACAGTAAGCACGGGGAGTTGGCTCAGGTCTCCACCCTGACTCTGTCAATCTCCCCGTGTGCCCCCCCCCAAAATTGTTTTTTTGGGGGTGCCTCTCGTGCTTCCGTCGTTGCCTTGCTAGTTCCTCGTAACGTTGCCGTTCCTCCCTCACTGTCTCCACCTGCTTCCATGGCAGGGTCTTGACCCCTGCCATTACCTCCTCCCAGGTCCAGGACGTCCTCCACTCTTTCCTCTCCCGGGTCCAAGTTCCCTGCTCCTCTTGGGCACGCTGCTTGGTCCTTTTGTGGTGGGAGATTCTGTCACGGTTGTCGTAGGAAGGAGCGGACCAAAGTGCAGCGTGATTATCGTTCCACATTTTTATTGAACTGTGAAACTATGCAATACATACACAATAAACTAAACGAACAGAAACAACAAACCGTGACAGAGTTGAAACATACACTACTCAAAAACAATCTCCCACAAACCCAGGTGGCAAAAACCCCTACTTAAGTATGATCTCCAATTAGAGACAACGAGGACCAGCTGCCTCTAATTGGAGATCATCCCAAACAAAACCCAACATAGAAATACAAAACTAGAACCTGACAACATAGAAAAACTAAACTAGAAAAAAAAATGTCACGCCCTGACCTACTCTACCATAGAAAATAACATCTTTCTATGGTCAGGACGTGACAACTAGTCATGCATTGCCTAACAATTCAAGTTATTACCACTAGTCATGCATAGCCTAACAATTCAGGTTAACACTAGACATGCATAGCCTAACAATTCAAGTTATTACCACTAGTCATGCTTAGCCTAAGAATTCAAGTTACCACTAGTCATGCGTAGCCTAACAATTCAAGTTATTACCACTAGTCATGCATAGCCTAACAATTCAAGTTATTACCACTAGTCATGCATAGCCTAACAATTCAAGTTATTACCACTAGTCATGCATAGCCTAACAATTCAAGTTATTACCACTAGTCATGCGTAGCCTAACAATTCAAGTTATTACCACTAGTCATGCGTAGCCTAACAATTCAAGTTATTACCACTAGTCATGCATAGCCTAACAATTCAAGTTATTACCACTAGTCATGCGTAGCCTAACAATTCAAGTTATTACCACTAGTCATGCGTATCCTAACAATTCAAATTATTACCACTAGTCATGCGCAGCCTAACAATTTAAGTTATTACCACTAGTCATGCGTAGCCTAACAATTCAAGTTAACACTAGTCACCCCAAGTGGTCAGTAGCAGATGCAGTTGTTGTATGTTTACTTCCATGTTGCAAGAAACCTAGAGAGGAACCAGGCTATGGTGGGTGGCCAGTCCAAGTGGTTACTTGTACCAATAAAGTGAAATACTACTCTCGTCCACTTCCCCATTCTCAGGACATCACTGCGTACCGCAACAAGGGCAAGGTGCCCGTCAGCGTGCCAGCGAAGGCCGCTGCCCCAACCAAGGACGACGACGACGATGATGACGATGATGACGACGATGAAGACGACGATGATGACGACGACGATGACGAGTAGATCAACGTTGTTACGTGTAGAGCTTATCACTTCTTGTTTATAAAGCATTTAACCCCTCTTGTTCACACATCACTTACTCAGAACAAAAATAAAAAACATTACTTGAAAAAGTTACTACAACAAAAAAAACTCCCTCTCCCTCCAAAATGTAAACGCTGTGTATAAGAATTGTTTTGCAGCTGTACAGGTTGTTGTCTCCTCTTTTTGTATAGTTAACACTACAACAGTGTCACATGTGTCTGTCTGTGTTTCTATCTCCCCCCCCAAAAAATGGAATCCTATTCCTTATTTAGTGCACTAACTTTTGACAAAGTCCTTATAGGGTTCAGGTCAAAAGTAGGGCACTATATAGGGAATAGGATGCAATTTGGGATGCGACCCCCCCCCCCCCCCCCCCCCCCTTTTGTTACAGTTTAAAGCGGTTGTAAAAAAAACAAATTGGCTTGGAAACCAATTGGTCTATTTGCCTTAGCTAGTAGTGCACAGCAGCACATTACCAAGTTATAATGTAGTGTCTTAGTAGTTCTTCTGTTTCCAATGGCTGGTGCATTTGTTTTTCTTGTTTTAAATGACGTCTTATCAACTTGCCGTATTATCATAAAGTTATTTTACTGGACTATTTGAATACCACTGTAATTGCAAAAAAAGAAATATTTGCATTAGTTTTTTTTTGTGTTTTTTTTTTAGATTCTGAACTGCTTCTGACGTCAATAAACATTTTTTTTTTTTTTTTTTTTATAGACTGGTTTCTTTCTTGTACGTTAGAATCTCTTGGTTACGCAGATAATCTCGTCCAGGGTTTTCTCAAACTCCGTCCGTCTCCGTCCCCCCCCCCCCCCGGGTACACGTTTTGGTTTTTCCCCCCCTAGCACTACAGAGCTGATTCAAAATAATCAAAGGCTTGATGATTCGTTTGGTTATTTGAATCAGCTGTGTTCACCTGTGAGGTCACTGGACAATCATCTCCGCTGCTTTGTTAACAAAAGTCTCCTGTTAACAACCAATTCCAGTCAATAATGCATGTTCAGTGATGATGACACAGGGAATAAACGTAGCTGGGTGTGTTATAGGCAGTGGTGCTTTACAGGAGCTGTGTAGAAGGCTTCGGATGCATCACAATTGGCACCTATTCCCTATAGTGTACTACCGTTGGCTTACACTACTACAAGTTACTGTCCAACTGTAATGTCTCTCCTGGGACTGTGAGTTCTGGTGTGCCCCTGTCTGTCCAACTGTAATGTCTCTCCTGGGACTGTGAGTCCTGGTGTGCCTCTGTCTGTCCAACTGTAATGTCTCCTGGGACTGTGAGTCCTGGCGTGCCCCTGTCTGTCCTGTCCACTGTAATGTCTCCTGGGACTGTGAGTCCTGGTGTGCCCCTGTCTGTCCTGTCCAACTGAAATGTCTCTCCTGAGTTCTGGTGTGCCCCTGTCTGTCCAACTGTAATGTCTCTCCTGGGACTGTGAGTCCTGGTGTGCCTCTGTCTGTCCAACTGTAATGTCTCCTGGGACTGTGAGTCCTGGTGTGCCCCTGTCTGTCCTGTCCAACTGAAATGTCTCTCCTGGGACTGTGAGTTCTGGTGTGCCCCTCTGTCCTGTCCACTGGGACTGTGAGTCCTGGTGTGCCCCTGTCTGTCCTGTCCAACTGTAATGTCTCCTGGGACTGTGAGTTCTGGTGTGCCCCTGTCTGTCCTGTAATGTCTCTCCTGGGACTGTGAGTTCTGGTGTGCCCCTGTCTGTCCTGTAATGTCTCTCCTGGGACTGTGAGTTCTGGTGTGCCCCTGTCTGTCCTGTAATGTCTCTCCTGGGACTGTGAGGCCTGGTGTTCCCCTGTGTAGAGCTGTCATTTAGAGCTAACGAGAGGGAAGATCTACGTGCCAAGTTGAAATGGTGGAGGCAGCAGCTCCTTGAGGTGACTAACTCTGTGGTTCTAAATCAACATTACCTTGCGTGACCATGCTGCAGGTCATGTAACTGTCTGATGCATTTTTATATTTTAGCAGATGCTCTTATCCAGAGCGACTTACAGTAGTGAATGCATAGATTTCATACATTTTTCCCCCCCCCCCGTACTGGTCCCCCGTGGGAATCGAACCCACAACCCTGGCATTGCAAACACCAAGCTCTAACCAACTGAGCCACACGGGGGACCACGCTGTATGCTTTGTGGACTTCACTGGATAGAGTTTGCTCTCTGGGTTTTGTGATTAAAAACAAAAGGTGTGGTTGGAATTTATTCTACCACTGTGTCTTCTTATTGTCTCGGCCTTTAGGCCTACTGTAATAATCACGGTGTCGAGGCCTATCAACTAACAGGTTACAGAGCAAACAACGACATTATCACAACTCATTATGATATGGCTCTACTGGCTTGGCTCCCCCATGTGATTTTTACCCACTACTGATCCCAAATGACTCCCCTTATAGTGTGTGTGTGTATTGCTGTGTCCTGTCCTGTCCTCTCCTTACCCCGTGGTGGAGGTGGCTGCTGTGACTAGGCGATAGATAACAAAACAGCGTTCAGACAGGATGTTAGTGAGTCTTTGCCGCACCTTGTGGCTTGGTAAACAACACTCACCACTATCTCCTGTTCATCTCTGTTTCATTTACACACCGCTGCCTCTTCCTCTTTCCCTCTCTGTCTCCCTCCATCTCGCTTTCTCTCTCTTTCTCTCTGTCTCTCGCTGACTTCCATCCAGGATGGGGGGGGGGGGGAAACAGAGAGACGAATTTATGTAAGGATTATGTGCTTTGACAAACCTAGTGACACAACAATATGGTGTGGAACATAATGCACGACTTCACTTAGCAATCACACACACACGCACACACACCACACACACACACACACTCACACACCACACACACCACACCCACACACACACACACACACCACACACACACACACACACACACAGGACAGAGACCTTAGGGTTTATTCAGGAGGGGGCGATGATACAGAATCAGAACGTTCAGATAGAAGTGTGTTCAGTAGAATAGACATGACTGTATGATGTGTAGAACATTGGGTGATGTCAACAGAACATTGGGTGATGTCAGCAGAACATTGGAGAACATTGGGTGATGTCAGTAGAATCAAATCAAATTTTCAAATCAAATGTATTTATATAGCCCTTCGTACATCAGCTGATATCTCAAAGTGCTGTACAGAAACCCAGCCTAAAACCCCAAACAGCAAGCAATGCATGTGAAAGAAGCACAGTGGCTAGGAAAAACTCCCTAGGAAAAACTCCCTAGAAAGGCCAAAAACCTAGGAAGAAACCTAGAGAGGAACCAGGCTATGAGGGGTGGCCAGTCCTCTTCTGGTTGTGCCGGGTGGATATTATAACAGAACATGGTCAAGATGTTCAAATGTTCATAAATGACCAGCAGGGTCAAATAATAATAATCATAGTAGTTGTCGAGGGTGCTACAAGCACGTCCGGTGAACAGGTCAGGGTTCCATAGCCGCAGGCAGAACAGTTGAAACTGGAGCTGCAGCACGGCCAGGTGGACTGGGGACAGCAAGGAGTCATCATGCCAGGTAGTCCTGAGGCATGGTCCTAGGGCTCAGGTCCTCCGAGAGAAAGAGAGAATTAGAGAGAGCATATTTAAATTCACACAGGACACCGGATAAGACAAGAGAAATACTCCAGATGTAACAGACTGACCCTAGCCCCCCGACATTGGGTGATGTCAGTAGAACACTGGGTGATGTCAATTCTATCTGCACCGTTCTAAACTGAGAGGTCTTGGTACTGTTCAACTGTACTGTACTGTACTGTACTGTACTGTAGACTGACAGAGCTGGGCTACTGTTTACCTCTGTACTGTACTGTAGACTGACAGATCTGGGCTACTGTTTACCTCTACTGTACTGTACTGTAGACTGACAGAGCTGGGCTACTGTTTACCTCTGTACTGTAGTGTAGACTGACAGATCTGGGCTACTGTTTACCTGTACTGTACTGTAGACTGAAATAACTTGGCTACTGTTTACCTCTGTAATCTACTCTACTGTAGACTGACAGAGCTGGGCTACTGTTTACCACTGTAATCTACTGTACTGTAGACTGACAGAGCTGGTCTACTGTTTACCTCTGTAATCTACTGTACTGTAGACTGACAGAGCTGGGCTACTTTTTATCTCTGCTGTACTGTAGACTGACAGAGCTGGGCTACTGTTTACCTCTACTGTACTGTACTGTAGACTGACAGAGCTGGGCTACTGTTTACCTCTGTACTGTACTGTAGACTGACAGAGCTGGGCTACTGTTTACCTCTACTGTGCTGTAGACTTACAGAGCTGGGCTACTGTTTACCTCTGTACTGTACTGTAGACTGACAGAGCTGGGCTACTGTTTACCTCTACTGTGCTGTGCTGTACTGTAGACTGACAGAGCTGGGCTACTGTTTACCTCTACTGTACTGTACTGTAGACTGACAGAGCTGGGCTACTGTTTACCTCTACTGTGCTGTGCTGTGCTGTAGACTGACAGAGCTGGGCTACTGTTTACCTCTACTGTGCTGTGCTGTAGACTGACAGAGCTGGGCTACTGTTTACCTCTACTGTACTGTAGACTGACAGAGCTGGGCTACTGTTTACCTCTACTGTGCTGTGCTGTAGACTGACAGAGCTGGGCTACTGTTTACCTCTACTGTGCTGTAGACTTACAGAGCTGGGCTACTGTTTACCTCTGTACTGTACTGTAGACTGACAGAGCTGGGCTACTGTTTACCTCTACTGTGCTGTGCTGTACTGTAGACTGACAGAGCTGGGCTACTGTTTACCTCTGTACTGTACTGTAGACTTACAGAGCTGGGCTACTGTTTACCTCTACTGTGCTGTGCTGTACTGTAGACTGACAGAGCAAACGATGAGAGATACAAAGTATAAAAACAAATAGTGATTTCCCCCTTCAGAGTTGTTTTATAATATGTGTTTTTTTTTACAATGGGAATGCCAGGCCAGATGTAGCGTTGTCATCAATGTCATCATGATTAGACTATGGATGTAAAAACATTAGGGCGGACAGAGTTAATCAGTTAGCTTTTAGTAGTTTTAGCAGTGGTGTAAAGTACTTTCGTAAAAATACTTTAAAGTACTACTTATGTAGTTTTTTGGAGTATCTGTACTTCACTTTACTATTTATATTTTTGAACACTTTTACTTTTACTTCACTACATTCCTAAAGAAAATAATGTACTTTTTACTCCACACATTTCACTTGACACCCAAAAGTACTTAGAGATTGAATGCTTAGCAGGACAGGAAATGGTCCAATCCATGTACTTATCAAGAGAACACGTGGTCATCCCTACTGCCTCTGATCTGGCGGACTCTGATCTGCCGGACTCTGATCTGGTGGACTCTGATCTGGTGGACTCTGATCTGGCGGACTCTGATCTGGTGGACTCTGATCTGGTGGACTCTGATCTGCCGGACTCTGATCTGGTGGACTCTGATCTGCCGGACTCTGATCTGGTGGACTCTGATCTGGTGGACTCTGATCTGGCGGACTCTGATCTGGCGGACTCTGATCTGGCGGACTCTGATCTGGTGGACTCTGATCTGGTGGACTCTGATCTGGTGGACTCTGATCTGGTGGACTCTGATCTGGTGGACTCTGATCTGGTGGAATCTGATCTGGTGGACTCTGATCTGGTGGACTCTAATCTGGTGGACTCTGATCTGGTGGACTCTGATCTGGCAGACTCACTAAACACAAATGCATCGTTTGTAAATGATGTCTGAGCATCGGAGTGTGTTCAGCTCTTGCTGTTTAGTGTGCTGTACAGTGGTCCTATCGACCTGCTGGCGCAGAGTAGACAGACAAGCAGCAGCCCACAGCCAGATACAGACAGGAGGGCAGACAGGCAGGTGGCACATAGCAGCCACAAAACAGACAGGCAGGCAGGCAGGCAGGTGGCACATAGCAGCCACAAAACAGACAGGCAGGCAGGCAGGCAGGTGGCACATAGCAGCCACAAAACAGACAAACAGACAGACAGACAGACAGACAGACAGACAGACAGACAGACAGACAGCGCCACACAACAGACAGTGGGCCTCGGAGCTTTACTAATCCAGCCTCCTGCTGTTCACTGACAAATACACTGTACACAATACTTAGGCTTAGATCGACATCTAGTGGACATTTAGTGTAACTGCAGAGGTCTTGGCAAATACATTTACATGATATTTTAGTCATTTAGCAGACGCTCTTATCCAGAGCGACTTACAAAAGCAATTAGGGTTATAAGTGCCTTGCTCAAGGGATCATCGGCAGATGTTTCACCTTGTCGGCTCAGGGATTCAAACCGGCGACCTTTCGTTTACTGTCCCGACGTCTTTAACCTCTAGTAGATTTTTTTTTCAATCTCTGTGCTATTTGATGATGATAAAATATGTGGGAACAAGAAAAGTTCATATACCACTACTTATATGAGCAGTCACAGTATTGAAGAAACACATTTTCTACCTGAAATCTTCTCTTGGAACGGTCGGTCGAGGCATGGTTGAGAAATGAACATTCAGTTCTCTGGCAACACAGCTCCAGTGGACATTTCTGCAGTCGGCATTGCCAATTGCATGCTCCCTCAAAAACTTGAGACATCTCTGGCATTGTGTTGTGTGACAAAAACATTTTAAAAGTGGTCATTTATTGTCCCCCCAGCACAAGGTTCACCTGTGTAATGATTGTTGCTGTTTAACCAGCTTCTTGGCATGCCACACCTGTCACTAACAGGAATCTAAAACAAAATGGTGCACAACATTTGAGAGAGATAATCTTAATGTGCGTATGGAAAATTTCTGGGATCTTTTATTTCAGCTCATGAAACATGGGACACTTTACATGTTTCGTTTATATTTTAGTTTAGTATAGATCATTTTAAATGTGTTTTATACATCAGTTGGGATCTCTATAAGCTACGATATGAGGTCATAGAACTTTCATGAAAGTGCATCCTTGTAGCGGTGTGGGCTAATATAGTCCAAATGTTTACTTCAGGGTAAGTTGAGAAAATGACCTTGAGATATGTTGAGCCAATGACCTTGGGATATGTTGAGCCAATGACCTCGGGATATGTTGAGCCAATGACCTTGAGATATGTTGAGCCAATGACCAATGACCTCGGAATATGTTGAGCCAATGACCTCGGGATATGTTGAGCCAATGACCTTGGGATATGTTGAGCCAATGACCTCGGGATATGTTAAGCCAATGACCTCGGGATATGTTGAGCCAATGACCTCGGGATATGTTGAGCCAATGACCTTGAGATATGTTGAGCCAATGACCAATGACCTCGGGATATGTTGAGCCAATGACCTTGAGCTATGTTGAGCCAATAAACCATGGGATATGTTGAGCCAATGACCTTGAGATATGTTGAGCCAATAAACCATGGGATATGTTGAGCCAATGACCTTGAGATATGTTGAGCCAATAAACCATGGGATATGTTGAGCCAATGACCATGGATTATGTTGAGCCAATGACCAATGACCTTGAGCTATGTTGAGCCAATAAACCATGGGATATGTTGAGCCAATGACCAAGGACGTCGGGATATGTTGAGCCAATGACCAATGACCTCGGGATATGTTGAGCCAATGACCACCATACCCCATATATTTACACGCTTTGTCAGTTTTATGCATAATATGCATAGTATTTTTGCAATGTGTCATGCATATGAACTCAAGATAGTGTATTTTGTATTGTTACAAATGTAAAACATGCAGGGGTCTAGCCTCCCTCGAGGCTCTTGAGAGAGCAGCCAAGGAAGTGAGAGACGGGAAGAAGTCCATTTGAGCAGCAGCAAGGGATGAGAAAATGAACTGAGTGACACTGAAGAAGAGATTCATTTAACAAACAATATAATGAACATGTACCTGTGAGAAAGATAGACTATCTAATGACATGGAATCACTGAGTTTGATAATAAAATCAAGAAGCTCAGAGACCAGTTTCATGAACTTAGTAGCCTCAAATGCACGGAACTTGTCTATGAACCCCGGCACATCAAATCAACATTCCTGTCCCAGACAACTGGTCAAGAAATGAAAGGGTAAGTGATATTGAACAGGGAGATTTATATCTGAATGTAGGCATACATTTAAGATATACAATATACCACCACCCCCATTCCATGAATTAAACTTTGACCTACCAGCATCATCACTCACTTACCCCCAAGGTTGGCTCAACTTAGCCTGTCCTTATGGCAACTACACCATACCCTGGGGGGAAATTGCAGCAAGAGACAACGTTTTTTTGAGGGGACAAGCTATGTTTTCAAAACGGTTCTGTTTACATGAATTATGATTATTTATAGGGATACACAACATCCTTAAATATATAGAGATATTTTGTTGTTAGAAAGAATACTAGATTTCCCTTGATGGAGTGATGCTGAATCAAAAGAATGGCTCAACTTCGTTTAGACCCAAAGGTCAAAGGTAAGCTTCCATCCAAATCAAATAAAATGTTATTAGTAATGTGCCCTGAATACAACAGGTGTAGTAGACCTTACAGTGAAATGCTGAATACAACAGGTGTAGTAGACCTTACAGTGAAATGCTGAATACAACAGGTGTAGTAGACCTCACAGTGAAATGCTGAATACAACAGGTGTGGACTTCACAGTGAAATGCTGAATACAACAGGTGTAGTAGACCTCACAGTGAAATGCTGAATACAACAGGTGTAGTAGACCTTACAGTGAAATGCTGAATACAACAGGTGTAGTAGACCTCACAGTGAAATGCTGAATACAACAGGTGTAGTAGACCTTACAGTGAAATGCTGAATACAACAGGTGTAGTAGACCTTACAGTGAAATGCTGAATACAACAGGTGTAGTAGACCTTACAGTGAAATGCTGAATACAACAGGTGTAGTAGACCTCACAGTGAAATGCTAAATACAACAGGTGTAGTAGACCTCACAGTGAAATGCTGAATACAACAGGTGTAGTAGACCTCACAGTGAAATGCTGAATACAACAGGTGTAGTAGACCTCACAGTGAAATGCTGAATACAACAGGTGTAGTAGACCTCACAGTGAAATGCTGAATACAACAGGTGTAGTAGACCTTACAGTAAAATGCTGAATACAACAGGTGTAGTAGACCTCACAGTGAAATGCTGAATACAAAAGGTGTACTAGACCTCACAGTGAAATGCTGAATACAACAGGTGGAGTAGACCTCACAGTGAAATGCTGAATACAACAGGTGTAGTAGACCTTACAGTGAAATGCTGAATACAACAGGTGTAGTAGACCTCACAGTGAAATGCTGAATACAACAGGTGTAGTAGACCTTACAGTGAAATGCTGAATACAACAGGTGTAGTAGACCTCACAGTGAAATGCTGAATACAACAGGTGTAGTAGACCTTACAGTGAAATGCTGAATACAACAGGTGTAGTAGACCTCACAGTGAAATGCTGAATACAACAGGTGTAGTAGACCTCACAGTGAAATGCTGAATACAACAGGTGTAGTAGACCTCACAGTGAAATGCTGAATACAACAGGTGTAGTAGACCTTACAGTGAAATGCTGAATACAACAGGTGTAGTAGACCTCACAGTGAAATGCTGAATACAACAGGTGTAGACCTTACAGTGAAATGCTGAATACAACAGGTGTAGTAGACCTCACAGTGAAATGCTGAATACAACAGGTGTAGTAGACCTCACAGGGAAATGCTGAATACAACAGGTGTAGTAGACCTCACAGTGAAATGCTGAATACAACAGGTGTAGTAGACCTCACAGTGAAATGCTGAATACAACAGGTGTAGTAGACCTTACAGTGAAATGCTGAATACAACAGGTGTAGTAGACCTCACAGTGAAATGCTGAATACAACAGGTGTAGTAGACCTTACAGTGAAATGCTGAATACAACAGGTGTAGTAGACCTTACAGTGAAATGCTGAATACAACAGGTGTAGTAGACCTCACAGTGAAATGCTGAATACAACAGGTGTAGTAGACCTTACAGTGAAATGCTGAATACAACAGGTGTAGTAGACCTCACAGTGAAATGCTGAATACAACAGGTGTAGTAGACCTTACAGTGAAATGCTGAATACAACAGGTGTAGTAGACCTCACAGTGAAATGCTGAATACAACAGGTGTAGTAGACCTCACAGTGAAATGCTGAATACAACAGGTGTAGTAGACCTCACAGTGAAATGCTGAATACAACAGGTGTAGTAGACCTTACAGTGAAATGCTGAATACAACAGGTGTAGTAGACCTCACAGTGAAATGCTGAATACAACAGGTGTAGACCTTACAGTGAAATGCTGAATACAACAGGTGTAGTAGACCTCACAGTGAAATGCTGAATACAACAGGTGTAGTAGACCTCACAGGGAAATGATGAATACAACAGGTGTAGTAGACCTTACAGTGAAATGATGAATACAACAGGTGTAGACCTCACAGTGAAACGATGAATACAACAGGTGTAGTAGATCTTACAGTGAAATGCTGAATACAACAGGTGTAGTAGACCTTAGAGTGAAATGCTGAATACAACAGGTGTAGTAGACCTTACAGTGAAATGCTGAATACAACAGGTGTAGTAGACCTCACAGTGAAATGCTGAATACAACAGGTGTAGACCTCACAGTGAAATGCTAAATACAACAGGTGTAGTAGACCTCACAGTGAAATGCTGAATACAACAGGTGTAGACCTCACAGTGAAATGCTGAATACAACAGGTGTAGTAGACCTCACAGTGAAATGCTGAATACAACAGGTGTAGTAGACCTTACAGTGAAATGCTGAATACAACAGGTGTAGTAGACCTCACAGTGAAATGCTGAATACAACAGGTGTAGTAGACCTTACAGTGAAATGCTGAATACAACAGGTGTAGTAGACCTTACAGTGAAATGCTGAATACAACAGGTGTGGACCTCACAGTGAAATGCTGAATACAACAGGTGTAGTAGACCTTACAGTGAAATGCTGAATACAACAGGTGTAGTAGACCTCACAGTGAAATGCTGAATACAACAGGTGTAGTAGACCTCACAGTGAAATGCTGAGTACAACAGGTGTAGACCTCACAGTGAAATGCTAAATACAACAGGTGTAGTAGACCTCACAGTGAAATGCTGAATACAACAGGTGTAGACCTCACAGTGAAATGCTGAATACAACAGGTGTAGTAGACCTCACAGTGAAATGCTGAATACAACAGGTGTAGTAGACCTTACAGTGAAATGCTGAATACAACAGGTGTAGTTGACCTCACAGTGAAATGCTGAATACAACAGGTGTAGTAGACCTTACAGTGAAATGCTGAATACAACAGGTGTAGTAGACCTTACAGTGAAATGCTGAATACAACAGGTGTGGACCTCACAGTGAAATGCTGAATACAACAGGTGTAGTAGACCTTACAGTGAAATGCTGAATACAACAGGTGTAGTAGACCTTACAGTGAAATGCTGAATACAACAGGTGTAGACCTCACAGTGAAATGCTGAATACAACAGGTGTAGTAGACCTCACAGTGAAATGCTGAATACAACAGGTGTAGTAGACCTCACAGTGAAATGCTGAATACAAGAGGTGTAGTAGACCTCACAGTGAAATGCTGAATACAACAGGTGTAGACCTCACAGTGAAATGCTAAATACAACAGGTGTAGTAGACTTCACAGTGAAATACTGAATACAACAGGTGTAGACCTCACAGTGAAATGCTAAATACAACAGGTGTAGTAGACCTCACAGTGAAATGCTGAATACAACAGGTGTAGTAGACCTCACAGTGAAATGCTGAATACAACAGGTGTAGTAGACCTCACAGTGAAATGCTGAATACAACAGGTGTAGTAGACCTCACAGTGAAATGCTGAATACAACAGGTGTAGTAGACCTTACAGTAAAATGCTGAATACAACAGGTGTAGTAGACCTCACAGTGAAATGCTGAATACAAAAGGTGTAGTAGACCTCACAGTGAAATGCTGAATACAACAGGTGGAGTGACCTCACAGTGAAATGCTGAATACAACAGGTGTAGTAGACCTTACAGTGAAATGCTGAATACAACAGGTGTAGTAGACCTCACAGTGAAATGCTGAATACAACAGGTGTAGTAGACCTTACAGTGAAATGCTGAATACAACAGGTGTAGTAGACCTCACAGTGAAATGCTGAATACAACAGGTGTAGTAGACCTTACAGTGAAATGCTGAATACAACAGGTGTAGTAGACCTCACAGTGAAATGCTGAATACAACAGGTGTAGTAGACCTCACAGTGAAATGCTGAATACAACAGGTGTAGTAGACCTCACAGTGAAATGCTGAATACAACAGGTGTAGTAGACCTTACAGTGAAATGCTGAATACAACAGGTGTAGTAGACCTTACAGTGAAATGCTGAATACAACAGGTGTAGTAGACCTTACAGTGAAATGATGAATACAACAGGTGTAGACCTCACAGTGAAACGATGAATACAACAGGTGTAGTAGATCTTACAGTGAAATGCTGAATACAACAGGTGTAGTAGACCTTAGAGTGAAATGCTGAATACAACAGGTGTAGTAGACCTTACAGTGAAATGCTGAATACAACAGGTGTAGTAGACCTCACAGTGAAATGCTGAATACAACAGGTGTTGACCTCACAGTGAAATGCTAAATACAACAGGTGTAGTAGACCTCACAGTGAAATGCTGAATACAACAGGTGTAGTAGACCTCACAGTGAAATGCTGAATACAACAGGTGTAGTAGACCTTACAGTGAAATGCTGAATACAACAGGTGTAGTAGACCTCACAGTGAAATGCTGAATACAACAGGTGTAGTAGACCTTACAGTGAAATGCTGAATACAACAGGTGTAGTAGACCTTACAGTGAAATGCTGAATACAACAGGTGTGGACCTCACAGTGAAATGCTGAATACAACAGGTGTAGTAGACCTTACAGTGAAATGCTGAATACAACAGGTGTAGTAGACCTCACAGTGAAATGCTGAATACAACAGGTGTAGTAGACCTCACAGTGAAATGCTGAATACAACAGGTGTAGACCTCACAGTGAAATGCTGAATACAACAGGTGTAGTAGACCTCACAGTGAAATGCTGAATACAACAGGTGTAGACCTCACAGTGAAATGCTGAATACAACAGGTGTAGTAGACCTCACAGTGAAATGCTGAATACAACAGGTGTAGTAGACCTTACAGTGAAATGCTGAATACAACAGGTGTAGTAGACCTCACAGTGAAATGCTGAATACAACAGGTGTAGTAGACCTTACAGTGAAATGCTGAATACAACAGGTGTAGTAGACCTCACAGTGAAATGCTGAATACAACAGGTGTAGTAGACCTCACAGTGAAATGCTGAGTACAACAGGTGTAGACCTCACAGTGAAATGCTAAATACAACAGGTGTAGTAGACCTCACAGTGAAATGCTGAATACAACAGGTGTAGACCTCACAGTGAAATGCTGAATACAACAGGTGTAGTAGACCTCACAGTGAAATGCTGAATACATCAGGTGTAGTAGACCTTACAGTGAAATGCTGAATACAACAGGTGTAGTAGACCTCACAGTGAAATGCTGAATACAACAGGTGTAGTAGACCTTACAGTGAAATGCTGAATACAACAGGTGTAGTAGACCTTACAGTGAAATGCTGAATACAACAGGTGTGGACCTCACAGTGAAATGCTGAATACAACAGGTGTAGTAGACCTTACAGTGAAATGCTGAATACAACAGGTGTAGTAGACCTTACAGTGAAATGCTGAATACAACAGGTGTAGACCTCACAGTGAAATGCTGAATACAACAGGTGTAGTAGACCTCACAGTGAAATGCTGAATACAACAGGTGTAGTAGACCTCACAGTGAAATGCTGAATACAACAGGTGTAGTAGACCTCACAGTGAAATGCTGAATACAACAGGTGTAGACCTCACAGTGAAATGCTAAATACAACAGGTGTAGTAGACTTCACAGTGAAATACTGAATACAACAGGTGTAGACCTCACAGTGAAATGCTAAATACAACAGGTGTAGTAGACCTCACAGTGAAATGCTGAATACAACAGGTGTAGTAGACCTCACAGTGAAATGCTGAATACAACAGGTGTAGTAGACCTCACAGTGAAATGCTGAATACAACAGGTGTAGTAGACCTCACAGTGAAATGCTGAATACAACAGGTGTAGTAGACCTTACAGTAAAATGCTGAATACAACAGGTGTAGTAGACCTCACAGTGAAATGCTGAATACAAAAGGTGTAGTAGACCTCACAGTGAAATGCTGAATACAACAGGTGGAGTGACCTCACAGTGAAATGCTGAATACAACAGGTGTAGTAGACCTTACAGTGAAATGCTGAATACAACAGGTGTAGTAGACCTCACAGTGAAATGCTGAATACAACAGGTGTAGTAGACCTTACAGTGAAATGCTGAATACAACAGGTGTAGTAGACCTCACAGTGAAATGCTGAATACAACAGGTGTAGTAGACCTTACAGTGAAATGCTGAATACAACAGGTGTAGTAGACCTCACAGTGAAATGCTGAATACAACAGGTGTAGTAGACCTCACAGTGAAATGCTGAATACAACAGGTGTAGTAGACCTCACAGTGAAATGCTGAATACAACAGGTGTAGTAGACCTTACAGTGAAATGCTGAATACAACAGGTGTAGTAGACCTTACAGTGAAATGCTGAATACAACAGGTGTAGTAGACCTCACAGTGAAATGCTGAATACAACAGGTGTAGTAGACCTCACAGTGAAATGCTGAATACAACAGGTGTAGTAGACCTTACAGTGAAATGCTGAATACAACAGGTGTAGTAGACCTTACAGTGAAATGCTGAATACAACAGGTGTACTAGACCTTACAGTGAAATGATGAATACAACAGGTGTAGACCTCACAGTGAAACGATGAATACAACAGGTGTAGTAGATCTTACAGTGAAATGCTGAATACAACAGGTGTAGTAGACCTTAGAGTGAAATGCTGAATACAACAGGTGTAGTAGACCTTACAGTGAAATGCTGAATACAACAGGTGTAGTAGACCTCACAGTGAAATGCTGAATACAACAGGTGTAGACCTCACAGTGAAATGCTAAATACAACAGGTGTAGTAGACCTCACAGTGAAATGCTGAATACAACAGGTGTAGTAGACCTCACAGTGAAATGCTGAATACAACAGGTGTAGTAGACCTTACAGTGAAATGCTGAATACAACAGGTGTAGTAGACCTCACAGTGAAATGCTGAATACAACAGGTGTAGTAGACCTTACAGTGAAATGCTGAATACAACAGGTGTAGTAGACCTTACAGTGAAATGCTGAATACAACAGGTGTGGACCTCACAGTGAAATGCTGAATACAACAGGTGTAGTAGACCTTACAGTGAAATGCTGAATACAACAGGTGTAGTAGACCTCACAGTGAAATGCTGAATACAACAGGTGTAGTAGACCTCACAGTGAAATGCTGAATACAACAGGTGTAGACCTCACAGTGAAATGCTGAATACAACAGGTGTAGTAGACCTCACAGTGAAATGCTGAATACAACAGGTGTAGACCTCACAGTGAAATGCTGAATACAACAGGTGTAGTAGACCTCACAGTGAAATGCTGAATACAACAGGTGTAGTAGACCTTACAGTGAAATGTTGAATACAACATGTGTAGTAGACCTCACAGTGAAATGCTGAATACAACAGGTGTAGTAGACCTTACAGTGAAATGCTGAATACAACAGGTGTAGTAGACCTTACAGTGAAATGCTGAATACAACAGGTGTGGACTTCACAGTGAAATGCTGAATACAACAGGTGTAGTAGACCTCACAGTGAAATGCTGAATACAACAGGTGTAGACCTCACAGTGAAATGCTAAATACAACAGGTGTAGTAGACTTCACAGTGAAATACTGAATACAACAGGTGTAGACCTCACAGTTAAATGCTGAATACAACAGGTGTAGTAGACCTCACAGTTAAATGCTGAATACAACAGGTGTAGTAGACCTTACAGTGAAATGCTGAATACAACCCGTGTAGTAGACCTCACAGTGAAATGCTGAATACAACAGGTGTAGTAGACCTCACAGTGAAATGCTGAATACAACAGGTGTAGTAGACCTTACAGTGAAATGCTGAATACAACAGGTGTAGTAGACCTCACAGTGAAATGCTGAATACAACACGTGTAGTAGACCTCACAGTGAAATGCTGAATACAACAGGTGTAGTAGACCTTACAGTGAAATGATGAATACAACAGGTGTAGACCTCACAGTGAAATGCTGAATACAACAGGTGTAGTAGACCTTACAGTGAAATGCTGAATACAACAGGTGTGGACCTCACAGTGAAATGCTGAATACAACAGGTGTAGTAGACCTTACAGTGAAATGCTGAATACAACAGGTGTAGTAGACCTTACAGTGAAATGATGAATACAACAGGTGTAGACCTCACAGTGAAACGCTGAATACAACAGGTGTAGTAGACCTTACAGTGAAATGCTGAATACAACAGGTGTAGTAGACCTTACAGTGAAATGCTGAATACAACCAGTGTAGTAGACCTCACAGTGAAATGCTGAATACAACAGGTGTAGTAGACCTTACAGTGAAATGCTGAATACAACAGGTGTAGTAGACCTCACAGTGAAATGCTGAATACAACAGGTGTAGTAGACCTCACAGTGAAATGCTGAATACAACAGGTGTAGACCTCACAGTGAAATGCTGAATACAACAGGTGTAGTAGACCTCACAGTGAAATGCTGAATACAACAGGTGTAGACCTCACAGTGAAATGCTGAATACAACAGGTGTAGTAGACCTCACAGTGAAATGCTGAATACAACAGGTGTAGTAGACCTTACAGTGAAATGTTGAATACAACATGTGTAGTAGACCTCACAGTGAAATGCTGAATACAACAGGTGTAGTAGACCTTACAGTGAAATGCTGAATACAACAGGTGTAGTAGACCTTACAGTGAAATGCTGAATACAACAGGTGTGGACTTCACAGTGAAATGCTGAATACAACAGGTGTAGTAGACCTCACAGTGAAATGCTGAATACAACAGGTGTAGACCTCACAGTGAAATGCTAAATACAACAGGTGTAGTAGACTTCACAGTGAAATACTGAATACAACAGGTGTAGACCTCACAGTTAAATGCTGAATACAACAGGTGTAGTAGACCTCACAGTTAAATGCTGAATACAACAGGTGTAGTAGACCTTACAGTGAAATGCTGAATACAACCCGTGTAGTAGACCTCACAGTGAAATGCTGAATACAACAGGTGTAGTAGACCTCACAGTGAAATGCTGAATACAACAGGTGTAGTAGACCTTACAGTGAAATGCTGAATACAACAGGTGTAGTAGACCTCACAGTGAAATGCTGAATACAACACGTGTAGTAGACCTCACAGTGAAATGCTGAATACAACAGGTGTAGTAGACCTTACAGTGAAATGATGAATACAACAGGTGTAGACCTCACAGTGAAATGCTGAATACAACAGGTGTAGTAGACCTTACAGTGAAATGCTGAATACAACAGGTGTGGACCTCACAGTGAAATGCTGAATACAACAGGTGTAGTAGACCTTACAGTGAAATGCTGAATACAACAGGTGTAGTAGACCTTACAGTGAAATGATGAATACAACAGGTGTAGACCTCACAGTGAAACGCTGAATACAACAGGTGTAGTAGACCTTACAGTGAAATGCTGAATACAACAGGTGTAGTAGACCTTACAGTGAAATGCTGAATACAACCAGTGTAGTAGACCTCACAGTGAAATGCTGAATACAACAGGTGTAGTAGACCTTACAGTGAAATGCTGAATACAACAGGTGTAGTAGACCTCACAGTGAAATGCTGAATACAACAGGTGTAGTAGACCTTACAGTGAAATGCTGAATACAAAAGGTGTCGTAGACCTCACAGTGAAATGCTGAATACAACAGGTGTAGTAGACCTTACAGTGAAATGCTGAATACAACAGGTGTAGTAGACCTTACAGTGAAATGCTGAATACAACAGGTGTAGACCTCACAGTGAAATGCTGAATACAACAGGTGTAGTAGACCTCACAGTGAAATGCTGAATACAACAGGTGTAGTAGACCTCACAGTGAAATGCTGAATACAACAGGTGTAGTAGACCTCACAGTGAAATGCTGAATACAACAGGTGTAGACCTCACAGTGAAATGCTAAATACAACAGGTGTAGTAGACTTCACAGTGAAATACTGAATACAACAGGTGTAGACCTCACAGTGAAATGCTAAATACAACAGGTGTAGTAGACCTCACAGTGAAATGCTGAATACAACAGGTGTAGTAGACCTCACAGTGAAATGCTGAATACAACAGGTGTAGTAGACCTCACAGTGAAATGCTGAATACAACAGGTGTAGTAGACCTCACAGTGAAATGCTGAATACAACAGGTGTAGTAGACCTTACAGTAAAATGCTGAATACAACAGGTGTAGTAGACCTCACAGTGAAATGCTGAATACAAAAGGTGTAGTAGACCTCACAGTGAAATGCTGAATACAACAGGTGGAGTGACCTCACAGTGAAATGCTGAATACAACAGGTGTAGTAGACCTTACAGTGAAATGCTGAATACAACAGGTGTAGTAGACCTCACAGTGAAATGCTGAATACAACAGGTGTAGTAGACCTTACAGTGAAATGCTGAATACAACAGGTGTAGTAGACCTCACAGTGAAATGCTGAATACAACAGGTGTAGTAGACCTTACAGTGAAATGCTGAATACAACAGGTGTAGTAGACCTCACAGTGAAATGCTGAATACAACAGGTGTAGTAGACCTCACAGTGAAATGCTGAATACAACAGGTGTAGTAGACCTCACAGTGAAATGCTGAATACAACAGGTGTAGTAGACCTTACAGTGAAATGCTGAATACAACAGGTGTAGTAGACCTTACAGTGAAATGCTGAATACAACAGGTGTAGTAGACCTCACAGTGAAATGCTGAATACAACAGGTGTAGTAGACCTCACAGTGAAATGCTGAATACAACAGGTGTAGTAGACCTTACAGTGAAATGCTGAATACAACAGGTGTAGTAGACCTTACAGTGAAATGCTGAATACAACAGGTGTAGTAGACCTTACAGTGAAATGATGAATACAACAGGTGTAGACCTCACAGTGAAACGATGAATACAACAGGTGTAGTAGATCTTACAGTGAAATGCTGAATACAACAGGTGTAGTAGACCTTAGAGTGAAATGCTGAATACAACAGGTGTAGTAGACCTTACAGTGAAATGCTGAATACAACAGGTGTAGTAGACCTCACAGTGAAATGCTGAATACAACAGGTGTAGACCTCACAGTGAAATGCTAAATACAACAGGTGTAGTAGACCTCACAGTGAAATGCTGAATACAACAGGTGTAGTAGACCTCACAGTGAAATGCTGAATACAACAGGTGTAGTAGACCTTACAGTGAAATGCTGAATACAACAGGTGTAGTAGACCTCACAGTGAAATGCTGAATACAACAGGTGTAGTAGACCTTACAGTGAAATGCTGAATACAACAGGTGTAGTAGACCTTACAGTGAAATGCTGAATACAACAGGTGTGGACCTCACAGTGAAATGCTGAATACAACAGGTGTAGTAGACCTTACAGTGAAATGCTGAATACAACAGGTGTAGTAGACCTCACAGTGAAATGCTGAATACAACAGGTGTAGTAGACCTCACAGTGAAATGCTGAATACAACAGGTGTAGACCTCACAGTGAAATGCTGAATACAACAGGTGTAGTAGACCTCACAGTGAAATGCTGAATACAACAGGTGTAGACCTCACAGTGAAATGCTGAATACAACAGGTGTAGTAGACCTCACAGTGAAATGCTGAATACAACAGGTGTAGTAGACCTTACAGTGAAATGTTGAATACAACATGTGTAGTAGACCTCACAGTGAAATGCTGAATACAACAGGTGTAGTAGACCTTACAGTGAAATGCTGAATACAACAGGTGTAGTAGACCTTACAGTGAAATGCTGAATACAACAGGTGTGGACTTCACAGTGAAATGCTGAATACAACAGGTGTAGTAGACCTCACAGTGAAATGCTGAATACAACAGGTGTAGACCTCACAGTGAAATGCTAAATACAACAGGTGTAGTAGACTTCACAGTGAAATACTGAATACAACAGGTGTAGACCTCACAGTTAAATGCTGAATACAACAGGTGTAGTAGACCTCACAGTTAAATGCTGAATACAACAGGTGTAGTAGACCTTACAGTGAAATGCTGAATACAACCCGTGTAGTAGACCTCACAGTGAAATGCTGAATACAACAGGTGTAGTAGACCTCACAGTGAAATGCTGAATACAACAGGTGTAGTAGACCTTACAGTGAAATGCTGAATACAACAGGTGTAGTAGACCTCACAGTGAAATGCTGAATACAACACGTGTAGTAGACCTCACAGTGAAATGCTGAATACAACAGGTGTAGTAGACCTTACAGTGAAATGATGAATACAACAGGTGTAGACCTCACAGTGAAATGCTGAATACAACAGGTGTAGTAGACATTACAGTGAAATGCTGAATACAACAGGTGTGGACCTCACAGTGAAATGCTGAATACAACAGGTGTAGTAGACCTTACAGTGAAATGCTGAATACAACAGGTGTAGTAGACCTTACAGTGAAATGATGAATACAACAGGTGTAGACCTCACAGTGAAACGCTGAATACAACAGGTGTAGTAGACCTTACAGTGAAATGCTGAATACAACAGGTGTAGTAGACCTTACAGTGAAATGCTGAATACAACCAGTGTAGTAGACCTCACAGTGAAATGCTGAATACAACAGGTGTAGTAGACCTTACAGTGAAATGCTGAATACAACAGGTGTAGTAGACCTCACAGTGAAATGCTGAATACAACAGGTGTAGTAGACCTCACAGTGAAATGCTGAATACAACAGGTGTAGACCTCACAGTGAAATGCTGAATACAACAGGTGTAGTAGACCTCACAGTGAAATGCTGAATACAACAGGTGTAGACCTCACAGTGAAATGCTGAATACAACAGGTGTAGTAGACCTCACAGTGAAATGCTGAATACAACAGGTGTAGTAGACCTTACAGTGAAATGTTGAATACAACATGTGTAGTAGACCTCACAGTGAAATGCTGAATACAACAGGTGTAGTAGACCTTACAGTGAAATGCTGAATACAACAGGTGTAGTAGACCTTACAGTGAAATGCTGAATACAACAGGTGTGGACTTCACAGTGAAATGCTGAATACAACAGGTGTAGTAGACCTCACAGTGAAATGCTGAATACAACAGGTGTAGACCTCACAGTGAAATGCTAAATACAACAGGTGTAGTAGACTTCACAGTGAAATACTGAATACAACAGGTGTAGACCTCACAGTTAAATGCTGAATACAACAGGTGTAGTAGACCTCACAGTTAAATGCTGAATACAACAGGTGTAGTAGACCTTACAGTGAAATGCTGAATACAACCCGTGTAGTAGACCTCACAGTGAAATGCTGAATACAACAGGTGTAGTAGACCTCACAGTGAAATGCTGAATACAACAGGTGAAGTAGACCTTACAGTGAAATGCTGAATACAACAGGTGTAGTAGACCTCACAGTGAAATGCTGAATACAACACGTGTAGTAGACCTCACAGTGAAATGCTGAATACAACAGGTGTAGTAGACCTTACAGTGAAATGATGAATACAACAGGTGTAGACCTCACAGTGAAATGCTGAATACAACAGGTGTAGTAGACCTTACAGTGAAATGCTGAATACAACAGGTGTGGACCTCACAGTGAAATGCTGAATACAACAGGTGTAGTAGACCTTACAGTGAAATGGTGAATACAACAGGTGTAGTAGACCTTACAGTGAAATGATGAATACAACAGGTGTAGACCTCACAGTGAAACGCTGAATACAACAGGTGTAGTAGACCTTACAGTGAAATGCTGAATACAACAGGTGTAGTAGACCTTACAGTAAAATGCTGAATACAACCAGTGTAGTAGACCTCACAGTGAAATGCTGAATACAACAGGTGTAGTAGACCTTACAGTGAAATGCTGAATACAACAGGTGTAGTAGACCTCACAGTGAAATGCTGAATACAACAGGTGTAGTAGACCTTACAGTGAAATGCTGAATACAAAAGGTGTCGTAGACCTCACAGTGAAATGCTGAATACAACAGGTGTAGTAGACCTTACAGTGAAATGCTGAATACAACAGGTGTAGTAGACCTTACAGTGAAATGCTGAATACAACAGGTGTAGTAGACCTTACAGTGAAATGCTTAATACAACAGGTGTAGTAGACGTCACAGTGAAATGCTGAATACAACAGGTGTAGTAGAACTTACAGTGAAATGCTGAATACAACAGGTGTAGTAGACCTCACAGTGAAATGCTGAATACAACAGGTGTAGTAGACCTCACAGTGAAATGCTGAATACAACAGGTGTAGTAGACCTTACAGTGAAATGCTGAATACAACAGGTGTAGTAGATCTTACAGTGAAATGCTGAATACAACAGGTGTAGTAGACCTCACAGTGAAATGCTGAATACAACAGGTGTAGTAGACCTCACAGTGAAATGCTGAATACAACAGGTGTAGTAGACCTTACAGTGAAATGCTGAATACAACAGGTGTAGTAGACCTCACAGTGAAATGCTGAATACAACAGGTGTAGTAGACCTTACAGTGAAATGCTGAATACAACAGGTGTAGTAGACCTTACAGTGAAATGCTGAATACAACAGGTGTGGACCTCACAGTGAAATGCTGAATACAACAGGTGTAGTAGACCTTACAGTGAAATGCTGAATACAACAGGTGTAGTAGACCTCACAGTGAAATGCTGAATACAACAGGTGTAGTAGACCTCACAGTGAAATGCTGAATACAACAGGTGTAGACCTCACAGTGAAATGCTGAATACAACAGGTGTAGACCTCACAGTGAAATGCTAAATACAACAGGTGTAGTAGACTTCACAGTGAAATACTGAATACAACAGGTGTAGACCTCACAGTTAAATGCTGAATACAACAGGTGTAGTAGACCTCACAGTTAAATGCTGAATACAACAGGTGTAGTAGACCTTACAGTGAAATGCTGAATACAACCCGTGTAGTAGACCTCACAGTGAAATGCTGAATACAACAGGTGTAGTAGACCTCACAGTGAAATGCTGAATACAACAGGTGAAGTAGACCTTACAGTGAAATGCTGAATACAACAGGTGTAGTAGACCTCACAGTGAAATGCTGAATACAACACGTGTAGTAGACCTCACAGTGAAATGCTGAATACAACAGGTGTAGTAGACCTTACAGTGAAATGATGAATACAACAGGTGTAGACCTCACAGTGAAATGCTGAATACAACAGGTGTAGTAGACCTTACAGTGAAATGCTGAATACAACAGGTGTGGACCTCACAGTGAAATGCTGAATACAACAGGTGTAGTAGACCTTACAGTGAAATGGTGAATACAACAGGTGTAGTAGACCTTACAGTGAAATGATGAATACAACAGGTGTAGACCTCACAGTGAAACGCTGAATACAACAGGTGTAGTAGACCTTACAGTGAAATGCTGAATACAACAGGTGTAGTAGACCTTACAGTGAAATGCTGAATACAACCAGTGTAGTAGACCTCACAGTGAAATGCTGAATACAACAGGTGTAGTAGACCTTACAGTGAAATGCTGAATACAACAGGTGTAGTAGACCTCACAGTGAAATGCTGAATACAACAGGTGTAGTAGACCTTACAGTGAAATGCTGAATACAAAAGGTGTCGTAGACCTCACAGTGAAATGCTGAATACAACAGGTGTAGTAGACCTTACAGTGAAATGCTGAATACAACAGGTGTAGTAGACCTTACAGTGAAATGCTGAATACAACAGGTGTAGTAGACCTTACAGTGAAATGCTTAATACAACAGGTGTAGTAGACGTCACAGTGAAATGCTGAATACAACAGGTGTAGTAGAACTTACAGTGAAATGCTGAATACAACAGGTGTAGTAGACCTCACAGTGAAATGCTGAATACAACAGGTGTAGTAGACCTCACAGTGAAATGCTGAATACAACAGGTGTAGTAGACCTTACAGTGAAATGCTGAATACAACAGGTGTAGTAGATCTTACAGTGAAATGCTGAATACAACAGGTGTAGTAGACCTCACAGTGAAATGCTGAATACAACAGGTGTAGTAGACCTCACAGTGAAATGCTGAATACAACAGGTGTAGTAGACCTTACAGTGAAATGCTGAATACAACAGGTGTAGTAGACCTCACAGTGAAATGCTGAATACAACAGGTGTAGTAGACCTTACAGTGAAATGCTGAATACAACAGGTGTAGTAGACCTTACAGTGAAATGCTGAATACAACAGGTGTGGACCTCACAGTGAAATGCTGAATACAACAGGTGTAGTAGACCTTACAGTGAAATGCTGAATACAACAGGTGTAGTAGACCTCACAGTGAAATGCTGAATACAACAGGTGTAGTAGACCTCACAGTGAAATGCTGAATACAACAGGTGTAGACCTCACAGTGAAATGCTGAATACAACAGGTGTAGTAGACCTCACAGTGAAATGCTGAATACAACAGGTGTAGACCTCACAGTGAAATGCTGAATACAACAGGTGTAGTAGACCTCACAGTGAAATGCTGAATACAACAGGTGTAGTAGACCTTACAGTGAAATGCTGAATACAACAGGTGTAGTAGACCTCACAGTGAAATGCTGAATACAACAGGTGTAGTAGACCTTACAGTGAAATGCTGAATACAACAGGTGTAGTAGACCTTACAGTGAAATGCTGAATACAACAGGTGTGGACTTCACAGTGAAATGCTGAATACAACAGGTGTAGTAGACCTCACAGTGAAATGCTGAATACAACAGGTGTAGACCTCACAGTGAAATGCTAAATACAACAGGTGTAGTAGACTTCACAGTGAAATACTGAATACAACAGGTGTAGACCTCACAGTTAAATGCTGAATACAACAGGTGTAGTAGACCTCACAGTTAAATGCTGAATACAACAGGTGTAGTAGACCTTACAGTGAAATGCTGAATACAACCCGTGTAGTAGACCTCACAGTGAAATGCTGAATACAACAGGTGTAGTAGACCTCACAGTGAAATGCTGAATACAACAGGTGTAGTAGACCTTACAGTGAAATGCTGAATACAACAGGTGTAGTAGACCTCACAGTGAAATGCTGAATACAACAGGTGTAGTAGACCTCACAGTGAAATGCTGAATACAACAGGTGTAGTAGACCTTACAGTGAAATGCTGAATACAACAGGTGTAGTAGACCTCACAGTGAAATGCTGAATACAACAGGTGTAGTAGACCTTACAGTGAAATGCTGAATACAAAAGGTGTCGTAGACCTCACAGTGAAATGCTGAATACAACAGGTGTAGTAGACCTTACAGTGAAATGCTGAATACAACAGGTGTAGTAGACCTTACAGTGAAATGATGAATACAACAGGTGTAGACCTCACAGTGAAACGCTGAATACAACAGGTGTAGTAGACCTTACAGTGAAATGCTGAATACAGACAGGTGTAGTAGACCTTACAGTGAAATGCTGAATACAACCAGGTGTAGTAGACCTCACAGTGAAATGCTGAATACAACAGGTGTAGTAGACCTTACAGTGAAATGCTGAATACAACAGGTGTAGTAGACCTCACAGTGAAATGCTGAATACAACAGGTGTAGTAGACCTTACAGTGAAATGCTGAATACAGACAGGTGTCGTAGACTTCACAGTGAAATGCTGAATACAACAGGTGTAGTAGACCTTACAGTGAAATGCTGAATACAACAGGTGTAGTAGACCTTACAGTGAAATGCTGAATACAACAGGTGTAGTAGACCTTACAGTGAAATGCTGAATACAACAGGTGTAGTAGACCTCACAGTGAAATGCTGAATACAACAGGTGTAGTAGACCTTACAGTGAAATGCTGAATACAACAGGTGTAGTAGACCTCACAGTGAAATGCTGAATACAACAGGTGTAGTAGACCTTACAGTGAAATGCTGAATACAACAGGTGTAGTAGACCTCACAGTGAAATGCTGAATACAACAGGTGTAGTAGACCTCACAGTGAAATGCTGAATACAACAGGTGTAGTAGACCTTACAGTGAAATGCTGAATACAACAGGTGTAGTAGACCTCACAGTGAAATGCTGAATACAACAGGTGTAGTAGACCTCACAGTGAAATGCTGAATACAACAGGTGTAGTAGACCTTACAGTGAAATGCTGAATACAACAGGTGTAGTAGACCTCACAGTGAAATGCTGAATACAACAGGTGTAGTAGACCTTACAGTGAAATGCTGAATACAACAGGTGTAGTAGACCTTACAGTGAAATGCTGAATACAACAGGTGTGGACCTCACAGTGAAATGCTGAATACAACAGGTGTAGTAGACCTTACAGTGAAATGCTGAATACAACAGGTGTAGTAGACCTCACAGTGAAATGCTGAATACAACAGGTGTAGTAGACCTCACAGTGAAATGCTGAGTACAACAGGTGTAGACCTCACAGTGAAATGCTAAATACAACAGGTGTAGTAGACCTCACAGTGAAATGCTGAATACAACAGGTGTAGACCTCACAGTGAAATGCTGAATACAACAGGTGTAGTAGACCTCACAGTGAAATGCTGAATACAACAGGTGTAGTAGACCTTACAGTGAAATGCTGAATACAACAGGTGTAGTTGACCTCACAGTGAAATGCTGAATACAACAGGTGTAGTAGACCTTACAGTGAAATGATGAATACAACAGGTGTAGACCTCACAGTGAAACTAAAATTAAAGAGCAGCAGTAAAATAACAACAGTGGGGGTATATACAGGGGGTATATACAGGGGGTATATACAGGGGGTATATACAGGGGGTATATACAGGGGGTATATACAGGGGGTATATACAGGGGGTATATACAGGGGGTATATACAGGGGGTATATACAGGGGGTATATACAGGGGCTATATACAGGGGGTATATACAGGGGGTATATACAGGGGCTATATACAGGGGGTATATACAGGGGGTATATACAGGGGGTATATACAGGGGCTATATACAGGGGGTATATACAGGGCTATATACAGGGGGTATATACAGGGGGTATATACAGGGGGTATATACAGGGGGTATATACAGGGGGTATAAACAGGGGGTATATACAGGGGGTATATACAGGGCTATATACAGGGGGTATATACAGGGGGCTATATACAGGGGGTATATACAGGGCTATATACAGGGGGTATATACAGGGGGTATATACAGGGGGTATATACAGGGGGTATATACAGGGGGTATATACAGGGGCTATATACAGGGGGTATATACAGGGGCTATATATACAGGGGGTATATACAGGGGGTATATACAGGGGCTATATACAGGGGGTATATACAGGGGGTATATACAGGGGGTATATACAGGGGGTATATACAGGGGGTATATACAGGGGGTATATACAGGGGGTATAAACAGGGGGTATATACAGGGGGTATAAACAGGGGCTATATACAGGGGGTATATACAGGGGGTATATACAGGGGGTATATACAGGGGGTATATACAGGGGGTATATACAGGGGGTATATACAGGGGGTATAAACAGGGGGTATATACAGGGGGTATATACAGGGGGTATATACAGGGGCTATATACAGGGGGTATATACAGGGGGTATATACAGGGGGTATATACAGGGGCTATATACAGGGGGTATATACAGGGCTATATACAGGGGGTATATACAGGGGGTATATACAGGGGGTATATACAGGGGGTATATACAGGGGGTATATACAGGGGGTATATACAGGGGCTATATACAGGGCTATATACAGGGGGTATATACAGGGGCTATATACAGGGGGTATATACAGGGGCTATATACAGGGGGTATATACAGGGGGTATATACAGGGGCTATATACAGGGGGTATATACAGGGGCTATATACAGGGGGTATATACAGGGGCTATATACAGGGGGTATATACAGGGGGTATATACAGGGGGTATATACAGGGGGTATATACAGGGGCTATATACAGGGGGTATATACAGGGGGTATATACAGGGGGTATATACAGGGGCTATATACAGGGGGTATATACAGGGGGTATATACAGGGGCTATATACAGGGGGTATATACAGGGGGTATATACAGGGGGTATATAACAGGGGGTATATACAGGGGGTATAAACAGGGGGTATATACAGGGGGTATATACAGGGGCGTATATACAGGGGCTATATACAGGGGGTATATACAGGGGGTATATACAGGGGGTATATACAGGGGGTATATACAGGGGCTATATACAGGGGGTATATACAGGGGCTATATACAGGGGGTATATACAGGGGCTATATACAGGGGGTATATACAGGGGCTATATACAGGGGGTATATACAGGGGGTATATACAGGGGCTATATACAGGGGGTATATACAGGGGCTATATACAGGGGGTATATACAGGGGCTATATACAGGGGGTATATACAGGGGGTATATACAGGGGGTATATACAGGGGCTATATACAGGGGGTATATACAGGGGCTATATACAGGGGGTATATACAGGGGCTATATACAGGGGGTATATACAGGGCTATATACAGGGGGTATATACAGGGGGTATATACAGGGGGTATATACAGGGGCTATATACAGGGGGTATATACAGGGGGTATATACAGGGGCTATATACAGGGGCTATATACAGGGGGTATATACAGGGGGTATATACAGGGGCTATATACAGGGGCTATATACAGGGGGTATATACAGGGGGTATATACAGGGGGTATATACAGGGGCTATATACAGGGGGTATATACAGGGGCTATATACAGGGGGTATATACAGGGGGTATATACAGGGGCTATATACAGGGGCTATATACAGGGGCTATATACAGGGGATATATACAGGGCTATATACAGGGGCTATATACAGGGGGTATATACAGGGGCTATATACAGGGGCTATATACAGGGGCTATATACAGGGGGTATATACAGGGGGTATATACAGGGGGTATATACAGGGGGTATATACAGGGGGTATATACAGGGGGTATATACAGGGGCTATATACAGGGGGTATATACAGGGGCTATATACAGGGGCTATATACAGGGGGTATATACAGGGGGTATATACAGGGGCTATATACAGGGGGTATATACAGGGGGTATATACAGGGGGTATATACAGGGGGCTATATACAGGGGTATATACAGGGCTATATACAGGGGCTATATACAGGGGGTATATACAGGGGCTATATACAGGGGGTATATACAGGGGGTATATACAGGGGCTATATACAGGGGGTATATACAGGGGGTATATACAGGGGGTATATACAGGGCTATATACAGGGGCTATATACAGGGGGTATATACAGGGCTATATACAGGGGTTATATACAGGGGGTATATACAGGGGGTATATACAGGGGGTATATACAGGGGGCATATACAGGGCTATATACAGGGGCTATATACAGGGGGTATATACAGGGCTATATACAGGGGGTATATACAGGGGGTAGATACAGGGGGTATATACAGGGGCTATATACAGGGGGTATATACAGGGGGTATATACAGGGGGTATATACAGGGGGCTATATACAGGGGGTATATACAGGGCTATATACAGGGGCTATATACAGGGGGTATATACAGGGCTATATACAGGGGGTATATACAGGGGGTATATACAGGGGGCTATATACAGGGGGTATATACAGGGCTATATACAGGGGCTATATACAGGGGCTATATACAGGGCTATATACAGGGGGTATATACAGGGGGCTATATACAGGGGGTATATACAGGGGGTATATACAGGGGGCTATATACAGGGGGTATATACAGGGGGTATATACAGGGGCTATATACAGGGGGTATATACAGGGCTATATACAGGGGGTATATACAGGGGGCTATATACAGGGGGTATATACAGGGGCTATATACAGGGGGTATATACAGGGGCTATATACAGGGGGTATATACAGGGGGTATATACAGGGGGGTATATACAGGGGGTATATACAGGGGGTATAAAGAGGGGGTTTATACAGTAGGTATATACAGGGGGCTATATACAGGGGGTATATACAGGGGGGCTATATACAGGGGTATAAACAGGGGGCTATATACAGGGGGGCTATATACAGGGGGTATATACAGGGGGTATATACAGGGGGGCTATACAGGGGGTATATACAGGGGGGCTATATACAGGGGGTATATACAGGGGGTATATACAGGGGGTATATACAGCGGGGCACCGATTAATCGAGTTGATATGTACATATGGAGATAATATGTACATATAGACTTCCTCTTCTTCGAGGCACCAAGGCCAGTGACGACAAGGCCAGGGACGACAAGGCCAGGGACGACAAGGTCAGGGTATAGCTGTATGGGGCAGGAGAGGGGGCTGTACTGAGACAGTTGAAGAAGTCAGATGTTTCAGGGTACGATAGTGACCTTGTGTGTGTGGAGTCACGAACTGGCTCAAAGCCCGCAACAAAAAGGGAGACAACGTGGAGATTAGGAATAACAAAATATATTTATTAACTAAAGTAAACTAACAATGGTATGTGTGTAGTCAGTAATCAGTAGTGTAAGTGAATGGTTGCGGGAATAAATGTGATAATGAGGGGTGCCAACGCAAACAAACAAACAAACAAACAAACAAAACAGCCACAAAAATTCCACAACCAAAATCTATCAGTGTTTCTGGATGGAGAGAGTCTCCTCAATGAATTGGGAAGAGGTGCATTTATCCCGGGACACACCCGGGCCCAGGTGTGTCCCGTGTCGCCGACGACCCTCCCAGCTCCGCCCGCCGACATCGTAATAAGGAAAACAAGAGCAAAGAGAAAGAATACGGCAGACAGAGAAGGGAGGGTCGTCACAGTGGCGTGTAATATTCAGCATCGTCAGCATCTGTAATTAAAGAGTCTCTTCTGTCACTCTGAGTTTCATGACGTCATAATTATGATGTCATAACAACTCGCTCAGAGCAGCTGATTTACGGACTCCTCTCCTCTCTTGAAAGAGGTAGAATTTAATTCAGACCAATTCAAATCAATTCAACTGAGACATGAAACGTGAAAGTCTCATTCATTTGACAAATCTTTTATCAATGGGATATGTGACATATTAATGCAAAGAATACAGATACCATTTCAAATATTACTTTGATAGTAACTCAAAGATGTCAAACAGTATTTTTCTTTGTCATGAGATTGTTCCTTTCCATACAGCAGAGTTTGATCTAATACATTCAGGGAAATATATTGTTTTCTGATATTTTAAAAACATATAAGGGCATTATGAAGTATTATAACATGGTCTTAGAATATTATTATTGTTTTAGAAGACTGAGAATAACTTTAAAAAAATAAAATGTTATAACCTTATGCTACATGTATTTTGCAACCACACATGATGTTAAAATAAACATTACTATGGTGATGTATAGAATAAATAATCAATTTGAATGTCACTGAATTAAGTTCTACTTCCTTTCATTTCAATTCAATTCAAATACTGCTTCCTGTGGGGTGTGGCCAATTCAAATACTGCTTCCTGTGGGGTGTGGCTAGTTCAAATACTGCTTCCTGTGGGGTGTGGCTAATTCAAATACTGCTTCCTGTGGGGTGTGGCCAATTCAAATACTGCTTCCTGTGTGGTGTGGCCAATTCAAATACTGCTTCCTGTGGGGTGTGGCTAGTTCAAATACTGCTTCCTGTGGGGTGTGGCCAATTCAAATACTGCTTCCTGTGTGGTGTGGCCAATTCAAATACTGCTTCCTGTGGGGTGTGGCTAGTTCAAATACTGCTTCCTGTGGGGTGTGGCCAGTTCAAATACTGCTTCCTGTGGGGTGTGGCCAATTCAAATTAAATTCAAATTCAACATTTTTTATTGAATTAAATACAGAAATCCCTAATTGGGTTTCTTTTCTGTTCGCGCATTTTCATTTCAACACCAAACCCACCACTGGTGTGAGGGGTCAAAGACCAGTATTTTCATGTCATCCAACGAAATGTCAACGTTTTGAGTTTACTAAACGGCGTTTGGCAATTGGATGGTACCGGTGACTTGGTCAGATGCCATGGAAATAGAGCTCTTTGGTCCATGACAGCAGTGATGGGGTTTGGCGTGTCGAAATGTGACTGCGTGAGCAGAAAAGAACCCTGTTAAATATGCTTCCATTGGTCCTGAGGTCAACGGCATCGTGAACTTTACCTAGTAACAGGACATTTTATCCAAAAACCTGGTTGCAATATAGCTCAGTATTTGAAAAATGTATTTTATACAGTAATTTTTGCTCATCTTTATCAAGGGTGTCAATAATTTCAAACCCCACTGTATATGGATCCATTATTTATTTAATACAGTGTATCCGGAAAGTATTCAGACCCATAACATTTTGCCACATTTTGTTACATTACAGCCTTATTCTAAAATAGATTAAATAGTTTTCTCCCCCTCATCAATCAATAATCAATACCCTATAATGACAAAGCAAAAACATAGATATATATCTTATTATAAAAAAATAAAAAACCATATATGTCACATTTACATAAGTATTCAGACCCTTTACTCTGTACTTTGTTGAAGCACCTTTGGCAGCGATTACAGCCTCCAGTCTTCTCGGGTATGACGCTACAAGCTTGGCACACCTGTATTTGTGGAGTTTCTCTCCCATTCTTCTCTGCAGATCCTCTCAAGCTCTGTCAGGTCGGATGGGGAGCGTCGCTGCACAGCTATTTTCAGGTCTCTCCAGAGATGTTCGATCGGGTTCGAGTCCGGGCTCTGGCTGGGCCACTCAAGGACATTCAGAGACTTGTCCCGAAGCCACTCCTGCGTTGTTTTGGCTGTGTGCTTAGGGTCATTGTCCTGTTTGAAGGTAAATCTTCGACCCAGTCTGAGGTCCTGAGCACTCTGGGGCAGGTTTTCATCAGGTATCTCTCTGTGCTTTGCTTCGTTCATCTTTCCCTCAATCCTGACTAGTCTCCCAGTCCCTGTCGCTGAAAAACATCCCCACAGCATGATGCTGCCACCATCATGCTTCACCGTAGGGATGGTGCCAGGTTTCCTCCAGACGTGACGCTTGGCATTCAGGCCAAAGAGTTCAATCTTGGTTTCTTTAGACCAGAGAATCATGTTTCTCATGGTCTGAGTCCTTTAGGGGGCTGTCATGTGCCTTTTTACTGAGGAGTGGCTTCCGTCTGGCCACTCTACCATAAAGGCCTGATTGGTGGAGTGCTGCAGATATGGTTGTCCTTCTGGAAGGTTCTCCCATCTCCACAGAGGAACTCTGGAGCTCTGTCAGGTCCTTAGTCACCTCCCTGACCAAGGCCCTTCTCCCCCGATTGCTCAGTTTGGCCGGGCGACCAGCTCTAGATAGAGTCTTGGTGGTTCCAAACTTCTTCCATTTAAGAATGATGGAGGCCACTGTGTTCTTGGGGACCTTCAATAATGCAGAAACATTTTGGTTTCCCTTCCCCAGATCTGTGCCCCGACACAATCCTGCCTTGAAGCTCTACGGACAATTCATTTGACATCATGGCTTGGTTTATTCTCTGACATCCACTGTCAACTGTGGGACCTTATATAGACAGGTGTGTGCTTTTCCCCTTAATGTTTATATTGACCACAGGTGGACTCCAATCAAGTTGTAGAAACATCTCAAGGATGATCAATGGAAACAGGATGCACCTGAGCTCAATTTTTTTGTCTCATAGCAAAGGATCTGAATACGTATGTACAGTGAGAGGAAAAAAGTATTTGATCCCCTGCTGATTTTGTACGTTTGCCCACTGACAAAGAAATGATCAGTCTCTAATTTTAAAAGTAGGTTTATTGGACAGAATAACAACAAACAAATCCAGAAAAACGCATGTCAAAAATGTTATACATTTATTTGACTTTAATGAGGGAAATAAGTATTTGACCCCTCTGCAAAACATGACTTAGTACTTGGTGGCAAAACCCTTGTTGGCAATCACACAATTTTTTTGGTTGCTAAAATTCTAAAATGTCTAAAAACATGTTTTCGCTTTGTCATTATGGGGTATTGTGTTGTCATTATGGGGTATTGTGATGTCATTATCGGGTATTGTGATGTCATTATGGGGTATTGTGTTTAGATTAATGAGGGAAACAATTATTTTAATCCATTTTTAGAATAAGGCTGTAACGTAACAAAATGTGGAAAAAGGGAAGGGGTCTGAATACCTTCCAAATGCACTGTATATACACCAATGATATGGATGCATGTTCAGAGGATACCACTTAGACCACTGGGTGGCGACATTGTACAGTATAAATTGAAGAGGTTTGCTAAACTAGGCCTACTGTCAGCTCTCTGTATGCAATGTATGCTTAGTTATGCTTGCGTGTGTGTATGTCTTTGCGTCTGTGTGTCTACCAGGGTGTGTTGATGGGCCCCACAGGAACAGGAAAGACCATGCTGGCTAAAGCCGTAGCTACAGAGTATATGAACGGTTGTGTCTCTCTAAAGCCACAGCTGCAGAGTATGTTAATGTTTGTCTGTCGCACTAAAGCCGTAGCTACAATCAATCAATCAAATGTATTTATCAAGCCCGTTTTACATCAGCAGATGTCACAAAGTGCTGTACAGAAACCCAGCCTAAAACCTCAAACAGCAAGCGATGCAGCTGTAGAAGCACGGTGGCTAGGAAAAACTCCCTAGAAAGGCCAGAACCTAGGAAGAAACCTAGAGAGGAACCAGGCTATGAGGGGTGGCCAGTCCTGTTCTGGCTGGTCCGGGTGGAGATTATAACAGAACATGGCCAAGATGTTCAAACATTCATAGATGACCAGCAGGTTAAAATAATAATAATCACTGTGGTTATAGAGGGTGCAACAGGTCAGCACCTCAGGAGTAAATGTCAGTTGGCTTTTCATAGCCGATCATTCAGAGTTAGAGACAGCAGGTCCGGGACAGGTAGCACGTCCGGTGAACAGGTCAGGGTTCCATAGCCACAGGCAGAACAGTTGAAACTGGAGCAGCAGCATAACCAAGAGGACTGGGGACAGCAGGGAGTCATCATACCAGGTAGTCCTGAGGCATGGTCCTAGGGCTCAGGTCCTCAAAGAGAAGAGAGAGAGAAAGAGAGAGAGAAATAGAAAGAGAGAAAAAGAGAGAGAGAATTAGAGAGAGCATACTTAAATTCACACAGGACACTGGAAAAGACAGGAGAAATACTCCAGATATAACAGACTGACCCTAGCCCCCGACACATAAACTATTGCAGCATAAATACTGGAGGCTGAGACAGGAGGGGTCGGGAGACACTGTGGCCCCGTCCGACGATACCCCCGGACAGGGCCAAACAGGCAGGATATAACCCCACCCACTTTGCCAAAGCACAGCCCCCACACCACTAGAGTGATATCTTCAACCACCTACTTACTACCCTGAGACAAGGCCGAGTATAGCCCACAAAGATCTCCCCCACGGCACGAACCCGAGGGGGGCGCCAAACCAGACAGGAAGATCACATCAGTGACTCAACCCACTCAAGTGACGCACCCCTCCTAGGGACAGCATGGAAGAGCACCAGTAAGCCAGTGACTCAGCCCCTGTAATAGGGTTAGAGGCAGAGAATCCCAGTGGAGAGAGTGGAACCTGCCAGGCAGAGACAACAAGGGCGGTTCGTTGCTCCAGTGTCTTTCCGTTCACCTTCACACCCCTGGGCCAGACTACACTCAATCATAGGATCTACTGAAGAGATTAGTCTTCAATAAAGACTTAAAGGTTGAGACCGAGTCTGCGTCTCTCACATGGATAGGCAGACCATTCCATAAAAATGGATCTCTATAGGAGAAAGCCCTGCCTCCAGCTGTTTGCTTAGAAATTCTAGGGACAATTAGGAGGCCTGCATCTTGTGACCGTAGCGTACGTGTAGGTATGTACAGCAGGACCAAATCGGAAAGATAGGTAGGAGCAAGCCCATATAATGCTTTGTAGTTTAGCAGTAAAAACTTGAAATCAGCCCTTGCCTTAACAGGAAGCCAGTGTAGAGAGATTAGCACTGGAGTAAAATGATCACATTTTTTGGTTCTAGTCAAGATTCTAGCAGCCGTGTTTAGCACTAACTGAAGTTTATTTAGTTCTTTATCCGTGTAGCCGTAAAGTAGAGCATTGCAGTAGTCTATTCTAGAGTTAACATGGAGACATTTTTCTGCATAATGTTGGACAGAAAGTTACAGATTTCTTCAATGTTACGAAGATTTTAAAAAAGCTGTCCTTGAAACAGTCTTGATATGTTTGTTAAAAGAGAGATCAGGGTCCAGAGTAACGCCGAGGTCCTTCACAGTTTTATTTGAGATGACTGTACAACCATCAAGATTCATTGTCAGATCCAACAGAAGATCTCTTTGTTTCTTGGGACCTAGAACTAGCATCTCTGTTTGTCCGAGTTTAAAAGTAAAAAATGGTCCGCCATCCACTTCCTTATGTCTGAAACACAGGCTTCCAGGGAGGGCAATTTTAGGGCTTCAGAATGTTTCATTGAAATGTACAGCTGTGTATCGTCCGCATAGCAGTGAAAGTTAACATTATGTTTCCGAATGACATCACCAAGAGGTAAAATATATAGTGAAAACAATAGTGGTCCTAAAATGGAGCCTTGAGGAACACCGAAATGTACAGTTGATTTGTCAGAGGACTAACCATCCACGGAGACAAACTAATATCTTTCCGACAGATAAGATCTAAACCAGGCCAGAACTTGTCCGTGTAGACCAATTTGGGTTTCCAATCTCTCCAAAAGAATATGGTGATCGATGGTATCAAAAGCAGCACTAAGATCTAGGAGCACGAGGACAGATGCAGAGCCTCGGTCTGACGTCATTAAAAGGTCATTTACCACCTTCACAAGTGCAGTCTCAGTGCTGTGATGGGGTCTAAAACCAAACTGAAGCATTTCATATACATTGTTTGTCTTCAGGAAGGCAGTGAGTTGCTGCGCAACAGCTTTTTCAAAAAAAATTGAGAGGAATGGGAGATTCGATACAGGCCGATAGTTTTTTATATTTTCTGGGTCAAGATTTGGCTTTTTCAGGAGAGGATTTATTACTGCCACTTCTAGTGAGTTTGGTAAACATCTGGTGGATAGAGAGCCATTTATTATGTTCAACATAGGAGGGCCAAGCACAGGAAGCAGCTCTTTCAGCTACAGAGTATGTTGTTAAGGGTTGTCGCCGTAGCTACAGAGTGTTGCACCACCTTCTTCGACGTCTCCTCCCCTCTCACCTCCAAATAGAGATTCTGAAAAACTGGCTCTTTGAAATGGTGAGCCTGTTTGTGTTCGTGTGTGTGTGTGTGTGTGTGTGTGTGTGTGTGTGTGTGTGTGGGAGCTGAGGGAAGTCAGATGAACACGAAGCCAGCCGCAGAGTCAAGGCAGAAATACAGATGAGATAAGCTGGGGGAGAGAAAGAGGGAAGGAGGAGAGAGGGAGACATAGAGAACGATAGAGGGTGGGGCGCATGGTGGAGAGAGAAAGAGAGTTCACTGGTTTCCAGATATGTAATTTCTTGCTGACTGTACCATTGTTGTCCAGGTGTGGGGGGGGGGAGGGAGCTTCCGAGAATGCCGACCCCTCTACGATGTTGGTGCTATCTTACCCTGGGACATCGACGAGGCACCATGGCAACAATTACATCCCACTGTCTACAGGTGACCTCTCACCTTTTAACCCTAATCTCTGATCTGTGTACTTCTTACCCAGATCGCTAACCCATTAGTAGGCCCGACTACTTTTCACTCTTTCTGTAACTCTATCCTATCTCCCTTTGTGAGTGTGTGTGTGTGTGTGTGTGTGTGTGTGTGTGTGTGTGTGTGTGTGTGTGTGTGTGTGTGTGCGTGTGTGTGTGTGTTCTTGTGAGTCAGTTCCAATGACTGAACCTTGTGAGTCGTGACTAGTCGTGCAGCACGGTCATGGCTTTTGACCAGGGGCTATCTCCTGTACACACCCTTTATATGAGGGAGAAACAGAGAGAGAGAGAGAGAGAGACAGGCCTCTGCTATGTGACTCAGTGTGTGTGCTTGCACAGCAGGTGACCCATTTGCTGTGTGTGGTACATTTGAGTTATGCGTCAGCATATCCACGTCTATGTGTGTAGCTGAACAAGGTTGGTTGAATGATTCAGCCCTTAGTGTGAGCACCTTGCTATCCACAGCGTCTGTAGTTATTACTTAGTCATCGCTGACAAACAAGTTTATTAGAAAACATTTTTTTAACCTTTATTTAACTAGGCAAGTCAGTTAAAAACAACAATGACAGCCTAGGAACAGTGGGTTAACTGCCTTGTTCAGGGACAGAACAACAGATTTTTACCTTGTCAGCTCAGGGATTCAATCTTGCAACCTTCCGGTTACTAGTCCAACACTCTAACCACTAGACTACCTGCCACCCCTACACTCTAACCACTAGTCTACCTGCCCCCCCTACACTCTAACCACTAGGCTACCTGCCACCTCTACACTCTAACCACTAGGCTACCTGCCGCCCCTACACTCTAACCACTAGTCTACCTGCCCCCCCTACACTCTAACCACTAGACTACCTGCCCCCCCCTACACTCTAACCACTAGACTACTTACCCCCCTACACTCTAACCACTAGACTACCTCTCCTACACTCTAACCACTAGGCTACCTGCCCCCCCTACACTCTAACCACTAGGCTACCTGCCGCCCCTACACTCTAACCACTAGACTACCTGCCCCCCCTACACTCTAACCACTAGGCTACCTGCTACCTAGGAACAGTGGGTTAACTGCCTTGTTCAGGGACAGAACAACAGATTTTTACCTTGTCAGCTCAGGGATTCAATCTTGCAACCTTCCGGTTACTAGTCCAACACTCTACACTCTAACCACTAGACTACCTACCCCCCCCCCCCCTACACTCTAACCACTAGGCTACCTACCCCCCCTACACTCTAACCACTAGACTACCTACTCCCTCTACACTCTAACCACTAGGCTACCTACCCCCTCTACACTCTAACCACTAGGCTACCTACCCCCCCTACACTCTAACCACTAGGCTACCTACTCCCCCCTACACTCTAACCACTAGTCTACCCCTCCCCCCCCTACACTCTAACCACTAGGCTACCTACCCCCTCTACACTCTAACCACTAGACTACCCCTCCCCCCCTACACTCTAACCACTAGGCTACCTACCCCCTCTACACTCTAACCACTAGTCTACCCCTCCCCCCTCTACACTCTAACCACTAGACTACCTACCACCTCTACACTCTAACCACTAGGCTACCTACCGCCTCTACACTCTAACCACTAGACTACCTACCACCTCTACACTCTAACCACTAGACTACCTACCGCCCCTACACTCTAACCACTAGGCTACCTACTCCCCCCTACACTCTAACCACTAGGCTACCTACTCCCCCCTACACTCTAACCACTAGACTACCTACCCCCCCCCCTACACTCTAACCACTAGGCTACCTACCGCCTCTACACTCTAACCACTAGACTACCTACCACCTCTACACTCTAACCACTAGGCTACCTACCGCCCCTACACTCTAACCACTAGACTATCTACCGCCCCTACACTTTAACCACTAGACTACCTGCCGCTCCTGCACTCTAACCACTAGGCTACCTGCCCCCTACACTCTAACCACTAGGCTACCTACCCCCCCCCTACACTCTAACCACTAGGCTACCTGCCCCCCCGTACACTCTAACCACTAGACTACCTGCCCCCCCTACACTCTAACCACTAGGCTACCTACCCCCCCTACACTCTAACCACTAGACTACCTACCCCCTCTACACTCTAACCACTAGACTACCTACGCCCTCTACACTCTAACCACTAGACTACCTGCCCCCCTACACTCTAACCACTAGGCTACCTGCCGCCCCTACACTCTAACCACTAGACTACCTGCCTCCCCTACACTCTAACCACTAGACTACCTGACACCCCTACACTCTAACCACTAGGCTACCTGCCCCCCCCCCTACACTCTAAACACTAGACTACCTGCCCCCCCCCCCCCCTACACTCTAACCACTAGACTACCTGCCTCCCCTACACTCTAACCACTAGACTACCTGCCACCCCTACACTCTAACCACTAGGCTACCTACCCCCCCACTACACTATAACCACTAGACTACTTACCCCCTCTATACTCAAACCACTAGGCTACACTGCCGCCCCTACACTCTAACCACTAGACTACCTGCCAGCCCTACACTCTAACCACTAGGCTACCTGCCCCCCTAAACTCTAACTACTAGACTACCTACCCCCTCTACACTCTAACCACTAGACTACCTGCCACCCCTACACTCTAACCACTAGGCTACCTGCCACCCCTACACTCTAACCACTAGACTACCTACCCCCCCTACACTCTAACCACTAGACTACCTACCCCCCCCTACACTCTAACCACTAGACTACCTGCCACCCCTACACTCTAACCACTAGGCTACCTGCCACCCCTACACTCTAACCACTAGACTACCTCCCCCCCCTACACTCTAACCACTAGACTACCTACCCCCCCAACACTCTAACCACTAGACTACCTGCCGCCCCTACACTCTAACCACTAGGCTACCTACCACCTCTACACTCTAACCACTAGGCTACCTACCCATCCCCCCCCCCTACACTCTAACCACTAGACTACCTACCCCCTCTACACTCTAACCACTAGAGGCACACTAACTAACCATTCTTCCACTTAAGTGGCTCTAAGGAAGGTACTGACTTCATTCCTTTGTTTAGTCATTTTATTTATATAAACTGTACATGTTACGATTCACATTCCTGAAGGTTTTTAATTGTTTTGTAACTCTGGAAAACCCCAAGAAGTAGCAGAGCCATCCCAAATTGGAATCTGGTCAAAAGTAGTGCACTATGTAGGGATTAGAGTAAGCCATTTGGGACACAACCATATCAAATTTCAAATTTATTTTTATATAGCCCTTCGTACATCAGCTGATATTCTCAAAGTGCTGTACAGAAACCCAGCCTAAAACCCCAAACAGCAAGCAAAGCATGTGAAAGAAGCACGGTGGCTAGGAAAAACTCCCTAGGAAAAACTCCCTAGAAAGGCCAAAAACCTAGGAAGAAACCTAGAGAGGAACCAGGCTATGAGGGGTGGCCAGTCCTCTTCTGGCTGTGCAGGGTGGATATTAAAACAGAACATGGTCAAAATGTTAAAATGTTCATAAATGACCAGCATGGTCAAATAATAATAATCATAGTAGTTGTCGAGGGTGCAACAAGCACGTCCGGTGAACAGGTCAGGGTTCCATAGCCGCAGGCAGAACAGTTGAAACTGGAGCAGCAGCACGGCCAGGTGGACTGGGGACAGCAAGGAGTCATCATACCAGGTAGTCCTGAGGCATGGTCCTAGGGCTCAGGTCCTCCGAGAGAAAGACAGAAAGAGAGAAAGAGAGAATTAGAGAGAGCATATTTAAATACACACAGGACACCGGATAAGACAAGAGAAATACTCCAGATGTAACAGACTGACCCTAGCCCCCCGACACATAAACTACTGCAGCATAAATACTGGAGGCTGAGACAGGAGGGATCAGAAGACACTGTGGCCCCATCCGATGATACCCCCGGACAGGGCCAAACAGGCAGGATATAACCCCACCCACTTTGCCAAAGCACAGCCCCCACACCACTAGAGGGATGTCTCCAACCACCAACTTACCGTCCTAAGACAAGGCCGAGTATAGCCCACAACGATCTCCGCCATGGCACAACCCAAGGGGGGGGGGGGGGGGGCGCCAACCCAGACAGGAAGACCACGTCAGTGACTCAACCCACTCAAGTGACGCACCCCTCCCATGGACGGCATGGAAGAACACCAGTAGGCCAGTGACTCAGCCTCTGTAAAAGGGTTAGAGGCAGAGAATCCCAGTGGAAAGAGGGGAACCGGCAAGGCAGAGACAGCAAGGGCGGTTCGTTGCTCCAGCCTTTCCGTTCACCTTCACACTCCTGGGCCAGACTATACTTAATCATAGGACCTACTGAAGAGATAAGTCTTCAGTAAAGACTTAAAGGTTGAGACTGAGTCTGCGTCTCTCACATTGGTAGGCAGACCATTCCATAAAAATGGAGCTCTATAGGAGAAAGCCCTACCTCCAGCCGTTTGCTTAGAAATTCTAGGGACAATTAGGAGGCCTGCGTCTTGTGACCGTAGCGTACGTGTAGGTATGTACGGCAGGACCAAATCGGAAAGATAGGTAGGAGCAAGCCCATGTAATGCTTTGTAGGTTAGCAGTAAAACCTTGAAATCAGCCCTTGCCTTAACAGGAAGCCAGTGTAGGGAGGCTAACACTGGAGTAATATGATCAAATTTTTTGGTTCTAGTCAGGATTCTAGCAGCCGTATTTAGCACTAACTGAAGTTTATTTAGTGCTTTATCCGGGTAGCCGGAAAGTAGAGCATTGCAGTAGTCCAGCCTAGAAGTAACAAAAGCATGGATTAATTTTTCTGCGTCATTTTTGGACAGAAGATTTCTGATTTTTGCAATGTTACGTAGATGGAAAAAAGCTGTCCTTGAAACAGTCTTGATATGTTCTTCAAAAGAGAGATCAGGGTCCAGAGTAACGCCGAGGTCCTTCACAGTTTTATTTGAGACGACTGTACAACCATCCAGATTAATTGTCAGATTCAACAGAAGATCTCTTTGTTTCTTGGGACCTAGAACAAGCATCTCTGTTTTGTCCGAGTTTAAAAGTAGAAAGTTTGCAGCCATCCACTTCTTTATGTCTGAAACACAGGCTTCTAGCGAGGGCAATTTTGGGGCTTCACCATGTTTCATTGAAATGTACAGCTGTGTGTCGTCTGCATAGCAGTGAAATTTAACATTATGTTTTCGAATGACATCCCCAAGAGGTAAAATATATAGTGAAAACAATAGTGGTCCTAAAACGGAACCTTGAGGAACACCGAAATTTACAATTGATTTGTCAGAGGACAAACCATTCACAGAGACAAACTGATATCTTTCCGACAGATAAGATCTAAACCAGGCCAGAACTTGTCCATGTAGACCAATTTGGGTTTCCAATCTCTCCAAAAGAATGTGGTGATCGATGGTATCAAAAGCGGCACTAAGATCTAGGAGCACGAGGACAGATGCAGAGCCTCGGTCTGACGTCATTAAAAGGTCATTTACCACCTTCACAAGTGCAGTCTCAGTGCTATGATGGGGTCTAAAACCAGACTGAAGCGTTTCGTATACATTGTTTGTCTTCAGGAAGGCAGTCAGTTGCTGTGCAACAGCTTTTTCTAAAATTTTGGAGAGGAATGGAAGATTCGATATAGGCCGATAGTTTTTTATAATTTCTGGATCAAGATTCGGCTTTTTCAAGAGAGGCTTTATTACTGCCACTTTTAGTGAGCTTGGTACACATCCGGTGGATAGAGAGCCGTTTATTATGTTCAACATAGGAGGGCCAAGCACAGGAAGCAGCTCTTTCAGTAGTTTAGTTGGAATAGGGTCCAGTATGCAGCTTGAGGGTTTGGAGGCCATGATTATTTTCATCATTGCGTCAAGAGATATAGTACTAAAACACTTTAGTATCTCCCTTGATCCTAGGTCCTGGCAGAGTTGTGCAGACTCAGGACAATGGAGCTTTGGAGGAATACCCAGATTTAAAGAGGAGTCTGTAATTTGCTTTCTAATGATCATGATCTTTTCCTCAAAGAAGTTCATAAATTTATTACTGCTGAAGTGAAAGCCATCCTCCATTTGCGAAGGCTGCTTTTTAGTTAGCTTTGCGACAGTATCAAAAAGAAATTTCGGATTGTTCTTATTTTCCTCAATTAAGTTGGAAAAATAGGATGATCGAGCAGCAGTAAGGGCTCTTCGATACTGCACGGTACTGTCTTTCCAAGCTAGTCGGAAGACTTCCAGTTTGGTGTGGCGCCATTTCCGTTCCAATTTTCTGGAAGCTTGCTTCAGAGCTCGTGTATTTTCTGTATACCAGGGAGCTAGTTTCTTATGACAGATGTTTTTAGTTTTTAGGGGTGCAACTGCATCTAGGGTATTGCGCAAGGTTAAATTGAGTTCCTCGGTTAGGTGGTTAACTGATTTTTGTCCTCTGACGTCCTTGGGTAGGCAGAGGCAGTCTGGAAGGGCATCAAGGAATCTTTGGGTTGTCTGAGAATTTATAGCACGACTTTTAATGCTCCTTGGTTGGGGTCTGAGCAGATTATTTGTTGCAATTGCAAACGTAATAAAATGGTGGTCCGATAGTCCAGGATTATGAGGAAAAACATTTAGATCCACAACATTTATTCCATGGGACAAAACTAGGTCCAGAGTATGACTGTGGCAGTGAGTAGGTCCAGAGACATGTTGGACAAAACCCACTGAGTCGATGATGGCTCCGAAAGCCTTTTGGAGTGGGTCTGTGGACTTTTCCATGTGAATGTTAAAGTCACCAAAAATTAGAATATTATCTGCTATGACTACAAGATCCGATAGGAATTCAGGGAACTCAGTGAGGAACACTGCATATGGCCCAGGAGGCCTATAAACAGTAGCTATAAAAAGTGAGTGAGTAGGCTGCATAGATTTCATGACTAGAAGCTCAAAAGACGAAAACGTCATTGTTGTTTTTTTTTTTGTAAATTGAAATTTGCTATCGTAAATGTTAGCAACACCTCCGCCTTTGCCGGATGCACGGGGGGTATGGTCACTAATGTAACCTGGGGGTGAGGCCTCATTTAACACAGTAAATTCATCAGGCTTAAGCCATGTTTCAGTCAGGCCAATCACATCAAGATTATTATCAGTGATTAGTTCATTGACTATAACTGCCTTGGAAGTGAGGGATCTAACATTAAGTAACCCAATTTTGAGATGTGAGGTATCACAATCTCTTTCAATAATGGCAGGAATGGAGGAGGTCTTTATACTAGTGAGATTGCTAAAGCGAACACCGCCATTTTTAATTTTGCCCAACCTAGATCGAGGCACAGACACGGTCTCAATGGGGGAAGCTGAGCTGACTACACTGACTGTGCTAGTGGCAGACTCCACTAAGCTGGCAGGCTGGCTAACAGCCTGCTGCCTGGCCTGCACCCTATTTCATTGTGGAGCTAGAGGAGTTAGAGCCCTGTCTATGTTCGTAGATAAGATGAGAGCACCCCTCCAGCTAGGATGGAGTCCGTCACTCCTCACAAGGCCAAGGATTCCTCAGAACCATCACTCCCTACAGCCAAGGATTCCTCAGAACCATCACTCCCTACAGCCAAGGATTCCTCAGAACCATCACTCCCTACAGCCAAGGATTCCTCAGAACCATCACTCCCTACACCCAAGGATTCCTCAGAACCATCACTCCCTACACCCAAGGATTCCTCAGAACCATCACTCCCTACAGCCAAGGATTCCTCAGAACCATCACTCCCTACAGCCAAGGATTCCTCAGAACCATCACTCCCTACAGCCAAGGATTCCTCAGAACCATCACTCCCTACAGCCAAGGATTCCTCAGAACCATCACTCCCTACAGCCAAGGATTCCTCAGAACCATCACTCCCTACAGCCAAGGATTCCTCAGAACCATCACTCCCTACACCCAAGGATTCCTCAGAACCATCACTCCCTACAGCCAAGGATTCCTCAGAACCATCACTCCCTACACCCAAGGATTCCTCAGAACCATCACTCCCTACAGCCAAGGATTCCTCAGAACCATCACTCCCTACACCCAAGGATTCCTCAGAACCATCACTCCCTACAGCCAAGGATTCCTCAGAACCATCACTCCCTACAGCCAAGGATTCCTCAGAACCATCACTCCCTACAGCCAAGGATTCCTCAGAACCATCACTCCCTACAGCCAAGGATTCCTCAGAACCATCACTCCCTACAGCCAAGGATTCCTCAGAACCATCACTCCCTACAGCCAAGGATTCCTCAGAACCATCACTCCCTACAGCCAAGGATTCCTCAGAACCATCACTCCATACAGCCAAGGATTCCTCAGAACCATCACTCCCTACACCCAAGGATTCCTCAGAACCATCACTCCCTACAGCCAAGGATTCCTCAGAACCATCACTCCCTACAGCCAAGGATTCCTCAGAACCATCACTCCCTACAGCCAAGGATTCCTCAGAACCATCACTCCCTACAGCCAAGGATTCCTCAGAACCATCACTCCCTACAGCCAAGGATTCCTCAGAACCATCACTCCCAACAGCCAAGGATTGCTAAAGGACACTGACCAGTTCTGCAGGCTGCCCCTCAGGCAACTTCCAAAGTTATTCAACTGGTGCCTCCCTGCCTCACTGAGACTTGGCATCAGTCCAATGAGTCAATGTCCCTCAACCAATGCACTCCATCTGGCTACACCAACCTGGACTGTCCTCGCACATCCTGACAGGGTGGCGGATTGGCTGTAATCCGTCAGGACTGACTGCATTGTGAAATCTACTTCCAGTACCGGCTGTCTCATCTCTGACTTTCTGGCTGAACTATCTAATCTAGACCTACTAAACCTCCCGAGGTCCTAATGCCATACTACGGTAGTACTCGTTGATTTCAACATACACGTCCAATCCAACTTGGCTGCAGTCTCTCTATCGGCCTGGCGGATATCCGGGTCTCCAATAATACGTGGACTTTGCCACCCACAACAAAGGCGATTATACTGGACCTGGTCTGTACCACAGGTGTGAATCCCTCAAGGCTCGGTTCTGGGGTCACTACTGTTTTGTATCTACGTGCTGCTACTGGGTAACTTGAGGAAACACGGATTGGGGCTTCACTTTAATGCAGATGATACTCAGCTGTACAGTTGAAGTCGGGAAGTTTACATACACTTAGGTTGGAGTCATTAAAACTCGTTTTTAAGTGAAATAATCTGTCTGTAAACAATTGTATATAGTGTGTAGTGTCAACGTCCCGACCTTCCAGGGAGGTTCAGCAGCTGCACCCTCAGTATAGTGTCTCCAGGGAGGTTCAGCAGCTGCAGCCTCGGTATTGATGTTGTCCAGGGAGGTTCAGCAGCTGCAGCCTCGGTATTGATGTTGTCCAGGGAGGTTGTTAACCTGGGTTTAATATTTGACAGTCAGCTCTCTTTTGAGGCTCACATCAAGAATCTGACCAAAGTGTCATTTTTCCATCTGAACGTAACATTGCCAGGTTACGGCCTATCACAACCTGCAGCTGAGTGACTCCATCCTTTAGTTCATCCCTGTCTAGACGATTGTAACGGCCTGTTTTTGATGCATCTGTCAGGTTTCTAAACAGGCTATAATATGTCCAGAACTCTGCTGCACGTATCCTCACCCCCCCCCCCCGTGAGCACACCCCTCCAGTGCTGTTCAATCTCCACTGGCTCCCCATATGCTCACACATCGACTACAACATCCTGGTTCTCACCTACCGAGCTCTATCCACAACCCTGGATCCAAGTACCTGTCTGATCTCATCCTACCTTCCTGCCCCCACACTCAGCCTTCGCTCCTCCCTTCAGCATCCCCACAGCAGACTAAAAATTATGAGTGATAGGACTTTCAGTTGTGTCCTATGTTCTCTGGGTCCTATGTTCTCTGGGTTCTATGTTCTCTGTGTCCTGTGTTCTCTGTGTTCTATGTTCTCTGTGTCCTGTGTTCTCTGTGTCCTATGTTCTCTGTGTCCTATGTTCTCTGTGTTCTATGTTCTCTGTGTCCTATGTTCTCTGTGTTCTATGTTCTCTGTGTCCTATGTTCTCTGTGTTCTATGTTCTCTGTGTCCTATGTTCTCTGTGTTCTATGTTCTCTGTGTTCTGTGTTCTATGTTCTCTGTGTCCTGTGTTCTCTGTGTCCTATGTTCTCTGTGTTCTATGTTCTCTGTGTCCTATGTTCTCTGTGTTCTATGTTCTCTGTGTCCTATGTTCTCTGTGTCCTATGTTCTCTGTGTCCTATGTTCTCTGTGTTCTATGTTCTCTGTGTCCTGTGTTCTCTGTGTTCTATGTTCTCTGTGTCCTATGTTCTCTGTGTCCTATGTTCTCTGTGTTCTGTGTTCTCTGTTCTCTGTGTTCTATGTTCTCTGTGTCCTATGTTCTCTGTGTCCTATGTTATCTGTGTCCTATGTTATCTGTGTTAACCCACTGTTCCCCGGTAGGCCGTCATTGAAAATAAGAATTTGTTCTGAACTGACTTGCCTAGTAACATTCTTACTGAGAGTTCCATAGAATGCATTGTAGTAGTCAACATAAAGAAAACCCTGGAATGAGTAGGTGAGTCCCATCTTTTCACTGGTACTGGTGCATCCTGTTCTGGTACTGAGCCAATCAAATTTCCCTGATGGGAACCAAAGCAGGAAGTGAGGCGCCAAAGTCGCTAGGGCACAGAGGGCAGGACTGGTACACACACACACAAACACACACACACACACACACACACACACACACACACACACACACACACACACACACACACACACACACACACACACACACACACACACACACACACACACACACACACACACCACCCCACCCCTCTCCCCACCACCTTGGCTCTAACCCCAGACAAACACACATGTTCTCATGAACAATACTCCTGTGTAGCCAGACGTCACAGGCTGCTGTGTCCCAAATGGCATCCTGTTTCCCATAGGGCTCTGGTCAAAACTAGTGCACTATACAGGGAATAGGGTGCCATAGGGCTCTGGTCTAAAGTAGTGCACTATATAGGGAATAGGGTGCCATAGGGCTCTGGTCTAAAGTAGTGTACTATATATAGGGAATAGGGTGCCATAGGGCTCTGGTCTAAAGTAGTGCACTATACAGGGAATAGGGTTCCAATTTGGGATTCAGTCATACTCTTCCGCTTCACTCAGTATCAGGAAATGCTAGAGAATCTACAAGTCTGGCAGCCCACTGAGCAAAAAAGTGGTTGAATCAATGTCGTTTCCACGTCATTTAAACAACAAAAACTGATGTCATGATTTTGAATCAACGTGGAAAACTATTTGGATTAGCAAAAAAAAAAGTCATCACACTTTTAACCAAAATCCAATGACATGCTGTACATAATTTTTTGGGGTGGATTTCACATTGAATTCATGTTATTTGACAACTCAACAAAATGTAAATCAAAACTAGATGTCGAAATGACGTCTGTGCCCAGTGGGACGTGACGCTACATGGACCTCAAACACTGACTGGGGGTTAGAATGGGTGTCTGCATTTCCTAACATGTCCAGTAGGTGTCACTGTTTTTATCTGCTTTCCAGATATTTCTATTTCTTCCCTTTCTCTATTTCGCTCTTTGTCTCTTTCTCTCTAAATCTTTTGTTCTTCCTTTATCTCCCTTTTCTCTCTATCTTTCTCTCCACTGTCATGAGCTAACGTTAAGGACAACTCTGATATAATGGCGCCAGAGTGGAGGCCTGACGTTTTAAGGGTTCCTAACCGACTGCGCTATTTTTGAATTTTTTTTTTTCTCACATTGTTTGTAACTTATTTTGTACATAATGTTGCTGCTACCGTCTCTTATGACCGAAAAGAGCTTCTGGAAATCAGAACAGCGGTTACTCACCTCGAACTGGACGAAGATTTGTTTTCTTTAATGAGTCCGATGCGGAAGGATATACCGCTTTATCAAGACAAGGCCCAAATCCCCATCATGAAGCGTGAAGAAAAGATGGAGGAAAAGGGGGAGAGGGGACAGGACGTGGGAGAAGGTAGAGGTTAGGGAGAAGGGGGGGGGTATGGTGGAGGGGAGGGGGGGCAGGGGGAAAGGGGAGGGGGGACAGGACGTGGGAGAAGGGGGGGGGGGGCATGGTGGAGGGGAGGGGGGACAGGAGGTGGGAGAAGGGGGGGGCTAACACTGAGTCACCCAGACAGATGGACTGTAAAGATCTGGATGTAGGGACTATAATCCAGAGGTTTGGATAGGGACAAGGACGGGAGGAGAGGGGGCAAGGTTTAGGAGAGATGGAAGAGGTTTAGGAGAGATGGAAGAGGTTTAGGAGAGATGGTAGAGGTTTAGGAGAGATGGTAGAGGTTTAGGAGAGATGGAAGAGGTTTAGGAGAGATGGTAGAGATTTAGGAGAGATGGTAGAGGTTTAGGAGAGATGGTAGAGGTTTGGTTAGGAGAGATGTTAGAGGTTTAGGAGAGATGGTAGAGGTTTTGGGAGAGATGGTAGAGGTTTGGGTAGGAGAGATGGTAGAGGTTTAGGAGAGATGGTAGAGGTTTAGGAGAGATGGTAGAGGTTTAGGAGAGAGGGTAGAGGTTTAGGAGAGATGGTAGAGGTTTAGGAGAGATGGTAGAGGTTTGGGTAGGGGAGATGGTAGAGGTTTAGGAGAGATGGTAGAGGTTTGGGTAGGAGAGATGGTAGAGGTTTAGGAGAGATGGTAGAGGTTTGGGTAGGAGAGATGGTAGAGGTTTGGGAGAGATGGTAGAGGTTTAGGAAAGATGGTAGAGCTTTAGGAGAGATGGTAGAGGTTTGGGAGAGATGGTAGAGGTTTAGGAGAGATGGTAGAGGTTTAGGAGAGATGGTAGAGGTTTAGGGGAGATGGTAGAGGTTTAGGAGAGAGGGTAGAGGTTTAGGAGAGATGGTAGAGGTTTAGGAAAGATGGTAGAGGTTTGGGTAGGAGAGATGGTAGAGGTTTGGGAGAGATGGTAGAGGTTTAGGGAGATGGTAGAGGATTAGGAGAGATGGTAGAGGTTTGGGTAGGAGAGATGGTAGAGGTTTGGGAGAGATGGTAGAGGTTTGGGAGAGATGGTAGAGGTTTAGGAGAGATGGTAGAGGTTTGGGTAGGAGAGATGGTAGAGGTTTGGGAGAGATGGTAGAGATTTAGGGGAGATGGTAGAGGTTTAGGAGAGATGGTAGAGGTTTAGGAGAGATGGTAGAGGTTTAGGGAGATGGTAGAGGTTTAGAGGTGGTAGAGGTTTAGGGTGATGGTAGAGGTTTAGGAGAGATGGTAGAGGTTTAGGAGAGATGGTAGAGGTTTAGGAGAGATGGTAGAGGTTTGGGAGAGATGGTAGAGGTTTAGGGAGATGGTAGAGGTTTAGGAGAGATGGTAGAGGTTTAGGAGAGATGGTAGAGGCTTAGGAGAGATGGTAGAGGTTTAGGAGAGATGGTAGAGGTTTAGGAGAGATGGTAGAGGTTTAGGAGAGATGGTAGAGGTTTAGGAGAGATGGAAGAGGTTTAGGAGAGATGGTAGAGGTTTAGGAGAGATGGTAGAGGTTTGGGTAGGAGAGATGTTAGAGGTTTGGGTAGGAGAGATGGTAGAGGTTTGGGTAGGAGAGATGGTAGAGGTTTGGGAGAGATGGTAGAGATTTAGGAGTGATGGTAGAGGTTTAGGAGAGATGGTAGAGGTTTAGGAGAGATGGTAGAGATTTAGGAGAGATGGTAGAGGTTTAGGAGAGATGGTAGAGGTTTGGGTAGGAGAGATGGTAGAGGTTTAGGAGAGTTGGTAGAGGTTTGGGTAGGAGAGATGTTAGAGGTTTGGGTAGGAGAGATGGTAGAGGTTTAGGAGAGATGGTAGAGATTTAGGAGAGATGGTAGAGGTTTAGGAGAGATGGTAGAGGTTTGGGTAGGAGAGATGGTAGAGGTTTGGGAGAGATGGTAGAGGTTTAGGAAAGATGGTAGAGGTTTAGGAGAGATGGTAGAGGTTTGGGAAAGATGGTAGAGGTTTAGGAGAGATGGTAGAGATTTAGGAGAGATGGTAGAGGTTTAGGAGAGATGGTAGAGGTTTAGGAGAGAGGGTAGAGGTTTAGGAGAGATGGTAGAGGTTTAGGAAAGATGGTAGAGATTTGGGTAGGAGAGCTGGTAGAGGTTTGGGAGAGATGGTAGAGGTTTAGGGAGATGGTAGAGGTTTAGGAGAGATGGTAGAGGTTTAGGAGAGATGGTAGAGGTTTGGGAGAGATGGTAGAGGTTTAGGAGAGATGGTAGAGGTTTAGGAGAGATGGTAGAGGTTTAGGGAGATGGTAGAGGTTTAGGAGAGATGGTAGAGGTTTAGGAGAGATGGTAGAGGTTTAGGAGAGTAGGTAGAGGTTTAGGAGAGATTGTAGAGGTTTAGGGGAGATGGTAGAGGTTTTGGTAGGAGAGATGGTAGAGGTTTGGGAGAGGTGGTAGAGGTTTAGGAGAGATGGTAGAGGTTTAGGAGAGATGGTAGAGGTTTAGGGGAGATGGTAGAGGTTTTGGTAGGAGAGATGGTAGAGGTTTAGGAGAGATGGTAGAGGTTTGGGAGAGATGGTAGAGGTTTAGGAGAGATGGTAGAGGTTTAGGAGAGATGGTAGAGGTTTAGGAGAGATGGTAGAGGTTTAGGAGAGATGGTAGAGGTTTGGGTAGGAGAGATGGTAGAGGTTTAGGAGAGATGGTAGAGGTTTGGGTAGGAGAGATGGTAGAGGTTTAGGAGAGATGGTAGAGGTTTGGGAGAGATGGTAGAGGTTTAGGAGAGATGGTAGAGGTTTGGGTAGGAGAGATGGTAGAGGTTTGGGAGAGATGGTAGAGGTTTAGGAGAGATGGTAGAGGTTTGGTTAGGAGATATGTTAGAGGTTTGGGAGAGATGGTAGAGGTTTGGGAGAGATGGTAGAGGTTTGGGTAGGAGAGATGGTAGAGGTTTAGGAGAGATGGTAGAGGTTTGGGTAGGAGAGATGGTAGAGGTTTAGGAGAGATGGTAGAGGTTTGGGAGAGATGGTAGAGGTTTAGGAGAGATGGTAGAGGTTTGGGTAGGAGAGATGGTAGAGGTTTGGGAGAGATGGTAGAGGTTTAGGAGAGATGGTAGAGGTTTGGTTAGGAGAGATGTTAGAGGTTTGGGAGAGATGGTAGAGGTTTGGGAGAGATGGTAGAGGTTTGGGTAGGAGAGATGGTAGAGGTTTGGGAGAGATGGTAGAGGTTTAGGAGAGATGGTAGAGGTTTGGGTAGGAGAGATGGTAGAGGTTTGGGAGAGATGGTAGAGGTTTAGGAGAGATGGTAGAGGTTTGGTTAGGAGAGATGTTAGAGGTTTGGGAGAGATGGTAGAGGTTTGGGAGAGATGGTAGAGGTTTGGGAGAGATGGTAGAGGTTTAGGAGAGATGGTAGAGGTTTAGGAGAGATGGTAGAGGTTTAGGAGAGATGGTAGAGGTTTGGGAGAGATGGTAGAGATTTAGGAGAGATGGTAGAGGTTTAGGAGAGATGGTAGAGGTTTAGGAGAGATGGTAGAGGTTTAGGAGAGTAGGTAGAGGTTTAGGAGAGATTGTAGAGGTTTAGGGGAGATGGTAGAGGTTTTGGTAGGAGAGATGGTAGAGGTTTGGGAGAGATGGTAGAGGTTTAGGAGAGATGGTAGAGATTTAGGAGTGATGGTAGAGGTTTAGGAGAGATGGTAGAGGTTTAGGAGAGATGGTAGAGATTTAGGAGAGATGGTAGAGGTTTAGGAGAGATGGTAGAGGTTTGGGTAGGAGAGATGGTAGAGGTTTAGGAGAGATGGTAGAGGTTTGGGTAGGAGAGATGTTAGAGGTTTGGGTAGGAGAGATGGTAGAGGTTTAGGAGAGATGGTAGAGATTTAGGAGAGATGGTAGAGGTTTAGGAGAGATGGTAGAGGTTTGGGTAGGAGAGATGGTAGAGGTTTGGGAGAGATGGTAGAGGTTTAGGAAAGATGGTAGAGGTTTAGGAGAGATGGTAGAGGTTTGGGAAGATGGTAGAGGTTTAGGAGAGATGGTAGAGATTTAGGAGAGATGGTAGAGGTTTAGGAGAGATGGTAGAGGTTTAGGAGAGAGGGTAGAGGTTTAGGAGAGATGGTAGAGGTTTAGGAAAGATGGTAGAGATTTGGGTAGGAGAGCTGGTAGAGGTTTGGGAGAGATGGTAGAGGTTTAGGGAGATGGTAGAGGTTTAGGAGAGATGGTAGAGGTTTAGGAGAGATGGTAGAGGTTTGGAGAGATGGTAGAGGTTTAGGAGAGATGGTAGAGGTTTAGGAGAGATGGTAGAGGTTTAGGGAGATGGTAGAGGTTTAGGAGAGATGGTAGAGGTTTAGGAGAGATGGTAGAGGTTTAGGAGAGTAGGTAGAGGTTTAGGAGAGATTGTAGAGGTTTAGGGGAGATGGTAGAGGTTTTGGTAGGAGAGATGGTAGAGGTTTGGGAGAGATGGTAGAGGTTTAGGAGAGATGGTAGAGGTTTAGGAGAGATGGTAGAGGTTTAGGGAGATGGTAGAGGTTTGGTAGGAGAGATGGTAGAGGTTTAGGAGAGATGGTAGAGGTTTGGGAGAGATGGTAGAGGTTTAGGAGAGATGGTAGAGGTTTAGGAGAGATGGTAGAGGTTTAGGAGAGATGGTAGAGGTTTAGGAGAGATGGTAGAGGTTTGGGTAGGAGAGATGGTAGAGGTTTAGGAGAGATGGTAGAGGTTTGGGTAGGAGAGATGGTAGAGGTTTAGGAGAGATGGTAGAGGTTTGGGAGAGATGGTAGAGGTTTAGGAGAGATGGTAGAGGTTTGGGTAGGAGAGATGGTAGAGGTTTGGGAGAGATGGTAGAGGTTTAGGAGAGATGGTAGAGGTTTGGTTAGGAGAGATGTTAGAGGTTTGGGAGAGATGGTAGAGGTTTGGGAGAGATGGTAGAGGTTTGGGTAGGAGAGATGGTAGAGGTTTAGGAGAGATGGTAGAGGTTTGGGTAGGAGAGATGGTAGAGGTTTAGGAGAGATGGTAGAGGTTTGGGAGAGATGGTAGAGGTTTAGGAGAGATGGTAGAGGTTTGGGTAGGAGAGATGGTAGAGGTTTGGGAGAGATGGTAGAGGTTTAGGAGAGATGGTAGAGGTTTGGTTAGGAGAGATGTTAGAGGTTTGGGAGAGATGGTAGAGGTTTGGGAGAGATGGTAGAGGTTTGGGTAGGAGAGATGGTAGAGGTTTGGGAGAGATGGTAGAGGTTTAGGAGAGATGGTAGAGGTTTGGGTAGGAGAGATGGTAGAGGTTTGGGAGAGATGGTAGAGGTTTAGGAGAGATGGTAGAGGTTTGGTTAGGAGAGATGTTAGAGGTTTGGGAGAGATGGTAGAGGTTTGGGAGAGATGGTAGAGGTTTGGGAGAGATGGTAGAGGTTTAGGAGAGATGGTAGAGGTTTAGGAGAGATGGTAGAGGTTTAGGAGAGATGGTAGAGGTTTGGGAGAGATGGTAGAGATTTAGGAGAGATGGTAGAGGTTTAGGAGAGATGGTAGAGGTTTAGGAGAGATGGTAGAGGTTTAGGAGAGTAGGTAGAGGTTTAGGAGAGATTGTAGAGGTTTAGGGGAGATGGTAGAGGTTTTGGTAGGAGAGATGGTAGAGGTTTGGGAGAGATGGTAGAGGTTTAGGAGAGATGGTAGAGGTTTAGGAGAGATGGTAGAGGTTTAGGGGAGATGGTAGAGGTTTTGGTAGGAGAGATGGTAGAGGTTTAGGAGAGATGGTAGAGGTTTGGGAGAGATGGTAGAGGTTTAGGAGAGATGGTAGAGGTTTAGGAGAGATGGTAGAGGTTTAGGAGAGATGGTAGAGGTTTAGGAGAGATGGTAGAGGTTTGGGTAGGAGAGATGGTAGAGGTTTAGGAGAGATGGTAGAGGTTTGGGTAGGAGAGATGGTAGAGGTTTAGGAGAGATGGTAGAGGTTTGGGAGAGATGGTAGAGGTTTAGGAGAGATGGTAGAGGTTTGGGTAGGAGAGATGGTAGAGGTTTGGGAGAGATGGTAGAGGTTTAGGAGAGATGGTAGAGGTTTGGTTAGGAGATATGTTAGAGGTTTGGGAGAGATGGTAGAGGTTTGGGAGAGATGGTAGAGGTTTGGGTAGGAGAGATGGTAGAGGTTTAGGAGAGATGGTAGAGGTTTGGGTAGGAGAGATGGTAGAGGTTTAGGAGAGATGGTAGAGGTTTGGGAGAGATGGTAGAGGTTTAGGAGAGATGGTAGAGGTTTGGGTAGGAGAGATGGTAGAGGTTTGGGAGAGATGGTAGAGGTTTAGGAGAGATGGTAGAGGTTTGGTTAGGAGAGATGTTAGAGGTTTGGGAGAGATGGTAGAGGTTTGGGAGAGATGGTAGAGGTTTGGGTAGGAGAGATGGTAGAGGTTTGGGAGAGATGGTAGAGGTTTAGGAGAGATGGTAGAGGTTTGGGTAGGAGAGATGGTAGAGGTTTGGGAGAGATGGTAGAGGTTTAGGAGAGATGGTAGAGGTTTGGTTAGGAGAGATGTTAGAGGTTTGGGAGAGATGGTAGAGGTTTGGGAGAGATGGTAGAGGTTTGGGAGAGATGGTAGAGGTTTAGGAGAGATGGTAGAGGTTTAGGAGAGATGGTAGAGGTTTAGGAGAGATGGTAGAGGTTTGGGAGAGATGGTAGAGATTTAGGAGAGATGGTAGAGGTTTAGGAGAGATGGTAGAGGTTTAGGAGAGATGGTAGAGGTTTAGGAGAGTAGGTAGAGGTTTAGGAGAGATTGTAGAGGTTTAGGGGAGATGGTAGAGGTTTTGGTAGGAGAGATGGTAGAGGTTTGGGAGAGATGGTAGAGGTTTAGGAGAGATGGTAGAGATTTAGGAGTGATGGTAGAGGTTTAGGAGAGATGGTAGAGGTTTAGGAGAGATGGTAGAGATTTAGGAGAGATGGTAGAGGTTTAGGAGAGATGGTAGAGGTTTGGGTAGGAGAGATGGTAGAGGTTTAGGAGAGATGGTAGAGGTTTGGGTAGGAGAGATGTTAGAGGTTTGGGTAGGAGAGATGGTAGAGGTTTAGGAGAGATGGTAGAGATTTAGGAGAGATGGTAGAGGTTTAGGAGAGATGGTAGAGGTTTGGGTAGGAGAGATGGTAGAGGTTTGGGAGAGATGGTAGAGGTTTAGGAAAGATGGTAGAGGTTTAGGAGAGATGGTAGAGGTTTGGGAAAGATGGTAGAGGTTTAGGAGAGATGGTAGAGATTTAGGAGAGATGGTAGAGGTTTAGGAGAGATGGTAGAGGTTTAGGAGAGAGGGTAGAGGTTTAGGAGAGATGGTAGAGGTTTAGGAAAGATGGTAGAGATTTGGGTAGGAGAGCTGGTAGAGGTTTGGGAGAGATGGTAGAGGTTTAGGGAGATGGTAGAGGTTTAGGAGAGATGGTAGAGGTTTAGGAGAGATGGTAGAGGTTTGGGAGAGATGGTAGAGGTTTAGGAGAGATGGTAGAGGTTTAGGAGAGATGGTAGAGGTTTAGGGAGATGGTAGAGGTTTAGGAGAGATGGTAGAGGTTTAGGAGAGATGGTAGAGGTTTAGGAGAGTAGGTAGAGGTTTAGGAGAGATTGTAGAGGTTTAGGGGAGATGGTAGAGGTTTTGGTAGGAGAGATGGTAGAGGTTTGGGAGAGATGGTAGAGGTTTAGGAGAGATGGTAGAGGTTTAGGAGAGATGGTAGAGGTTTAGGGGAGATGGTAGAGGTTTTGGTAGGAGAGATGGTAGAGGTTTAGGAGAGATGGTAGAGGTTTGGGAGAGATGGTAGAGGTTTAGGAGAGATGGTAGAGGTTTAGGAGAGATGGTAGAGGTTTAGGAGAGATGGTAGAGGTTTAGGAGAGATGGTAGAGGTTTGGGTAGGAGAGATGGTAGAGGTTTAGGAGAGATGGTAGAGGTTTGGGTAGGAGAGATGGTAGAGGTTTAGGAGAGATGGTAGAGGTTTGGGAGAGATGGTAGAGGTTTAGGAGAGATGGTAGAGGTTTGGGTAGGAGAGATGGTAGAGGTTTGGGAGAGATGGTAGAGGTTTAGGAGAGATGGTAGAGGTTTGGTTAGGAGAGATGTTAGAGGTTTGGGAGAGATGGTAGAGGTTTGGGAGAGATGGTAGAGGTTTGGGTAGGAGAGATGGTAGAGGTTTAGGAGAGATGGTAGAGGTTTGGGTAGGAGAGATGGTAGAGGTTTAGGAGAGATGGTAGAGGTTTGGGAGAGATGGTAGAGGTTTAGGAGAGATGGTAGAGGTTTGGGTAGGAGAGATGGTAGAGGTTTGGGAGAGATGGTAGAGGTTTAGGAGAGATGGTAGAGGTTTGGTTAGGAGAGATGTTAGAGGTTTGGGAGAGATGGTAGAGGTTTGGGAGAGATGGTAGAGGTTTGGGTAGGAGAGATGGTAGAGGTTTGGGAGAGATGGTAGAGGTTTAGGAGAGATGGTAGAGGTTTGGGTAGGAGAGATGGTAGAGGTTTGGGAGAGATGGTAGAGGTTTAGGAGAGATGGTAGAGGTTTGGTTAGGAGAGATGTTAGAGGTTTGGGAGAGATGGTAGAGGTTTGGGAGAGATGGTAGAGGTTTGGGAGAGATGGTAGAGGTTTAGGAGAGATGGTAGAGGTTTAGGAGAGATGGTAGAGGTTTAGGAGAGATGGTAGAGGTTTGGGAGAGATGGTAGAGATTTAGGAGAGATGGTAGAGGTTTAGGAGAGATGGTAGAGGTTTAGGAGAGATGGTAGAGGTTTAGGAGAGTAGGTAGAGGTTTAGGAGAGATTGTAGAGGTTTAGGGGAGATGGTAGAGGTTTTGGTAGGAGAGATGGTAGAGGTTTGGGAGAGATGGTAGAGGTTTAGGAGAGATGGTAGAGGTTTAGGAGAGATGGTAGAGGTTTAGGGGAGATGGTAGAGGTTTTGGTAGGAGAGATGGTAGAGGTTTAGGAGAGATGGTAGAGGTTTGGGAGAGATGGTAGAGGTTTAGGAGAGATGGTAGAGGTTTAGGAGAGATGGTAGAGGTTTAGGAGAGATGGTAGAGGTTTAGGAGAGATGGTAGAGGTTTGGGTAGGAGAGATGGTAGAGGTTTAGGAGAGATGGTAGAGGTTTGGGTAGGAGAGATGGTAGAGGTTTAGGAGAGATGGTAGAGGTTTGGGAGAGATGGTAGAGGTTTAGGAGAGATGGTAGAGGTTTGGGTAGGAGAGATGGTAGAGGTTTGGGAGAGATGGTAGAGGTTTAGGAGAGATGGTAGAGGTTTGGTTAGGAGAGATGTTAGAGGTTTGGGAGAGATGGTAGAGGTTTGGGAGAGATGGTAGAGGTTTGGGTAGGAGAGATGGTAGAGGTTTAGGAGAGATGGTAGAGGTTTGGGTAGGAGAGATGGTAGAGGTTTAGGAGAGATGGTAGAGGTTTGGGAGAGATGGTAGAGGTTTAGGAGAGATGGTAGAGGTTTGGGTAGGAGAGATGGTAGAGGTTTGGGAGAGATGGTAGAGGTTTAGGAGAGATGGTAGAGGTTTGGTTAGGAGAGATGTTAGAGGTTTGGGAGAGATGGTAGAGGTTTGGGAGAGATGGTAGAGGTTTGGGTAGGAGAGATGGTAGAGGTTTGGGAGAGATGGTAGAGGTTTAGGAGAGATGGTAGAGGTTTGGGTAGGAGAGATGGTAGAGGTTTGGGAGAGATGGTAGAGGTTTAGGAGAGATGGTAGAGGTTTGGTTAGGAGAGATGTTAGAGGTTTGGGAGAGATGGTAGAGGTTTGGGAGAGATGGTAGAGGTTTGGGAGAGATGGTAGAGGTTTAGGAGAGATGGTAGAGGTTTAGGAGAGATGGTAGAGGTTTAGGAGAGATGGTAGAGGTTTGGGAGAGATGGTAGAGATTTAGGAGAGATGGTAGAGGTTTTTCGAGAAAGTGCCAAACCCTGACTCACCCATATAGGCAGAGGCATCGAGAAGGACAGGGGTCTGGAGGAGAGGAGGCAGAGGTGCAGGAATACAATGCCCCAAACCTTGTCCCTCAGCCCCCCCCCCCCCTGTCCGCCCACCCCTGTCCGCCCCCCCCCCCCCCCCCATGCTCCTGTCCATTTCACTGGCAGAACCTAACAACAACGGGCTGATTGATTACAGGCATCTTTCTGTAGTCATTATAACAGTCCTCAACTTTCTGACAGCCCCCCCCCCCCTTCTATAACCCGTCTCCTCCTCTTCATCTACACTGATTGAAGTGGATTTAACAGGTGACATCAATAAGGGGTAATATCTTTCACCTGAATTCACCTGTTCAGTCTACGTCATGGAAAGAGCAGGTGTTGTTAATGGTTTGTATACTCAGTGTGTGTGTGTGTGTGAGGGGATGTGTGTGTGTGTGTGTGTGTGCGTGCGTGTGAACATGTAAACTCTGATCAATGAGAAATTTGAATAGAGCTTGAGTAGTCACCCTCACACACACACACACACACACACACACACACACACACACACACACACACACACACACACACATCCCCTCACACACACACCCCCCCCCCCCACACACACACACACACACACATATCCCCCACACACACACATATCCTCCCCCACACACACACATATCCCCTCACACACACCCCCCCCCCCCCACACACACACACACACACACATATCCCCCACACACACACACATCCCCTCACACACACACACACACACACACACACACACACACACACACACACACACACACACACACACACACACACACACACACACACACATATATCTCCCCACACACGCTCAGCTGTAATCTTTTGTCTTTAGCCCCTACAGCTGGAGCCTCTCCTCAACAACACAATCATTATCGCTTAGACAGTCTGGCTCGTAGACACACCCTCTGTGTGTGTGTGTGTGTGTGTGTGTGTGTGTGTGTGTGTGTGTGTGTGTGTGTGTGAGTGTGTGTGTGTGTGTGTGTGTGTGTGTGTGTGTGTGTGCTTGTACAGTATTAATATCCCTGTGGGTAACTGTAAATCCTGTGTGTGTGTGTGTGCGCACGCGCGTGTGTGTGTGTGTGTGTGTATGTGTGTGTGCTTGTACAGTATTAATATCCCTGTGGTTAACTGTAAATCCTGTGTGTGTGTGTGTGTGTGTGTGTGTGTGTGTGTGTGCTTGTACAGTATTAATATCCCTGTGGTTAACTGTAAATCCTGTGTGTGTGTGTGTGTGTGTGTGTGTGTGTGTGTGTGTGTGTGTGTGTGTGTGTGTGTATGTGTGTGTGTGTGTGTGGGGTGTGTGTGTGTGTGTGTGTGTGTGTGTGTGTGTGTGTGTGTGTGTGTGTGTGTGTGTGTGTGTGTGTGTGTGTGTGTGTGTGTGTGTGTGTGTGTTTATTGCACCCGTTACTGAAATGGTTGTTCCAGTTTAGATGGTTTAGGTCTCATATCTTAGTCTTCTCAACCCGTCAGTCATTCTGAAAGCAGGTTAAGAGGGAGTAAAACATATTGGATAACCCCATCTCTGGCTGGATTACAATGGGAATTACACATCACTTTGCAATCCATCGTAAAACCTTGCGTTTTCAGGCCACTGTATAATTTATGTATATTTTTAAAATTAAAAAAAGAACTGGTAAAACTAGACCCGTTTTATTGTAAAAAGAAAAATGATGGTAGATCAGATGTAATATTGCAGATAGATTGTGGCTTCCATCATTGTAATAGTCTGCACCACATCATATATTCATATATATATATATATATATATATATACTGTACCAGTTAAACATTTGGACACACCTACTCATTCAAGGGTTTTTCTGTATTTATACTATGTTCTACATTGTAGAATAATAGTGAAGACATTAAAACTATGAAATAACACATATGGAATCATGTAGTAACCAAAAACTTCTTCAAAGTAGCCACCCTTTGCCTTGATGACAGCTCTTGGCATTCTCTCAACCACCTTCACCTGGAATGATTTTCCAACAGTCTTGAAGGATTTCCCACATATGCTGAGCACTTGTTGGCTGCTTTTCCTTCACTCTGCGGTCCAATTCATCCCCAACCATCTCAATTGGGTTGAGGTCGGGTGATTGTGGAGGCCAGGTCATCTGATGCAGCACTCCAATACTACACATACATACATACATACATACATACATACATACATACATACATACATACATACATACATACATACATACATACATACATACATACATACATACATACATACTGTCACGTTCTGACCAGTATAAGGGGTTATTGGTTATTGTAGTTTGGTCAGGACGTGGCAGGGGGGTATTTGTTTTATGTGGTTCGGGGTTTAATGGGATATGTATTTATGTAAGAGGGGTGTTTGATTTATGTGTTCTGGGGTTTTTCGGGTAATGTTCTTGTTTTGTATTTCTATGGTTTTCTATGTTGTGTATTTCTTTGTGTTGGCCTGGTATGGCTCTCAATCAGGAACAGCTGTACATCGTTGTTGCTGATTGAGAGTCATACTTAGGGAGCCCTGTTTCACCTGTCCCTTTGTGGGAAGTTGTTGTTTGCGTAGCTGTGTGTTTTAGCCTGCAATCCTGTTCGTTCCATCGTTTTCTTGTTTTGTTTGTGTTCAATAAAAGTCATTATGAGCACTCAACCCGCTGCGCCTTGGTCCACTACGTACGACGACCGTTATACACACACACACACACACACACACACACACACACACACACACACACACACACACACACACATACATACATACATATCTTTATAAATATATATATGTCCTTTATTACCCTCCAACCCTACCACCCCTCCCCCAATTGGAGTAAACTAGTGGACAACAACACTTATGTATTTCCAGCTTAAACATAATATATACATTTTATGGACACCATCTATTTTACAATAGTTATATTTTGTTCGTTTTTAGTCCTGTTCTTCTTCTACCCTCAACCTCTATTTCTGATTTCCATCCGGTTTGATTTCTATTTGTCATATCTTTCAAAATGTGCTCTTTTCACAAAAGTTCTTAACCTATTATATTTTTCTCCTTTTTTAAAATCTTGTTATTAGTTGATATTAGTCCTACCGCTCAGCTCCATTCAACACCTCCCATCTATCTCTTTAACACCATCCATATTGGATTTCTATTTGCCATATATTTTTCAACTGTGCTGTGATGTTTCACAAAAGTACTGAAGGGAGATGGTTTCTCATAGTTTCTACAGATTATAAATTGAAAATAAACATTTTTGCTAAAAGTATTATGATATTATTGATTGATTTGACTTTGACTTTTCAGATCACCCAGTAGTGGTATCTGCAGGGTTAGCTCCAGGTAAATATTGCAATTCTTCAGCCATTCCTGGACCTGTGGCCAAAAACGAGCTACATATGGACAATACCAAAACAAATGATCTAATAATTCTGTCTCTTCGCAGCAACATCTGCAGAGCTGGCAAGGTTGTATCTCCCATATAAATAACATTCTATTGATTGCAAGAATTTTGAATAATAATTTAAATTGAAAAGTTCATAAACCATGTGCCATGAATTCGGTACGTCAAAAAACGATTTTGCAATCTATATGGCACGGCTGTCAAGTTTTTGGTCCATAAATTAAACTTGTATACTTTTTTATTTATCACAATTTCCTTTAAACAATTATGGTCTTTAATGCAGGGCCGTCAAGACAAGTTCCTTACTTTATCCCCCTTCCACTTTCCTCTTCTATTTTTCTGGTAATGCTGCAATTAGTTCGTTGTGATTTTGGGTAGAGCAGACATTTCCATATGTGTTTGTTAGCTGCATGTGTGACATCACTCCACCAGTCCTGTTTATGATGTCATTTACCAAGATTCTACCTTTTTTTAAACTTTTTTATTTTTTTTTTCTCAAAAAAGTATGTTTTAAAAAAAAATAATCAGTTAGTATATTTGAGTTTAACCACAATATTTGTTGTATTATTTGTTCTGCCTTGTCTGGTGGATTAAACTGAAATTGTAATCAACTTTCTACAGCTTGTTTTAAAAAATAGCGATATAAAATGGGAGATGATTTCCTTTTCAAATAACTGAAAGTGAGAGGTTGTAATCTGAATAAAGGGGAAAAGGCCATTCTTGAACATGAGGTGAAACATTCTTACTAATTTGCTGGAGAACCAGTTCGGATTTAAGTATAACTTTTGTATTACTGAAGCCTTTAGTGAGACGTATAATGCTTTAATATTTTCTACCCTCTGAAATCATATTCAAATAAGGCCTTATTTAAAGCCAGTTGTTTCCTGTTAAATAATATACCTTTTTATTATCACATATTCACCTAGAAACTTATTTGGTGAAACCTACAGAACTAACAGACGAATGCAACAACCATGTCTCTGTCACTAACAAACACAGTCATGGGTGGTAACTCTACTATTCACTTGAAAGCCAAGGCACTCTGGGAAATATGTAAATATGGCTTTACATTAAGCAGTGTGTTAATTTAACACGTAAAAAGTGTAGACCTGTATAGACACTGGACCAGTGTTAAATATAACACTGTCAGTGTTGATTTAACACTGGAGAATTAGCTGTGAAGCTATCAAATATGGCTGCTGATTAATCTAACTCACATTAGAGTAATGGTAAAGCATGAATCATAGCCGAGTGACACAGTGAAGAATGCAGGGCCGTAACTGCATACGAGGACACCAATCTCCGCACCTTTGTAATTATTTTCAAAAAAAAAATTCTATATATATACAAAATTACATTTTTTAAAATTCGAATAAATTAGAAAGGTAAATATATACTGTACTGAACAAAAATATAAATGCAACATGTAAAGTGTTGGTCCCATGTTTCATGAGCTGAAATAAAAGATTCCAGAAATGTTCCATATGCACAAAAAGCTTATTTCTCTCAAATGTTTGTGCACAAATGTGTTTACATCCCTGTTAGTGAGCATTTCTCCTTTGCCAAGATAATCCATCCACCTGACAGGTGTGGCATATCAAGAAGTTGATTAAACAGCATGATCATTACACAGGTGCACCTTGTGCTGGGGACAATAAAAGGCCACAATAAAATGTGCAGTTTTGTCACACAACACAATGCCACTCTTATTGGCTGGGCCTGGCTCCCCAGTGGGTGGGCCTGGCACTCCTTTGCCTTCCCATGGCTGCGCCTCTGCCCAGTCATGTGAAATCCATAGATTAGGGCCGAATTCATTGATTTAAATGAACCGATTTGCTTATATGAACTGTAACTCAGTAAAATTGTTGACATTTTTGCATGTTGCGTTAATAATTTTGTTCATATTTATATATATATATTGTACACAATAAATAACATATATTACGGGTCAATTTATTAATATTGATCTCAGCGTTGATCAAAGCTCAGAACGCTTACATTGATCTGAATGAGTTCTAATCGCGCCTGCCTCTTTGAGAAACTAGTGGAATCAATGATTCGTTCGTTATGTTCACCTGCGTCCGGTCAGATTCTTCCTCCCGGATTAGATTTTTTTTTAGTAGCAACATTCACCGCTCTCTCAAACAGCTGTCTGCCATCTCACCGTGAAACGAACTATCCCATTTTGGAATCGGCTGAAGTAGGTTTTTTACTAGAGATGCTGCTGTGTGTTTACGAGATGAAAAAGATACGTTTAAAACTGTCCCTTGACGCCTGCTGTGTCCCCCCCAAACATCCCCCACCACTGCGACCTGTATACTCTCGTTGGTTGGCCCTCGCTTCATACTCGTCGCCAAACCCACTGGCTCCAGGTCATCTACAAGTCTCTGCTAGGTAAAATCCCGCCTTATCTCAGCTCACTGGTCACCATAGCAGCACCCACTCGTAGCACGCGCTCCAGCAGGTATATCTCACTGGTCACCCCCAAAGCCAATTCCTCCTTTGGCCGTCTCTCCTTCCAGTTCTCTGCTGCCAATGACTGGAACGAACTGCAAAAATCACTGAAGCTGGAGTCTCATATCTCCCTCACTAGTTTTAAGCACCAGCTGTCAGAGCATCTCACAGATCACTGCAGCTGTAAACAGCCCATCTATCTACCTACCACATCCCCATACTGTATTTATTTATTTATCTTGTTCCTTTGCACCCCAGTATCACTACTTGCACATTCATCTTCTGCACATCTACCATTCCAGTGTTTAATTGCTATATTGTAATTACTTCGCCACCATGGCCTATTTATTGCCTTAACTTACCTCATTTGCACTCACTGTATATAGACTTTTTGTTTTCTTTTGTTCTACTGTATTATTGACTGTATGTTTAGTTTATTCCATGTGTAACTCTGTGTTCTTATATGTGTCGAATTGCTATGCTTTATCTTGGCCGGGTCGCAGTTGTAAATGAGAACTTGTTCTCAATTAGCCTACCTGGTTAAATAAAGGTGAAATAAAAAATACAAATAAAAAAAAACAGACTTTTGGAGAATGACTGCATAACTGGTATTACTAACCAAGCCAGAAGGATGAAGTAGGCTTTACCACTACGCCACTGTTATTAATACAGAATTGTATGTAATATTCTAATAATTCAAAGAGAATGTGATAATAAAATCATCTGTGTGCTATATTGATGTCTGTTTATGCAGAGCTTGATTAGTAATGTCTAGGAATACAAACGTGAACACGATGTAATTTGAGTATTTAAAAAAAAAAAAATGTTAAAATACTGTATCTATGTAAAGAGTTGATAGTTTATGAAATTCATCATTCCAGTCGCTGGTGCTACACGTCAGTGTGAATCATTTCTCATATTTCCTCCCTTTCAGAGGTATAACATTACAATTTCTATAGCTAATAGGTTATGTGTTTGTACAATGCATTCGGAAAGTTTTCAGCCCCATTTACATTACATTTACGTCATTTTATCCAGAGCGACTTACAAATTGGACCCCTTACTTTCTCCATATTTTGGTACGTTACAGACTTATTATTATTTTTTTTAAATAGATTAAATTAACATTTTCCCTCATCAATCTACTGTCACGGCTCACTAGAGTGATGGGGGGTGAAGTCAGGCGCAGGAGACCACATAGACGGAGTAGGGTGTTTCTTTTCCTAATTCCACACAAATCCAACGTGAAGAATAAACAAGGGGGAAAAAAACGTACCAGACAAAAATATCAATGTCCACCAAAAAGCGGTTGGAGCGCAGTCCAGCAAAATAAATAACGTCCTCTACAAACTCTGTAGAAAACGAAAACACCCCCCACATAAACCCCACGAAAATGCAACAAACGAACAATCCCACACAAAAACCTAAACCTAGACAGCAAGACTAAATACCCCACTAATTACCTAACTCAAAACAGGTGTAACACAAAACCAGACAAAACCAAACGAAAAGGAGAAGCGGATCAGTGGCAGCTAGTAGACCGCCGAGCGCCGCCCGAACAGGGAGAGGAGCCACCTTCGGTAGACTACGTGACATCTACACACAATACCCCATGATAATGAAGCGAAAACAGTTTTTGGTTGTTGTTGAAAATGTTGAATATGTATAAATAAATAAAAAGAACAGCAATACCTTATTTACATAAGTATTCAGACTCTTTGCTATGAGACTCGCAATTGAGTTCAGGCGCATCCTGTTTCCATTGATCATCCTTGAGATGTTTCTACAACTTGATTGGAGACCACCTGTGGTAAATTCAATTGATTGGACATGATTTGGAAAGACACACACCTGTCTTTATAAGGTCCCACAGTTGACTGTGCATGTCAGAGCAAAAACCAATCCATGAGGTCGAAAGAATTGTCCGTAGAGCTACGAGACAGGATTATGTCGAGGCACAGATCTGGGGAAGGGTAACAAAACATTTCTGCAGCATTGAAGGTCCCCAAGAACACAATGGCCTCCATCATTTTTAAATGTAAGAAGTTCGGAACCACCAAGACTTCCTAGAGCTGGCTGCCTGGCCAAACTGAGCAATAAGGGGGGGGAGGGCCTTGGTCAGGGAGGTGACCAAGAACCTGATGGTTACTCTGACAGTGCTCCAGAGTTCCTCTGTGGAGATGGGAGAACCTTCCAGAAGGACAACCATCTGTGCAGCACTCCACCAATCAGGCTTTTATAGTAGAGTGGCCAGACGGAAGCCACTCTTCAGTAAAAGGCACATGACAGCCCGCTTGGAGTTTGCCAAAAGGCACCTAAAGGACTCCCAGACCATGAGAAAACAAGATTCTCTGGTCTGATGAAACCAAGATTGAACTCTTTGGCCTGAATGCCATGCGTCACATCTGGAGGAGGAAACCTGGCCAATACCATCCCTACGGTGAAGCATGGTGGTGGCAGCATCATACTGTGGGGATGTTTTTCAGTGGCAGGGACTGGGAAACTAGTCAGGATCTAGGCAAAGATGAACGGAGAAAAGTACAGAGAGATCCTTGATGAAAACCTGCTCCAGAGCGCTCAGGACCTCAGACTGGGGTGAAGGTTCACCTTCCAACAGGACAACGACCCTAAGCACACAGCCAAGACAACGCAGGAGTGGCTTTGGGACAAGTCTCTGAATGTCCTTGTATTGGTACCCCCTGTATATAGCCTCCACATTGACTCTGTACCGGTACCCCCTGTATATAGCCTCCACATTGACTCTGTACCGGTACCCCCTGTATATAGCCTCCACATTGACTCTGTACTGGTACCCCCTGTATATAGCCTCCACATTGACTCTATACCGGTACTCCCTGTATATAGCCTCCACATTGACTCTGTACCGGTACCCCCTGTATATAGCCTCCACATTGACTCTGTACAGGTACCCCCTGTATATAGCCTCCACATTGACTCTGTACCGGTACCCCCTGTAAATAGCCTCCACATTGACTCTATACCGTAACATCCTGTATATAGCCTCCACATTGACTCTGTACCGTAACATCCTGTATATAGCCTCCACATTGACTCTGTACCGTAACACCCTGTATATAGCCTCCACATTGACTCTGTACCGTAACACCCTGTATATAGCCTCCACATTGACTCGGTACTGGTACCCCCTGTATATAGCCTCCACATTGACTCTGTACCGGTACCCCCCTGTATATAGCCTCCACATTGACTCTGTACTGGTACCCCCTGCATATAGCCTCCACACTGACTCGGTACTGGTACCCCCTGTATATAGCCTCCACATTGACTCTGTACTGGTACCCCCTGTATATAGCCTCCACATTGACTCGGTACTGGTACCCCCTGTATATAGCCTCCACATTGACTCGGTACTGGTACCCCCTGTATATAGCCTCCACATTGACTCGGTACTGGTACCCCCTGTATATAGCCTCCACATTGACTCTGTACCGGTACCCCCTGTATATAGCCTCCACATTGACTCTGTACCGGTACCCCCTGTATATAGCCTCCACATTGACTCGGTACTGGTACCCCCTGTATATCTCCTCTTTATTGTTATGTAATTTTCTTGTGTTACTTTTAGATAGACTTTAGTTTATTTAGTAAATATTTTCTTAACTCTGTTTCTTGAACTGCATTATTGGTTAAGGGTTTGTAAGTAAGCATTTCACTGTAAGGTCTACACTTGTTTTATTTGGCGCATGTGACAAATACAATTTGGTTTGATGTAAATATCTTCAGACTTTTTATAGATTGGTCACCTTGATTTGTGTCTAGGGTCACTTTACTCGACCCCCCCCCCCCCCTCCCGGAGTGTGTGTTTGTGTGTGTTCACTCGTGTGAAAAGAAACTCCCACTCTCCCCACCCTCCTCTCCTACCACCTTTTTTCACAGTACTGCCGCCATGTTCTTCTGAGTCAGGATGACAGATTGGCAGAAGAGAGTCAGGAACAAAGTCTGTGACTAAAAAAACGATGGTTTAACTCTGCTTTTCGGAGTATGACCGAGAGATTATTTTTTTTAAAGCCACGGAACGTTTAGGACGGCGGAGGGTTTTCGTTTTTTTTAAAATTTGAAACATTAGAGTCGTTCCGATTTTTACAGCGAGATCGGTATTTCCTCTTGTTACAGCGCGATATATTTTGGTTTTCCAATGGCGTAGGGACCTTTTATAAAGGCAGATCTTTTTACATATTTGGGGTCAATGGGGGCCCTCCGATCAAATCTATAACCACATCCAGTCTGTTTTGAGAAACCTGCCTTTTAACGGGGGAAGAAAAAAATACACACAGAATAAATGTGAAATAGAATAACACATTTCAACATTTCTTTCCTGCCTCTGAACGGAGAGTTGTGATACCAACGGAATTTAGTAACTAGGTGTTTTTGGACGTTTAACTGATTGTCGTAGACTCATAATTTACAGTCTACTACGTTTAAAAGACAACGAAATAGTATTTATTTCCTTCCGTGAAGCGCTACTGTGGATGGATTCCAAGATGACAGGCTCTACCCCCGCGGACATGGTGAGAGATTTATTTATTTATTTATTTTAACTATTGGCACATCGTTATAAAAACATAGCGTCATAATATGATTTTAAATGTCTCTATTCCTCTGAAACTTTTGTTAGTGTAATGTTTACATTTCATTTGGATTGTTTATTTAACTTTAGTTTATGATCTAATTTAACTTACTTTGGAAATGTAAACATATTGTAATGAAACAGGCAGGGAGCGGGTCTCGAACCCACGTCCTTCTGGCCCGAAGTCCAGCGCGCTTTCGACTGTACCGCAAAATATATACTAAAGCTTCAGAGTCGATATCCGCGCTTATAAACCCAGGGTCGTTAAAATATGTTTCCCATGTTAATAAAACCCTTTGAGAATGTGCCAATGAATGTTTCAGTAGAAAATGTAAACCGTTCGATGCATACCACTTTGCCCTCCAACGTAAAAAATAAAAATAAACACATATTGCGAATTGGTCTGTGATTCATGATTGTCTTCCCACTGGGCACAGACGTCACTTCAACGTTTATTCACCGTTGAAACAACGTTGATTTAACCAGTGTGTGTGATAGATGCGGTAAAAAGAGGTCAATGCAACTCGACCCAAACAATGGAAACGCGTGGAGTGGAGGGAGGGGGGAAAGAGCCCGAATCTCCTCATTGCCCCACATCGAAATTACTCAACATTTAGACTATTGTTTAAAGGTGTAATTTCACACAATGTTGAAGTAGAAATCGGAGTATAAACGCTTGTATGGATGTCAACCCCAATACATGTTCATGTCATCGTCACCAATCATCTGCATTGCAGTTAAAAACGACTTTTGACTACCACCACCACCAATACCGATTTCTGTATGCTAGCAATGCTACCAGTTTATACGAACAGGAGTTAGCATTTAGCAGTCACTTCTAAACCTGATTTAAAAAAAAATAACGAATAAATGTTATGCACCTAAAACAGCCAAACATATCCAGACATTGTGGGCCAGTTACAATACGTCAATCATGACGGATTTTTGAAGAATATCCACTTAGTTAAAGCAGATTAGTTGTTCAATCTGCTCCAATCCGGTGTCCTGGTCTGCTTCCATTGAGCTCTTTTACAACATCTATTGGTGTGATCGCACTGCATCAATACAGAAAAATTGAACAACCACATTCATCTAGGAAATAATACGTTATTTTGGCTATTCAGATGGCTATAATTTATTTTCCATTTAATACGAGGTTAATGATTAAACGATATTTGGTATTAAAGTAGGGGAAAGGAATGAGAAGGACAGATTGAGCGGCTGTAGCTAGATACTGTTGACATTTCGCGCTGTCTGTGTGAAGTTGCGTGGTGCGCCCTCACCTTCTCCAGGCATGCACATCCTCGCTGCTTATCTACTGTATGAATGCCATAACATCATGACGTGGCGTGGTGCGCCCTCACATTCCCCAGGCACGCACGGCCTCGCTGCTCGCTGCTTATCTACTGTATGAATGCCAAAACATCATCATCCGAACGCCAATGGTCATCCTCTTGTCTGTGTGTGTGTGTGTGTGTGTCTGACTGTGTCTGTCTGTCTGTCTGGCGGTGTGTTGGTTTGACACACACACACACACACACACACACACACACACACACACACACACACACACACACACACACCTCATCTGTTGTGTGGGCTATGGATGGATATACGAAGCAGATCATCACGTAATGTTCTCTATATCCGGGATATATATATATATATATATATATATATATATAGATATAAGATGTCCCAGTATATATATATATAAGATGTCCCAGTATATATTTGAAGAGTTAAAGTATAGATAAATATATATAAAATATCCCAATATATATACAGTTGAAGACGGAAGTTTACATCCACTTAGGTTGGAGTCATTAAAACTCGTTTTCCAACCACTCCACAAATTTCTTGTTATCAAACTATAGTTTTGGCAAGTCGGTTAGAACATCTACTTTGTACATGACACAAGTCATTTTTCCAACAATTGTTTACAGACAGATTATTTCACTTATAATTCACTATAATATGACTCATATATTCTGACTAATAACTCTGACAAATAACTCTGGCTAATAACTGGTTAATAACTCTGGCTAGTAACTCTGGTTAATAACTCTGGTTAATAACTCTGGCTAATAACTGGCTAATAACTCTGGTTAATAACTCTGGCTGATAACTCTGGTTAATAACTCTGGTTAATAACTCTGGTTAATAACTCTGGTTAATAACTGGTTAATAACTCTGGCTAATAACTCTGGCTAATAACTGGTTAATAACTCTGGTTAATAACTCTGGCTAATAACTCTGGTTAATAACTCTGGTTAATAACTCTGGTTAATAACTCTGGCTAATAACTGGTTAATAACTCTGGTTAATAGCTCTGGCTAATAACTCTGGCTAATAACTCTGGCTAATAACGCTGGCTAATAACTGGTTAATAACTGGTTAATAACTCTGGCTAATAACTGGTTAATAACTGGCTAATAACTGGCTAATAACTCTGGCTAATAACTGGTTAATAACTGGTTAATAACTCTGGCTAATAACTGGTTAATAACTCTGGCTAATAACTGGCTAATAACTCTGGTTAATAACTGGTTAATAACTGGTTAATAACTGGCTAATAACTGGTTAATAACTCTGGCTAATAACTGGCTAATAACTCTGGTTAATAACTGGTTAATAACTGGTTAATAACTGGTTAATAACTGGCTAATAACTGGCTAATAACTGGTTAATAACTCTGGCTAATAACTTCAGAAAAAGGACGAAGAGACTAAGTGGTTTTAAAGTTTTTTTAAAGTTTTTTTTTAAGAATGAGAGATTCAGAGCGTGAGAGAGATTGGCGTACAATGTGTTACAGAGAGAGAGAAAGAGGGGGGGGTTGAGCGGATTTGTGTTCTTTCAAAGCCTACAGGACTGTAGTTTAATGGAAAGAGGGAGGGAGAAATAAACAGAAACAGAGAGGGATTGGTGAGGTGTGGGTTAAAGACAGAGGAAGTGCAGCAGACTGGTTCAATAAAGAAAACCTTTCAGCTGGGAACAGTTTCCACCCGACAGCTCTGTCCTGTTAGAGAGAGAGAACGAGACAGAGCTGAGCACGTTTACACCACCGCTACAGCTGACACAGACAGACGGAGGGAGAGGGAGAGAGAGAGAGATGTATACAGAGAAGGAGAGAGAGGGATGTATTCAGAGAAGGAGAGAGGGATGTATTCAGGGAAGGAGAGAGATGTAGAGAGAGACAGAGACAGAGAAGGAGAGAGAGGGATGTATTCACAGAAGGAGAAGAGAGGGATGTATTCAGAGAAGGAGAGAGGGATGTATTCAGAGAAGGAGAAGAGAGGGATGTATTCAGAGGAGAGAGAGAGAGAGAGGGATGTATTCAGAGAGAGAGAGAGAGAGAGAGGGATGTATACAGAGAAGGAGAGAGGGATGTATTCAGAGAAGGAGAGAGGGATGTTTACAGAGAAGGAGAGAGGGATGTATTCAGAGAGAGAGAGAGAGAGAGGGATGTATACAGAGAAGGAGAGAGGGATGTATTCAGAGAGAGAGAGAGAGAGGGATGTATACAGAGAAGGAGAGAGGGATGTATTCAGAGAAGGAGAGAGGGATGTATTCAGAGAAGGAGAGAGGGATGTATACAGAGGAGAAAAGAGGGATGTATTCAGAGAATGAGAGAGGGATGTATACAGAGAAGGAGAGAGGGATGAATACAGAGAATGAGAGAGGGATGTATTCAGAGAAGGAGAGAGGGATGTTTACAGAGAAGGAGAGAGGGATGTATTCAGAGAGAGAGAGAGAGAGAGGGATGTATACAGAGAAGGAGAGAGGGATGTATTCAGAGAGAGAGAGAGAGAGAGGGATGTATACAGAGAAGGAGAGAGGGATGTATTCAGAGAAGGAGAGAGGGATGTATTCAGAGAAGGAGAGAGGGATGTATACAGAGGAGAAAAGAGGGATGTATTCAGAGAATGAGAGAGGGATGTATACAGAGAAGGAGAGAGGGATGAATACAGAGAATGAGAGAGGGATGTATACAGAGAAGGAGAGAGGGATGTATACAGAGAAGGAGAGAGGGATGTATTCAGAGAGAGAGAGGGATGTATACAGAGAAGGAGAGAGGGATGTATTCAGAGAAGGAGAGAGGGATGTATACAGAGAAGGGGAGAGGGATGTATTCAGAGAGAGAGAGAGAGAGAGAGGGATGTATTCAGAGAAGGAGAGAGGGATGTATTCAGAGGAGAGAGGGATGTATTCAGAGAATGAGAGAGGGATGTATTCAGAGAAGGAGAGAGGGATGTATACAGAGAAGGGGAGAGGGATGTATACAGAGAAGGAGAGAGGGATGTATACAGAGAAGGAGATGTAGAGAGGGTACAGTCTTGCACACATTTGTTTTCATCACATGGAGAAGTCTACAGAACTCTCCTCTGTCTGGCATTAATAAGTGTATGTGTGTGTGTGTGTGTGTCTGTCTGTGTGAGTGAGTATGTGTGTGTGCCTGGTTCTGTGTGCCTGGTTCTGTGTGCCTGGTTCTGTGTGTGTGTGCCTGGTTGTGTGTGTGTGTGTGTGTGTGTGTGTGTGTGTGTGTGTGTGTGTGTGTGTGTGTGTGTGTGTGCCTCAAGCAGACTGGGGCTATTTCTCAGGGTGAGTGTAAGAGCGTGCATAATGTGTATACGTTCCTGCACCCGTGTGTGTGTGTGTGTGTGGGGGGGGGGGGGGGGGGAGTGGGGGTGTGTGTGTGTGGGGGGAGGGGGGGGGGGAGTGGGTGTGTGTGTGTGTGGGGGGAGGGGGGGGGGGGGGGGGAGTGGGGGTGTGGGGGTGTGGGGGTGTGTGTGCTTGCAAACACTTCCTCAGCCTTGGACCAGAATGACTGAGGGCTTTTCATCCAGCTCATCATTTATGCATGGAATGAAAATGTATTAGTATCACAAAACAGGACACACACACACACACACACACACACACACACACACACACACACACACACACACACACACACACACACACACACACACACACACACACACACACACACACACACACACACAGGCTTTGACTGCGGGGCAATAGACTAACTGCTCTTAGAATGGAAAGAGAGAAGAGGGGAGAGAAAGATAGCCAGTGTGATGAAGTCTTCCTCCTACAGTATCTCCATCTCTCTTCCTCCTGCAGTATCTCCATCTCTCTTCCTCCTACAGTATCTCCATCTCTCTTCCTCTATTCCTCCTGCAGTATCTCCATCTCTCTTCCTCCTACAGTATCCCCATCTCTCTTTCTCCTACAGTATCTCCATCTCTCTTCCTCCTACAGTATCTCCATCTCTCTTCCTCCTGCAGTATCTCCATCTCTCTTCCTCCTACAGTATCTCCATCTCTCTTCCTCTTTTCATCCTACAGTATCTCCATCTCTCTTCCTCCTGCAGTATCTCCATCTCTCTTCCTCTTTTCCTCCTACAGTATCTCCATCTCTCTTCCTCCTACAGTATCTCCATCTCTCTTCCTCTCTTCTTTGCTTCTGCCCTTATTCTTTCAGTCTCATCTGCAACCTCGCTTCTCTCACTCTCTCTCCTCGCAACTGGGTTGTTTGGTTGACCCTGTTGCTGGGTTGTTTGGTTGACCCTGTTGCTGGGTTGTTTGGTTGACCCTGCTGCTGGGTTGTTTGGTTGACCCTGCTGCTGGGTTGTTTGGTTGACCCTGCTGCTGGGTTGTTTGGTTGACCCTGCTGCTGGGTTGTTTGGTTGACCCTGCTGCTGGGTTGCAGTCATTGGGGTCACTTAGGTTGGGTTGTTTTCTTTAAAAAACGTGTTTTATTGATGCAGGGTGCTGGGTTATTGCGATATGACGCAGCGGGTCAGTGCAGAAGATTGGAGGTGTGGCTTACTAGGGTTGTGGCATTCAGATAGTTATTTTTGGCCACCCGTGAGAGTAAATGTCCTTTAGGTTAATCTGTTCTGTGGTATTATTATCACATGTTTTTGTATTTATTAAGGATACCCATTAGCTGCTACCATGGCAGCAGCTACTCTTCCTGGGATCCAAACAAGATTAAGGTAACTTTTTTAACCTTTATTTAACTAGGCAAGTTAGTTAAGAACAAATTCTTATTTACAATGGCAGCCTACTGGGGAACAGTGGGTTAACTGCCTTGTTCAGGGGCAGAATGACAGATTCTTACCTTGTCAGCTCGGGGATTCGATCCAGCAACCTTTCTGTTACTGGCCCAACGCTCTAACCACTAGGCTACCTGCCGCACCAGGTAATTACATCACAAACAAGTATATAATAAACCAGTACATTATACCACCTGTTATATTATTACACCACTACATATCTACAATACAACTTGTATAATACCACAATATTACAATATGTATGTGTGTGTAGAATGCGTTTTAGTGTGTGTATGCGTGTGTGTGTGTGTGTGTGTGTGTGTGTGTGTGTGTGTGTGTGTGTGTGTGTGTGTGTATGCGTGTGTGTGTGGTGCCGGTGTGTGTGTGTGCCAGTGTGTGTCTCTTCAGAGTCCGCATTCCATAAGGTATAGTTTTATCTGTTTTATAAATCTGATTTTAGTGCTCGCTTGAGTTACTTGTTGTGGAATAGATTTCCTTGTAATCATGGCTCTGTGTAGTACTGTGTGTTTCCCAGAGTCTGTTCTGAACTTGGGGACTGTGACGAGACCCCTGGTGGCATGTCTTGTGGGGTATGCATGGGTGTCTGAGCTGTGTGCTGGTCATTTAAACAGACAGCTCGGTGCTTTCAACATGTCAATACCTTTCACAAAGAAAAGTAGTGATGAGGTCAATCTCTCCTCTACTTTGAACCAGGAGAGATTCACATGCATGTTATTGATATTAGCTCTCTGTGTACATTTAAGGGTTAGCCGTGCTGTTCTGTTCTGGGCCAAATTACTTGGCAGTAGTCCAGGTGTTATAAAACCAGGGCCTGTAGGACTTGTTTTGTTGATAGTACTGTTAACAATGCACATAGAGAAGTCATACCACTGCTCTGTATATGCAAGTCATTAACAATGCACATAGAGAAGTCATACCACTGCTCTCTGTATAGGCAATTCATTAACAATGCACATAGAGAAGTCATACCACTGCTCTGTATATGCAAGTCATTAACAATGTACATAGAGAAGTCATACCACTGCTCTCTGTATAGGCAACTCATTAACAATGCACATAGAGAAGTCATACCACTGCTCTGTATATGCAAGTCATTAACAATGCACATAGAGAAGTCATACCACTGCTCTCTGTATAGGCAACTCATTAACAATGCACATAGAGAAGTCATACCACTGCTCTCTGTATAGGCAACTCATTAACAATGCACATAGAGAAGTCATACCACTGCTCTGTATATGCAACTCATTAACAATGCACATAGAGAAGTCATACCACTGCTCTGTATATGCAGCTCATTAACAATGCACATAGAGAAGTCATACCACTGCTCTCTGTATATGCAGCTCATTAACAATGTACATAGAGAAGTCATACCACTGCTCTCTGTATATGCAAGTCATTAACAATGCACATAGAGAAGTCATACCACTGCTCTGTATATGCAACTCATTAACAATATACATAGAGAAGTCATACCACTGCTCTCTGTATATGCAAGTCATTAACAATGTACATAGAGAAGTCATACCACTGCTCTCTGTATATGCAAGTCATTAACAATGCACATAGAGAAGTCATACCACTGCTCCACACCCTTTCAGAAGAAGGTATGCTGCTCTTGGACTGTAACACCAGTTGTTGCACTACACCCTTGTTTAACGTAATGTAATACCAGGGACATGGTGTTTCCACTGATAGCCTGACAGTGAGGACTTGTGAAGAGCAGAATCAACAAACTCTGAATAATCAAACAAAAAAAATCTGTTATGTGAGAATGTGTTTACCGTCGAAGGTGTAAACCAAAGTTCACGGTTAGCCATTGTTATGTAAATGCAGCTGAAAAAGCCCCAGCAACATTGCCTTGGTCCCAAGTCAGAGGAGGTTCACTGAGGCCATGGCCCAGAGAGTCCCAGGAGCTGGTCGTGGACGTAGAAACACTAAAGTCAGACTTGCTGGTAAATCACCATTGGAAATGCACTATAAATAAGAAGTGTGGTCCAAGAGAGAATGGCCCGTACGCTTTCACTGCAAGTTAAATAGTTGTTAAGACAGGCAGACAGACAGACAGACAGACAGACAGACAGACAGACAGACAGACAGACAGACAGACAGACAGACAGACAGGCAGGCAGGCAGGCAGGCAGGCAGGCAGGCAGGCAGGCAAGCAGAAGGACGGACGGACAGACTGTAACAATAGTATTTCTGAGTAGGTTTGACCTTCACATGCACAGTGTCTAGGATTTATGCAACAGGTTGAACACACACACACACACACACACACACACACACACACACACACACACACCAAAAAAACGATGATAACTGCATCGAGCATGCACACTCACAACTTGCTCACATAACAGCAGTCCATTGATGAGAGAGACACACTATTAGAGACAATGCCCTCAGCAAGGATTTATCTACATAAGCCACGTTCTCTGATTGTGTGTGTGTGTGTGTGTGTGTGTGTGTGTGTGTGTGTGTGTGTGTGTGCAGTTTCAACACAATGGCAAAATGACAGTAAGCTAGCTAGTAATGAGTCACCTGTGTTTGACTGTGCTGACCTCTATGTTCCCTGTCTGTCCCTGTCTGTCTCCCTGCCCGTCTGTCTCCCTGCCCCGGCTGTCTCCCTGCCCCGTCTGTCTCTATTCCCCGTCTGCCCTCAGCTCATGTCTGTCTCCCTGCCCGTCTGTCTCCCTGCTCCGGCTGTCTCCCTGCCCCGTCTGTCTCTATTCCCCGTCTGCCCTCAGCTCATGTCTGTCTCCCTGCCCGTCTGTCTCCCTGCCCGTCTGTCTCCCTGCCCTGTCTGGCTCTCTAACCTGTCTGTCTCTGTTCCCTGTCTGCCCTCAGCTCATGTCTGTCTCCCTGCCCGTCTGTCTCCCTGCCCGTCTGTCTCCCTGCCCTGTCTGGCTCTCTAACCTGTCTGTCTCTGTTCCCTGTCACCACTCAGAGCCTGTCTGTCTCTCTGCCCTGTCTACCCTCAGATCCTGTCTGTCTCTGTTCCCTGTCTCCACTCAGAGCCTGTCACCACTCAGAGCCTGTCTGTCTCTCTGCCCTGTCTAACCTCAGATCTTGTCTTTCTCTCTGTCCTGTCTGCCCTCAGATCCTGTCTGTCTCTCTGTCCTGTCTGTCTCCCTGTCCTGTCTGTCTGTCTGTCTGTCTGTCTGTCTGTAAATATGTGTTACATACAACCTAACCTGATGACATAAGAGGCCTTGGTTCATAAGAGACCTTGGTTCATAAGAGAGAGTCCTTGGTTCATAGAGAGAGCCGGCAGGCCTTGGTTCATAAGAGAGGGCCTTGGTTCATAAGAGAGAGCCGGCGGGCCTTGGTTCATAAGAGGGCCTTGGTTCATAAGAGAGAGGCCTTGGTTCATAAGAGAGAGGCCGGCAGGGGCCTTGGTTCATAAGAGAGAGGCCTTGGTTCATAAGAGAGAGACCTTGGTTCATAAGAGAGAGACCTTGGTTCATAAGAGAGAGACCTTGGTTCATAAGAGAGAGACCTTGGTTCATAAGAGAGAGGCCTTGGTTCATAAGAGGCCTTGGTTTATAAGAGAGAGGCCTTGGTTCATTAGAGAGATGCCTTGGTTCATAAGAGAGAGGCCTTGGTTCATAAGAGACCTTGGTTCATAAGAGAGAGGCCTTGGTTCATTAGAGAGAGGCCTTGGTTCATAAGAGGCCTTGGTTCATAAGAGAGAGGCCTTGGTTCATAAGAGAGAGGCCTTGGTTCATAAGAGAGAGGCCTTCGTTCATAAGAGGCCTTGGTTCATAAGAGAGAGGCCTTGGTTCATAAGAGGCCTTGGTTCATAAGAGAGAGGCCTTGGTTCATAAGAGAGAGGCCTTGGTTCATAAGAGAGGGCCTTGGTTCATAAGAGGCCTTGGTTCATAAGAGAGAGGCCTTGTTTCATAAGAGGCCTTGGTTCATAAGAGAGAGACCTTGGTTCATAAGAGAGAGGCCTTCGTTCATAAGAGGCCTTGGTTCATAAGAGAGAGGCCTTGGTTCATAGAGAGGGCCTTGGTTTATAAGAGAGATGCCTTGGCGGTCCTTGGCATAAGAGAGAGGCCTTGGTTTATAAGAGGCCTTGGTTTATAAGAGAGATGCCTTGGTTCATAAGAGAGAGGCCTTGGTTCATAAGAGGGGCCTTGGTTCATAAGAGAGAGGCCTTGGTTCATAAGAGAGAGACCTTGGTTCATAAGAGAGAGACCTTGGTTCATAAGAGGCCTTGGTCCAGCGGTTAAAAGGTCCAGAGATAAAACAACAGTAAACTGTAAGACAGTTAACATCTTCAAACCCTGATAAAGACAGATTGTCTGTCAAAACAATGGTTATTACCTCTCCTAAACAGGTGTTCTACTCTGCTAGCCAGCACCTCTCCTAAACAGGTGTTCTACTCTGCCAGCACCTCTCCTAAACAGGTGTTCTACTCTGCTAGCCAGCACCTCTCCTAAACAGGTGTTCTACTCTGTTAGCCAGCACCTCTCCTAAACAGGTGTTCTACTCTGTTAGCCAGCACCTCTCCTAAACAGGTGTTCTACTCTGCCAGCACCTCTCCTAAACAGGTGTTCTACTCCGCTAGCCATCACCTCTCCTAAACAGGTGTTCTACTCTGTTAGCCAGCACCTCTCCTAAACAGGTGTTCTACTCTGCTAGCCAGCACCTCTCCTAAACAGGTGTTCTACTCTGCTAGCCAGCACCTCTCCTAAACAGGTGTTCTACTCTGTTAGCCAGCACCTCTCCTAAACAGGTGTTCTACTCTGCTAGCCAGCACCTCTCCTAAACAGGTGTTCTACTCCGCTAGCCAGCACCTCTCCTAAACAGGTGTTCTACTCTGCTAGCCAGCACCTCTCCTAAACAGGTGTTCTACTCTGCTAGCCAGCACCTCTCCTAAACAGGTGTTCTACTCTGCTAGCCAGCACCTCTCCTAAACAGGTGTTCTACTCTGCTAGCCAGCACCTCTCCTAAACAGGTGTTCTACTCCGCTAGCCAGCACCTCTCCTAAACAGGTGTTCTACTCTGCTAGCCAGCACCTCTCCTAAACAGGTGTTCTACTCTGCTAGCCAGCACCTCTCCTAAACAGGTGTTCTACTCTGCTAGCCAGCACCTCTCCTAAACAGGTGTTCTACTCTGCTAGCCAGCACCTCTCCTAAACAGGTGTTCTACTCCGCTAGCCAGCACCTCTCCTAAACAGGTGTTCTACTCTGCTAGCCAGCACCTCTCCTAAACAGGTGTTCTACTCTGCTAGCCAGCACCTCTCCTAAACAGGTGTTCTACTCTGCTAGCCAGCACCTCTCCTAAACAGGTGTTCTACTCCGCTAGCCAGCACCTCTCCTAAACAGGTGTTCTACTCCGCTAGCCAGCACCTCTCCTAAACAGGTGTTCTACTCTGCCAGCACCTCTCCTAAACAGGTGTTCTACTCCGCTAGCCAGCACCTCTCCTAAACAGGTGTTCTACTCCGCTAGCCAGCACCTCTCCTAAACAGGTGTTCTACTCCGCTAGCCAGCACCTCTCCTAAACAGGTGTTCTACTCTGCTAGCCAGCACCTCTCCTAAACAGGTGTTCTACTCTGTTATCCAGCACCTCTCCTAAACAGGTGTTCTACTCTGTTAGCCAGCACCTCTCCTAAACAGGTGTTCTACTCTGCTAGCCAGCACCTCTCCTAAACAGGTGTTCTACTCTGCTAGCCAGCACCTCTCCTAAACAGGTGTTCTACTCTGCTAGCCAGCACCTCTCCTAAACAGGTGTTCTACTCTGCTAGCCATCACCTCTCCTAAACAGGTGTTCTACTCTGCTAGCCATCACCTCTCCTAAACAGGTGTTCTACTCTGCTAGCCAGCACCTCTCCTAAACAGGTGTTCTACTCTGCTAGCCATCACCTCTCCTAAACAGGTGTTCTACTCTGCTAGCCAGCACCTCTCCTAAACAGGTGTTCTACTCTGTTAGCCAGTACCTCTCCTAAACAGGTGTTCTACTCTGCTAGCCAGCACCTCTCCTAAACAGGTGTTCTACTCTGCTAGCCAGCACCTCTCCTAAACAGGTGTTCTACTCTGCTAGCCATCACCTCTCCTAAACAGGTGTTCTACTCTGCTAGCCAGCACCTCTCCTAAACAGGTGTTCTACTCTGCTAGCCATCACCTCTCCTAAACAGGTGTTCTACTCCGCTAGCCAGCACCTCTCCTAAACAGGTGTTCTACTCTGCCAGCACCTCTCCTAAACAGGTGTTCTACTCTGTTAGCCAGCACCTCTCCTAAACAGGTGTTCTACTCTGCTAGCCAGCACCTCTCCTGAACAGGTGTTCTACTCTGCTAGCACCTCTCCTAAACAGGTGTTCTACTCTGCTAGCCAGCACCTCTCCTAAACAGGTGTTCTACTCTGCCAGCACCTCTCCTAAACAGGTGTTCTACTCTGCCAGCACCTCTCCTAAACAGGTGTTCTACTCTGCTAGCCATCACCTCTCCTAAACAGGTGTTCTACTCTGCTAGCCAGCACCTCTCCTAAACAGGTGTTCTACTCTGCTAGCCAGCACCTCTCCTAAACAGGTGTTCTACTCTGCTAGCCAGCACCTCTCCTAAACAGGTGTTCTACTCTGCTAGCCAGCACCTCTCCTAAACAGGTGTTCTACTCTGCTAGCCAGCACCTCTCCTAAACAGGTGTTCTACTCTGCTAGCCAGCACCTCTCCTAAACAGGTGTTCTACTCTGTTAGCCAGCACCTCTCCTAAACAGGTGTTCTACTCTGCTAGCCAGCACCTCTCCTAAACAGGTGTTCTACTCTGCTAGCCAGCACCTCTCCTAAACAGGTGTTCTACTCTGCTAGCACCTCTCCTAAACAGGTGTGTTTCTTTCGCCTCCAGACAGAGCATGGCCTAACTACATCTGCCTTATCACTCACTTAGTATCTTAATATACTACAGCTAGGTGGTTTTACTACAGTTAGCTGGTTTTACTACAGCTAGGTGGTTTTACTACAGCTAGGTGGTTTTACTACAGCTAGGTGGTTTTACTACAGCTAGGTGGTTTTACTACAGCTAGGTGGCTTTACTACAGCAAGGTGGTTTTACTACAGTTAGATGGTTTTACTACAGTTAGGTGGTTTGACTACGGTGTTGTTGTGAACCAGTTATAGCTAAACATCAAAACATTTAAAGAACCTATTTCTCAATGCCAGGAACAACATATAATAAATAGTAACTTAGAGCAGCACCCCTAGAAAAAAAATCCCCAAATTACAAACTCTTAAATGAATTATTATAATACACTGCTCAAAAAAATAAAGGGAACACTTAAACAACACATCCTAGATCTGAATGAAAGAAATAATCTTATTAAATACTTTTTTCTTTACATAGTTGAATGTGCTGACAACAAAATCACACAAAAATAATCAATGGAAATCCAATTTATCAACCCATGGAGGTCTGGATTTGGAGTCACACTCAAAATTAAAGTGGAAAACCACACTACAGGCTGATCCAACTTTGATGTAATGTCCTTAAAACAAGTCAAAATGAGGCTCAGTAGTGTGTGTGGCGTCCACGTGCCTGTATGACCTCCCTACAACGCCTGGGCATGCTCCTGATGAGGTGGCGGATGGTCTCCTGAGGGATCTCCTCCCAGACCTGGACTAAAGCATCCGCCAACTCCTGGACAGTCTGTGGTGCAACGTGGAGTGAGACATGATGTCCCAGATGTGCTCAATTGGATTCAGGTCTGGGGAACGGGCGGGCCAGTCCATAGCATCAATGCCTTCGTCTTGCAGGAACTGCTGACACACTCCAGCAATATGAGGTCTAGCATTGTCTTGCATTAGGAGGAACCTAGGGCCAACCGCACCAGCATATGGTCTCACAAGGGGTCTGAGGATCTCATCTCGGTACCTAATGGCAGTCAGGCTACCTCTGGCGAGCACAGGGAGGGCTGTGCGGCCCCCCAAAGAAATGCCACCCCACACCATGACTGACCCACCGCCAAACCGGTCATGCTGGAGGATGTTGCAGGCAGCAGAACGTTCTCCACGGCGTCTCCAGACTCCGTCACGTCTGTCACGTGCTCAGTGTGAACCTGCTTTCATCTGTGAAGAGCACAGGGCGCCAGTGGCGAATTTGCCAATCTTGGTGTTCTCTGGCAAATGTCAAATGTCCTGCACGGTGTTGGGCTGTAAGCACAACCCCCACCTGTGGACGTCGGGCCCTCATACCACCCTCATGGAGTCTGTTTCTGACCGTTTGAGCAGACACATGCACATTTGTGGTCTGCTGGATGTCATTTTGCAGGGCTCTGGCAGTGCTTCTCCTGCTCCTCCTTGCACAAAGGCGGAGGTAGCGGTCCTGCTGCTGGGTTGTTGCCCTCCTACGGCCTCCTCCACGTCTCCCGATGTACTGGCCTGTCTCCTGGTAGCGCCTCCATGCTCTGGACACTATGCTGACAGACACAGCAAACCTTCTTGCCACAGCTCGCATTGATGTGCCATCCTGGATATGCTGCACTACCTGAGCCACTTACCACTAGAGTGAAAGCACCGCCAGCATTCAAAAGTGACCAAAACATCAGCCAGGAAGCATAGGAACTGAGAAGTGGTCTGTGGTCCCCACCTGCAGAACCACTCCTTTATTGGGGGTGTCTTGCTAATTGCCTATAATTTCCACCTGTTGTCTATTCCATTTGCACAACAGCATGTGAAATTTATTGTCAATCGGTGTTGCTTCCTAAGTGGCCAGTTTGATTTCACAGAAGTGTGATTGACTTGGAGTTACATTGTGTTGTTTATGTGTTCCCTTTATTTTTTTGAGCAGTGTATTACATTGTTCTAAAAGTTGTGTTTGAGGTCTTCTCCAAATCAGCTCTAACTTCATTAAAAAAAATAATAATCCCACAACGCCCTGCGGTCAGCGGTCACACAATGAATTAAAAACACAGTAGGATACATTAGGCAGGCGAATTGGGCGTCCATTCGTCAATCTGCACATTTCATCCCTGAGAACTTCCACGCCTATCAACAATGGAAAGACTGCTTCTCAAAGTGGATGCTGTCAATGTGGCTTCTAATGCATCTCTAACCCAGTCACCACAAAGATACAGGCGTCCTTCCTAACTCAGTTGCCGTAGAGGAAGGAAACCGCTGAGGGATTTCACCATGAGACAAACGGTGACCTTAAAACAGTTGCAGATTTTAATGGCTGTGATAGAAAAAAACAGGATGAATCAACAACATTGTAGTTACTCCACAATACTAACCTAACCTAAATGACAGAGTGATTGTACACTGTGATTGTAGACTGTACAGAATAAAAATATTCCAAAACATGCATCCTGTTTGCAACAAGGCACTAAAGTAAAGCTGCAAAAAATGTGACAACGCAATTAACTTTTCGTCCTGAACATAAAGTGTTGTTTGGTGCAAATCCAACACAACACATCACTGAGTGCCACACTCCATATTTTCAAGCATAGTGGTGGCTGCATCATGTTATGGGTATACTTGTAATTCTTAAGGACTGGGGAGTTTTCAGGATAAAAAGATACAGAATGGACCTAAGCACAGGCAAAATCCTAGAGGAAAACCTGGTTCAGTCTGCTTTCCACCAGACACCGGGAGCTGAATTCACCTTTCAGCAGGACAATAACCTAAAATACAAGGCCACATCTACACTGGAGTTGCTTACCAAGAAGACTGTGAATGTTCCTGAGTGGCCAAGTTACCATTTTTACTTAAATCTTCTTGAAAATATATGGCAAGACCTGAAAATGGTTGTCTAGCAATGATCAACAACCAATTTGACAGAGCTTGAAGAATTTAAAAAATAATTATAATGGGAAAATATTTCACAATCCAGGTATGGAAAACTCTTATAGACTCACAGCTGTAATCACTCTTAGAGACTTACCCAGAAAGACTCACAGCTGTAATCACTCTTAGAGACTTACCCAGAAAGACTCACAGCTGTAATCACTCTTAGAGACTTACCCAGAAAGACTCACAGCTGTAATCACTCTTAGAGACTTACCCAGAAAGACTCACAGCTGTAATCACTTTTAGAGACTTACCCAGAAAGACTCACAGCTGTAATCGCTCTTCGAGACTTACCCAGAAAGACTCACAGCTGTAATAACTCTTAGAGACTTACCCAGAAAGACTCACAGCTGTAATCACTTTTAGAGACTTACCCAGAAAGACTCACAGCTGTAATCACTCTTCGAGACTTACCCAGAAAGACTCACAGCTGTAATAACTCTTAGAGACTTACCCAGAAAGACTCACAGCTGTAATCGCTACCTAAGGCGCTACCTAATTAACTTTTAACAAGGCACACCTGTTAAAATTGAAATGCATTCCATGTGACTACCTCATGAAGCTGGTTGAGAGAATGCCAAGACTGTGCAAAGCTGTCATTAAGGCAAAGGGTGGCTACTTTGAAGCATCTAAAATATAAAATATATTTTGATTTGTTTAACACTTTTTGGGTTACTACATGATTCCATATGTGTTTTTTCATAGTTTTGATGTCTTCACGATGACTGTACAATGTAGAAAATAGTAAAAAGAAAATATAAACCATTGAATGAGTAGGTGTGTCCAAACGTTTGACTGGCACTGTATGTAAATGAGAGATTTCTGTATTTCATTGTCAATGAATTTGCTAAAATTTCAAAAAACGTTTCCACTTTGTCATTTTCCGGGTATTGTGTGTAGATTGGTGAGAAAAAAATAATATAGAATCCATTTTGAATTCAGGCTGTAACACAACAAAATGAGGAACAAGTCAAGGGGTATGAAGACTTTCTGACAGCACTGTATGTAAGGAAGGAAGGAAGGAAGGAAGGAAGGAAGGAAGGAAGGAAGGAAGGAAGGAAGGAAGGAAGGAAGGAAGGAAGGAAGGAAGGAACAGAAAGAAAGGAAAGGGAAACAAGGGAGAACATCTCATCTGTCATCTTCCTTTCTTTAATACACTCCTCCATCCATCTGTCCATTCTCTATCACCTCACACAGGAAAGTCATCCCCTCTCTCCTCTCATCTGCCCATCCCCTCTCTCCTCTCATCTGTCCATCCCCTCTCTCCTCTCATCTGCCCGTCCCCTCTCTCGTCTCATCTGCCCTTCCCCTCTCTCCTCTCCTCTGCCCTTCCCCTCTCTCCTCTCTGACAGAAAGCAGTCATCCATTCTTACACTATTCCTCATCCCCTCTTTAATATGCTCATCTGTCCTATTACTCTTGTCAGCCATCCCTCGTTCCTCTCTCACCAGTCTTCATCTCCATCTGATAGATTCCATCTCTCCTCATCGCTCTTCTCTCACACACGCGGACAGGCACAGAGTGCCATACAGCTAAGCCTCAACCTTGACTGTACCTCACACAGGCTAATAATAACAGGTTAACTAGTCAGGACACAGTGTGCTTTCAGACCAGCCTGCTCTACACAGAAATAATTAGGGGAGGTGAGAAAAGAGAGGGATGAAGAGAGAGGGATGAAGAGAGAGGGGAGAGAGAAGAGAGGGTGATGGAGAGAGAAGAGAGGGTGATGGAGAGAGAAGAGAGAGAGGGATGGAGAGAAGAGAGAGAGGGATGGAGAGAGAAGAGAGAGAGGGATGGAGAGAAGAGAGAGAGGGATGGAGAGAGAAGAGAGAGAGGGATGGAGAGAGAAGAGAGGATGGGAGAGTGAAGAGAGGATGGGAGAGTGAAGAGAGGATGGGAGAGAGAAGAGAGAGGATGGGAGAGAGAAGAGAGAGTGATGGAGAGGTAACCCAGCGCTGGTATAGTGGACAGAACACATGTTGGGTTTATTTTGACCCAGCCAGTTGGATTATTTGGATTATCCAAACATGGGTTAATTTAACTACTGTATAAATTGGTATTTTTTACCTTCATTTGGGTTGACCTAGCAGCTGTTTTTTTTATTTTTTTTTAGGAGGTGTGGCCCATTAGGGGTGTGGCTTTTGGATAGTTATTCTTGGCCATCCGTGAGAGTAAATGTCTTTCCTGTTCATCATGTTAAATTTGTACACCACAAATTAAACATTTCCTTGAATATTTTTACACATTACATACTCTAATATAAATTTCACATTACTATTATTTACATATTCCAACATTGAGATAAATGTTAAGATACTTAACAGGCATTTTACACAAATGACTGATGATTGGCTGAACGGAATTGATAAGAATATTCTAGGATAGGGCTGGCTGATATGGCATAAAAACCATATCTCAATTTTTTTTTTTTAAACTTATTCATGATAAATCTAAATAGATTTTTTTTTAATGTTTTCTCTAAATAAACATTGTTGTACAATTAAAGATCCAACACACTACATTTCCAACAGTAATTGAATGAATTCAGGGATTAAATAGTTATAAGAAGACTAAATATAAGTCTTCCACAACGTTAAGACCCACTAATAATTTCATTATTTTATCAAAATAGTTTTAACTGCTATTTTTGTTTCAATAATCACTAATCTGGCTTTCAAGTCTATCTATGAAAAAGGCCTTTTTTTGTGTCACACATTTACCTAGAACCATGCATAATGCACATTCACTAATAATCACTAATTTCTTGTAGCAGGCATTAGTATATAGAAAACGAACACAGGTCTCATCAACAATCTCTCCAGCCCACGAAGCTAGTGAGTAACCAGCTAATGTTTATATTTCATGTTTAGCCAGCTTGGATCTATTTGCTAGCTAACAAGGTACAATAGAACAGCTGAATTGTTAGGAACACACCATTATGTCCGTCTCCAACTGCTTGAACGCCATGGTTAGCCTGTCCACTTTGTTCAGATGTTGAAATCAAGTGGCCTACCTTATTTTCTCAGAATGAGAACGAGTTGCCAATTCCTTATATAATTGTGTTTCATGCCCAATTGCACATTTAATAAAACACGGACTAGACAGCTAGTATAACAGTCTTTGGCTAAAAAATGCTGCCAATGTCGACACGAACTGAGCATTAATTTTCCATTATCAATGTTTATTGATACTCTCGTTTTAGTAGTGTCTGCTCTGCGTGCAATTTGAGTAGTTGAATAAACTCCGTAATAAAAAGGGTTAGACAAGTTAACTTAACAGTACAATAATGTCTCCATGTGTTTTGGTGTCCGTATGACCCATTTTTTTGGGGACCAAACCTCAAAAGCAAATAGCGAGTTGAAACCGTTAGTCAGAGAGAAAGATGTGATCTCTCAACTTTGTTGGCGTGAGAGGCAGGGGGAGGGGCTTGGTGTGTGTAAACCATAGAGGAAGAGGCGAAGCAAGGGGTTTCACTTCAGCAAAAATCAGTCCAAAATAAAATCAATGCGTTTCTATGGGTTTATTTTGGAACCTAAGCTTGCCGCCGGCCTTCCCGCCATTGGGACAACGACTACCATTGTTAGAGCGGGTGGAGATATGCATCTCGTCATTATATACAGATCTCTGGGTCAAGTAGGCCAAGGTTTTTCTGTCTTGAGGTTCTTATTGTCACTGAGTGTACTGAACATGTAACAGGCATGTTTTCCTACGGGATCTTTGAATTCCCCTAATTTCTCTTTAGAGAATAGTCTTTGCACTGGAATATTTGGTGACATATGTATTGCAAGGTATTGCATACCTCATTTTGTTTCTTTATAGTATGCAAGTGTAATTCACCAGGGGAGAATGTAACAGGGTTGGTTATGTTTCCACTTGCCTCTAAAGGAAGGTGTATTTAATGTTCAAGCATTCTTATTGGTTGGTTCAACTCTGATGACAATAAGGCGTGTTGTGATTGGCCCCGCTTGCAGATAGGGGGAGATCGCGAACGTCAGGTCTTCCCAGTATGAAAATGTGATGCAAGGAGTAGGTCACGTTCTGAATACTGTTTTATATTTTATATTTTACAATGTGTACAAGTTTGCTGTGCGTTACTGATTTATACATGTGTGGGTATATGGTACCTGTTAGGGATTGAGTGGCTTTCTGGGATGTGCTTTGGCATATGATTGCTGTAAATAAGTGTGTTCGCTAGCATACACTGATGTAATGTTCACATAAGCCCACTGCTAACACAATTGTCTTCATGCTACAGATTTTGCCATCGACAGCCATCAATATCGTTAAGCCCTGCACAACTAACGTGCTGTTTCCCATTTAACAACAGAAATAAATACAATAGTACGCACAGCACATAGGAGTGAAGGAGACGAGACCAAAGAGACAACATGAGAACAAGCGGACATAAACACTCATAAAAACGATACAGTCATTTGGAAAATCGCGCATAAACATAAATTAGAATGAATCAAATTAAATTGTATATCTCCCAGCCCTATTCTGGGAACTGTTTATTAGACTTCAGTCTGGCTTTTGACATTATCGATAATAGTCTGCTGTTTAAAAAAACTTACGTGTTATGGCTTTACACCTTCTGCCATATCATGGATTGAGATTTCCCTGTCTAACAGAACACAGAGTGTGTTCTTTAATGGAAGCCTCTCCAACATAATCCAGGTAGAATCAGGAGTTCCCCAGGGCAGCTGTCTAGGCCCCTTACTTTTTAAAATATTTTCACTAATGACCTGCCACTGGCTTTGAGTAAAGCCTGTGTGTCTGTGTATGCGGATCACTCAACATTAAACACGTCAGCTACAACAGCGAGAGAAATCACTGCTGTCAGTTTTAGAATGGGTGGCAAGTAATAAGCTAGCCCTAAATATTATACAAACTAAAAGCATTGTATTTGGGACAAACCTTAACTAAATCCTAAACCTTAACTAAATATTGTAATGAATAATGTGGAAATTGAGCAAGTTGAGGTGACTAAACAGCTTGGTGTAACCCTGGATTGTACACTGTCATGGTCTAAACATATTGATACAACAGTAGCTAAGATGGAGGGAGGTCTGTCCGTGATAAAGCGCTGCTCTGTTTTCTTAATGAGTTGCCTATATACAGAGCAGTGGTATGACTTCCCTATGTGCATTGTTGATGAGTTGCCTATATAGAGAGCAGTGGTATGACTTCCCTATGTGCATTGTTGATGAGTTGCCTATACAGAGCAGTGGTGTGGTTTCTTAATGTGATGAGATTATAGAGATACAATTGAAGTCGGGAAGTTTACATACACTTAGGTTGGAGTCATTAAAACTCGTTTTTCAACCACTCCACACATTTACATACACTACATACACTAAGTTGACTGTGCCTTTAAACAGCTTGGAAAATTCCATAAAATGATGTCATGGCTTTAGAAGCGTCTGATAGGCTAATTGACATCATTTGAGTCAATTGGAGGTGTACCTGTGGATGTATTTCAAGGCCTACTTTCAAACTCAGTGCCTCTTTGCTTGACATCATGGGAAAACGAAAGAAATCAGCCAAGACCTCAGAAAAAAGATTGTAGACCTCCACAAGTCTGGTTCATCCTTGGGAGCAATTCCCAAACGCCTGAAGGTACCACGTTCATCTGTACAAACAATAGTACGCAAGTATAAACACCATGGGACCACGCAGCCGCCGTACCGCTCAGGAAGGAGACGCTTTCTGTCTCCTAGAGATGAACATACTTTGATGCAAAAAGTGCAAATCAATCCCAGAACAAAAGCAAAGGACCTTGTGAAGATGCTGGAGGAAACAGGTACAAATGTATCTATATCCACAATAAAACGAGTCCTATATCGACATAACCTGAAAGGCCGCTCAGCAAGGAAGAAGCATATGCCTAGCTAAGATCCATGCCTCAGTCAATTTCTCTGCAACAGAGGTCATTCTGTCCATCAGCTGTTTACTGTCCGTTCAGCAAAGCAGTACATTCCTGAATTGTATTTTTTTTGTAGGTGGGTATTTCTCACTGTATATGTGTTATTGAAATGGCACCTTTTAAAACAAGCACACATCTTCTTCAAATCAAATGTTTATTTGTCACATGTGCCGAATACAACGGGTGTAGACCTTACAGTGAAATGCTTACTTACAAGCCCTTAACCAACAATGCAGTTTTAAGAAAATAGCAACAACAACAAAAAGTAAGAGATAAGAATAACAAATAGTTAAAGAGCAGCACTAAATAACAATGTGGAGGCTATATACAGGGTGTTACGGTACAGAGTCAATGTGGAGGCTATATACAGGGTGTTACGGTACAGAGTCAATGTGGAGGCTATATACAGGGGGTACCGGTACAGAGTCAATGTGGAGGCTATATACAGGGGGTTACGGTACAGAGTCAATGTGGAGGCTATATACAGGGGGTACCGGTACAGAGTCAATGTGGAAGCTATATACAGGGGGTACCGGTACAGAGTCAATGTGGAGGCTATATACAGGGTGTTACGGTACAGAGTCAATGTGGAGGCTATATACAGGGTGTTACGGTACAGAGTCAATGTGGAGGCTATATACAGGGTGTTACGGTACAGAGTCAATGTGGAGGCTATATACAGGGTGTTACGGTACAGAGTCAATGTGGAGGCTATATACAGGGTGTTACGGTACAGAGTCAATGTGGAGGCTATATACAGGGTGTTACGGTACAGAGTCAATGTGGAGGCTATATACAGGGGGTACCGGTACAGAGACTCCCGCCTACACCTCCCGCCTACACCTCCCGCCTTCACCTCCCGCCTTCACCTCGTGCCTCGTCGCTAAAGCCTCACAGAAGCTCAACATCTATCTTATACTGCCACCTATTGGGGGCGAGTGAAGTTGTTCCAGTTTTGTGTTTGTGGAATTTGACTGCTGGGAAACGATGTGAGATTGTGCTGTATTTGGTCATCTATACATGTAGATAATAGGTAGAATCTACCTATCTATCACCCGAAACTGATTTGTGAAGGTGCTGGAGACGAAAAGGCATAACTAGAGAAACAGGAAAGAGTCTCTGCACACTTACAGTACATGTAAAGTATACTGCTCAAAAAAATAAAGGGAACACTTAAACAACACAATGTAACTCCAAGTCAATCACACTTCTGTGAAATCAAACTGTCCACTTAGGAAGCAACACTGATTGACAATAAATTTCACATGCTGTTGTGCAAATGGAATAGACAACAGGTGGAAATTATAGGCAATTAGCAAGACACCCCCAATAAAGGAGTGGTTCTGCAGGTGGTAACCACAGACCACTTCTCAGTTCCTATGCTTCCTGGCTGATGTTTTGGTCACTTTTGAATGCTGGCGGTGCTTTCACTCTAGTGGTAGCATGAGACGGAGTCTACAACCCACACAAGTGGCTCAGGTAGTGCAGCTCATCCAGGATGGCACATCAATGCGAGCTGTGGCAAGAAGGTTTGCTGTGTCTGTCAGCGTAGTGTCCAGAGCATGGAGGCGCTACCAGGAGAAAGGCCAGTACATCAGGAGACGAGGAGGAGGCTCTAGGAGGGCAACAACCCAGCAGCAGGACCGCTACCTCCGCCTTTATGCAAAGAGGAGCAGGAGGAGCACTGCCAGAGCCCTGCAAAATGACCTCCAGCAGGCCACAAATGTGCATGTGTCTGCTCAAACGGTCAGAAACAGACTCCATGAGGGTGGTATGAGGGCCCGACGTCCACAGGTGGGGGTTGTGCTTACAGCCCAACACCGTGCAGGACGTTTGGCATTTGCCAGAGAACACCAAGATTGGCAAATTCGCCACTGGCGCCCTGTGCTCTTCACAGATGAAAGCAGGTTCACACTGAGCACATGTGACAGACGTGACAGTCTGGAGACGCCGTGGAGAATGTTCTGCTGCCTGCAACATCCTCCAGCATGACCGGTTTGGCGGTGGGTCAGTCATGGTGTGGGGTGGCATTTCTTTGGGGGGCCGCACAACCCTCCATGTGCTGGCCAGAGGTAGCCTGACTGCCATTAGGTACCGAGATGAGATCCTCAGACCCCTTGTGAGACCATATGCTGGTGCGGTTGGCCCTGGGCTCCTCCTAATGCAAGACAATGTTAGACCTCATGTGGCTGGAGTGTGTCAGCAGTTCCTGCAAGAGGAAGGCATTGATGCTATGGACTGGCCTGCCCGTTCCCCAGACCTGAATCCAATTGAGCACATCTGGGACATCATGTCTCGCTCCATCCACCAACACCACGTTGCACCACAGACTGTCCAGGAGTTGGCAGATGCTTTAGTCCAGGTCTGGGAGGAGATCCATTTTAATTTACATCATTTAGCAGACGCTCTTATCCAGAGCGACTAACAGTAGTGAATGCATACATTTCATACAATTTCATACATTTCATACATTTTTTATTTTTTTTCTGTGCTGGCCCCCCGTGGAATCGAACCCACAACCCTGGTGTTGCAAACACCATGCTCTACCAACTGAGCCACAGGGAAGGCGACATCAGGAGACCATCCGCCACCTCATCAGGAGCATGCCCAGGCATTGTAGGGAGGTCATGCAGGCACGTGGAGGCCACACACACTACTGAGCCTTATTTTGACTTGTTTTAAGGACATTACATCAAAGTTGGATCAGCCTGTAGTGTGGTTTTCCACTTTAATTTTGAGTGTGACTCCAAATCCAGACCTCCATGGGTTGATAAATTGGATTTCCATTGATTATTTTGTGTGATTTTGTTGTCAGCACATTCAACTATGTAAAGAAAAAAGTATTTAATAAGATTATTTCATTCATTCAGATCTAGGATGTGTTGTTTAAGTGTTCCCTTTATTTTTTTGAGCAGTGTATAAATATTACCAAGCCGCCAATCAGCCAAACAATGACAACAATGCCTTATCATTGATGAGCAGTGTACTGGTCTATGTCCCTTGGCGATTGACATTATTATTCTGGTCCTTCCTCAGTAGAGGGTTGAGAGAGACTGTCTGGCTATGTTCCAGTTCTCCACCGTTCCCCACAAAGTGTACAGCAGTAGAACATCTGCAGATGGACTGTCCAGACTATCCAAATAAAGTGTAGCCTCTCTCGTTCTCTCCCTTATTCTCTCTCTCTCTCTCCCTTATTCTCTCCCTCCCATACTCTCACTCTCTGTCCCTCTCCCACCATCTCCCTGTCTCACTCAGTTTTTCAGTTTTTGTAGGTCAATGCAGGTAAACATGAAAGCTGTTTTTACACAGTCACCTTCCTCTTCATTGTGTTTACTGTTCGAGGAGTATTGCACTGTTTCTCTAATGTACACACACACACACACACACACACACACACACACACACACACACACACACACACACACACACACACACACACACACACACACACACACACACACACACACACACACACACACACACACACACACACACACACACACACAGGTGCAGTGAAATGCAGGTGTTCTTAGCTCCAGCAGTGCACCCTTTGCTATGAGACTCGAAATTGAGTTCAGGTGCATCCTGTTTCCATTGATCAGCCTTGAGATGTTTCTACAACTTGATTGGAGTCCACCTGTGGTATATTCAATTGATTGGACATGATTTGGAAAGGCACACACCTGTCTATGTAATGTCCCACAGTTGACAGTGCATGTCAGAGCAAAAACCAAGCCATGAGGTCAAAGGAATTGTCTGTTGAGCTCCGAGACAGGATTTTGTAGAGGCACAGATATGGAGAAGGGTACTAAAACATTTCTGCAGCATCGAAGGTCCCCAATAACACAGTGGCCTCCATCAGTCTTAAATGGAAGAAGTTTGGAACCACCAAGACTCTTCCTAGAGCTGGCTGCCCGGCCAAACTGACCAATCAGGGGAGAAGAGGCCTGGTCAGGGAGGTGACCAAGAACCTGATGGTTACTCTGACAGTGCTCCAGAGTTCCTCTGTGGAGATGGGACAACCTTCCAGAAGGACAACCATCTCTGCAGCACTCCACCAATCAGGCCTTTATGGTAGAGTGGCCAGATGGAAGCCACTCCAAATGGCACCTAAAGACTCTCAGACCATGAGAAACAATACTCAGCCAATTGTACACTCAGGGAAGGAGAGAGAGCAATGAGGGAGAGAGAGAGAAAAGAAGGAGAAGAGGCCTGCCTTCAGGGAAGGAGAGAGATCAGTGAGGGAGGGAGAGAGAGAGAAAAGGAGTGGGAGAAGAGGCCTGCCTTCAGGGAAGGAGAGAGATCAGTGAGGGAGGGAGAGAGAAAAGGAGTGGGAGAAGAGACCTGCCTTCAGGGAAGGAGGTAGAGCCGTGAGAGAAAAGCAGGTACACCAGAAAAATGTGAGGGACGGAGAGAAAGAATGAAAAGCAAGGGGGGAGCCTGCGAGGGAGAACAGCAGTCGAGTTTAAGACTAGATGGATGGAGAAAGAGCACGGCGAGAGAAGGAAGAACGAGAGTGAGAGAGAAGCCAAGTGTGAGAGAGGAGGAGAAGGAACGAATGGGTATCCATGTTGCTCTGTGTTGAAGGTGTTACCAGGTCAGCAACTCACCATTGCACCGGCTGTTGTCATGGTGACGTGCCATAGTAACACCGTGGAAACACCATGGTTACCGAAAGAGAGAAGCTGCAATGACTTCAAGAATCTGCAATGACTTCTCCCCCCTCTCTTTTTCCCTCTCTCTCTCCGTCTCTCTCTTCGTCTTTCTTTCTGTCTCTTTTGCTCCCCCCCTTCTCTGTGACTCTCTCTTTATCCGTTTCTTGTTCTCTGTCCCTCTCGCTCACACTCTTATCTTCAATAAAGCTTTATTGGCAGGAAATACATTGTCAAAGCAGAAGAGTATCAGATAACATCAGATGAAATAACACAATCACAAGAGGACATACATGAGAGATAGAGGGAGAGAGGGAGGTAGAGGGAGAGAGGGAGGTAGAGGGAGAGAGGGAGGTAGAGAGAAGGAGAGAGGGAGGTAGAGGGAGAGAGGGAGAGAGGGAGGTAGAGGGAGTAATAGAGGGGGAGAGGGAGGTAGAGGGAGAGAGAGAGGGGGAGAGGGAGGTAGAGGGAGAGATAGAGAGGGAGGTAGAGGGAGAGATAGAGGGAGGTAGAGGGAGAGAGGGAGGTAGAGGGAGAGAGGGAGGGGGAGAAGGAGGTAGAGGGAGAGAGGGAGGTAGAGGGAGAGAGAGGGGGAGATAGAGAGATAGAGGGAGGTAGAGGGGGAGAGAGAGGGAGGTAGAGAGGGAGGTAGAGAGAGGGAGATAGAGGGAGTAATAGAGGGAGGTAGAGGGAGAGAGAGAGGGAGAGATAGAGGGGGAGAGGGAGAGATAGAGGGGGAGAGGTAGGGAGAGAGAGGGGAGATAGAGGGGGAGAGAGAGGGAGGTAGAGGGAGATAGAGGGGGAGAGAGAGGGAGGTAGAGGGAGAGAGGGAGGTAGAGGGAGGTAGAGAGAGGGAGATAAAGGGAGGTAGAGGGAGATAGAGAGGGAGGTAGAGGGAGATAGAGGGGGAGAGAGAGGGAGAGAGAGGGAGATAAAGGGAGGTAGAGGGAGAGAGGGAGATAGAGAGAGGGAGATAGAGAGGGGGAGATAAAGGGAGGTAGAGGGAGAGAGGGAGGTAGAGGGAGAGAGGGAGGTAGAGGGAGATAAAGGGAGGTAGAGGGAGATAAAGGGAGGTAGAGGGAGAGAGGGAGGTAGAGGGAGATAAAGGGAGGTAGAGGGAGATAAAGGGAGGTGGAGGGAGAGAGGGAGAGGGAGGTAGAGGGAGATAAAGGGAGGTAGAGGGAGATAAAGGGAGGTAGAGGGAGAGAGAGGGGGAGGTAGAGGGAGAGAGGGAGGTAGAGAGAGGGAGGTAGAGGGAGGTAGAGGGGGAGATAGAGGGAGATAAAGGGAGATAGAGGGGGAGATAGAGGGAGGTAGAGAGCATATCAGTCAGTCTCTAATGTTCTGTTTTCTTGTTCCAAACCATAATCCCCTAGAATACATCACCACACCACATAGCTTCTAGCTGTTTAGCTCTTTCCATGCATGCCTTGGAGCTCCGGTATCCCTGTCTTAGGAAACAATTCCCAGCATTCCCATCCGCCATCAAACCTGCATAATTCTTACTTGAAACAGTTTTTGTGTGTAATAGACTGAATTACATGGTGTCAACACCTGACTCCAGACTGATCTGTTCTTGCTATTTACCATCTGACCCCAGAATGAGCTGTTCTTGCTATTTACCATCTGACTCCAGACTGATCTGTTCTTGCTATTTACCATCTGACTCCAGACTGATCTGTTCTTGCTATTTACCATCTGACTCCAGACTGATCTGTTCTTGCTATTTACCATCTGACTCCAGACTGAGCTGTTCTTGCTATTTACCATCTGACCCCAGAATGAGCTGTTCTTGCTATTTACCATCTGACTCCAGACTGATCTGTTCTTGCTATTTACCATCTGACTCCAGACTGATCTGTTCTTGCTATTTACCATCTGACTCCAGACTGAGCTGTTCTTGCTATTTACCATCTGACCCCAGAATGAGCTGTTCTTGTTATTTACCATCTGACCCCAGAATGAGCTGTTCTTGCTATTTACCATCTGACTCCAGACTGATCTGTTCTTGCTATTTACCATCTGACTCCAGACTGATCTGTTCTTGCTATTTACCATCTGACTCCAGACTGATCTGTTCTTGCTATTTACCATCTGACTCCAGACTGAGCTGTTCTTGCTATTTACCATCTGACCCCAGAATGAGCTGTTCTTGCTATTTACCACCTGACTCCAGACTGATCTGTTCTTGCTATTTACCATCTGACTCCAGACTGATCTGTTCTTGCTATTTACCATCTGACTCCAGACTGATCTGTTCTTGCAATTAACACCTGACTCCAGACTGATCTGTTCTTAGGGGGGGGAAAAAGTATGTTATTTATCTTTGAGTAGCATAAAGGAACCTACCTGGCTGCAGTAGAGCATCTGTGGAAACATGCTAATAATGCTAATGCTAATGCTAATGCTAATGATACAAATGGGCCTTTTTAGGGGTACCACCACAGTGACAAAGCCGTTAGTTCCTTTAATAAGTTGGCAAAAATGTATCGTTGTACCTTATGGCGGGTACAAATACTGCATGTACCTTTCTTCAATACATTGCTTTTACATTGATATTTTAGTCATTTTGCAGACACTCTGATCCAGAGACACTTACAGTAGTTATGAGACTGAACAGAAACATCAAAACAACATGTAAAGTGTTTCATGAGTTGAAATTAAAGATCCCAGAAATGTTCCATAAACACATTAAGCTTATTTCTCTCAAATGTTGTGCACAAATGTGTTTACATCCCTGTTAGTGAGCATTTCTCCTTTACCAAGATAATCCATCCACTTGACAAGTGTGGCATATCAAGAATCTGATTAAACAGCATGATCATTACACAGGTGTACCTTGTGCTGGGGGACAATAACAGGCCACTCTAAAATTTGCAGTTTTGTCACACAACGTAATAAGGAGTCTGTAATAAAGCCCTTTTGTAGGGAAAAACTAATTCTGATTGGCTGGGCCTTGCTCCCCGGCGGGTCGGCCCGGCTCCCCAGTGGGTTGACCTATGCCCTACCAAGCCCACCCATGTCTGCGCGAATGAATGTATTTAATTGACTCATTTCCTTATATGAACTGTAACTCAGTAAAATCTTTGAAATTGTAGCATCTTTAATATTTTTTGTTTCAGTATATTTTTAGATCGCAAAAACCGTCCGTCATACGTCAGATTTCAACACTGGCCGACGCCATAACTCAGGAGGTTGTCGTCTCTCGAATGAAAGGGGAAAGGGGGGGATACCTAGTCAGTTACACAACTGAATGGATTCATCCCAAAATGTGTATTTTTAATCCGACATATCTGAATCAGAGCCATTGGTTATATTTTTACGATATTCCTACCTGGATAAATGTGTAATTGAATAGACGGTCTAACACATTTCTCCTATTTGTTTAAGTCTTCAGTCCAGGGTGCATTTCATGGCTGTTGTGAATGTCAGACTACACTCTGTGAGGCAGGTTGAAAATGTTACAAAAAAAAAATATATATATATATATATATATTATTGTCTTTTTTTAATTTAACCTTTATTTAAACTAGGCAAGTTGGTAGAGCATGGTGTTTGCAACGCCAGGGTTGTGGGTTCGATTCCCACGGGGGACCAGCACAGAAAAAAAATGTATGAAATGAAATGTATATATTCACTACTGTAAGTCGCTCTGGATAAGAGCGTCTGCTAAAAAAATGACTAAAATGTCAAATGTAAAAAAATGAGAGAGTGCAGTTTGTTTAGCCCATTTTACAGCTAACTAGCTACTTCACATACGAATATTATCTTTGGTATTATTGTGTGTAGCTAGATACCCAGCCAGCCCATAGAGAGAGCATTGCATTGTGGGACTTTGTAGTCGACTTGAGCTGCAACAGATTTTTTGTTACCAACCTTATTATAATGACAAAATGAAGCATTTTTTTTTATTGTAGTGTTATTTTATTAACAGCTACCAGGATGTTGGTGTCACCTTAATTGAGGAGGACGGGCTCGTGGTAATGACTGGAGCGGAATCAGTGGAACGGTATTAAAACGTTCACCTCCGCTCTGGTCATTATTTGGAGCCCGTCCTCCACTCAGCAGCCTCCTGTGATGAATTAACACTGTAAATTATAGTAATGAGTGGTTTTGGGTGGATTTAAGAAACAATCCGTACATGTGCCCTTCAAGTTAGCGAACATGTACCATGTGAGATTAAATGTGTATCTCTGAAGGTACATTTGCGTATTTTTTTGATATTTTTCTCAATATCATACATTTTATTTAACAAGAGTTTATAAACACCGTCACACAGCCTGGTTACATGTTGATTGGGGTTGTGAGGTTCGCAACGATGTGTGTGTGTGTGTGTGTGATAGAGATTGTATAGTTGTGTGGCGATATTGAAAGTATTAATTTAATCTTTCAAGATCTGCTTGTTGTGATCATATAGCAGTGTGTACTTGTACTGTGTGTGTGTGTGTGTGTGTGTGTGTGTGTGTGTGTGTGTGTGTGTGTGTGTGTGTGTGTGTGTGTGTACTTGTACTGTGTGTGTGTGTGTGTACTTGTACTGTGTGTGTGTGTGTACTTGTATTGTGTGTGTGTACTTGTACTGTGTGTGTGTGTGTGTGTGTGTGTGTGTGTGTGTGTGTGTGTGTGTGTTTTGCAGGGCTCTCTCAGGCTATGAGCTATAAACTGATTTGATAACGTGATTTCTTCTCCAATCTGTCTGGTCTGTTGGTGTGGTTAGCTCCTCATCCCCTCTGTGTGTTTCAGATTAACCTGCTCCTCATCCCCTCTGTGTGTTTCAGATTAACCTGCTCCTCATCCCCTCTGTGTGTTTCAGATTAACCTACGTCTCATCCCCTCTGTGTGTTTCAGATTAACCTGCTCCTCATCCCCTCTGTGTGTTTCAGATTAACCTGCTCCTCATCCCCTCTGTGTGTTTCAGATTAACCTGCTCCTCATCCCCTCTGTGTGTTTCAGATTAACCTGCTCCTCATCCCCTCTGTGTGTTTCAGATTAACCTACGTCTCATCCTGGTCAGTGGGAAGACGAAAGAGTTCCTGTTCACCCTCAACGACTCGGCCGCGGACATCGCCAAACACGTTTACGACAACTGGCCAATGGGTGAGTGACACCTCACAGACACACATTACAACTGGCCAATGGGTGAGTGACACCTCACAGACACACATTACAACTGGCCAATGGGTGAGTAACACCTCACAGACACACATTACAACTGGCCAATGGGTGAGTGACACCACACAGACACACATTACAACTGGCCAATGGGTGGGGGACACCTCACAGACACACATTACAACTGGCCAATGGGTGAGTGACACCACACAGACACACATTACAACTGGCCAATGGGTGAGTGACACCACACAGACACACATTACAACTGGCCAATGGGTGAGTGACACCACACAGACACACATTACAACTGGCCAATGGGTGAGTGACACCACACAGACACACATTACAACTGGCCAATGGGTGGGGGACACCTCACAGCAGGGCCAGCTCTATCTTTTTGGGGGCCCTAAACAAGATTTGGTTTGGGGGGGGGGCGTCCATCTTGCGGGTGAAATATTTTTGCGGTCCCCCTCTTGGCTGCGGAGAAGAAAATAAATGAAGTTCATTTCCTGCAATTCTACACATTTTGCCATGGGGTGGAGAGAAAATGTAGCAATTTTAAAACAAATTTCATCGGATTCTACACATTTTGCCATGTTCATATGATATCAATTACTTTTATTAAATGCGTTTTATAAAGCCCCTTATGTCGCTTATGCCCAGGGCCGGCCCTGCCTCACAGACACACATTACAACTGGCCAATGGGTGACCCTTACAGAAAAAACACAGGAATTTCACGTGATCACATGTGATCTTAAGTGAATTTAAGGAGGCGGTGTGGTTTATTCATTTGGTTTATTCATTTATTTCACGAGATCATGTTTTCACATGTTGCTTTTACATGTTGTCTAATGTAGAGAACAGCCAATGGAGAGTTGTTTTTACAATACAGAAAACATGATCTCGTGCAATAAATGTGACAAAATGAGGATGCAAAATTTCTACACGTGATACCAGGAAACTACACTTGATACCAGGAAACTACATGTGATACCAGGAAACTACATGTGATACCAGGAAACTACACTTGATACCAGGAAACTACACTTGATACCAGGAAACTACACTTGATACCAGCAAACTACACGTGATACCTGGAAACTACACTTGATACCAGGAAACTACACTTGATACCAGGAAACTACACTTGATACCAGGAAACTACACTTGATACCAGCAAACTACACGTGATACCAGGAAACTACACTTGATACCAGGAAACTACACTTGATACCAGGAAACTACACGTGATACCTGGAAACTACACTTGATACCAGGAAACTACACTTGATACCAGGAAACTACACTTGATACCAGGAAACTACACTTGATACCAGGAAACTACACAGATACCTTGGAACTACATGTGATACTGGAAAACTACACAGATACCTTGAAACTACACGTGCTACCAGGAAACTACACAGATACCTTGAAACTACACATGCTACCAGGAAACCACATGTGATACCAGGTAACCACACGTGCTACCAGGAAACTACATGTGATACCAAGAAACCACACGTGATACCAGGAAACCACACGTGATACCAGGAAACCACACGTGATACCAGGAAACTACATGTGATACCAGGAAACCACACGTGATACCAGGAAACTACATGTGATACCAGGAAACTACATGTGATACCAGGAAACTACACTTGATACCAGGAAACTACACTTGATACCAGGAAACTACACTTGATACCAGCAAACTACACGTGATACCTGGAAACTACACTTGATACCAGGAAACTACACTTGATACCAGGAAACTACACTTGATACCAGGAAACTACACTTGATACCAGCAAACTACACGTGATACCAGGAAACTACACTTGATACCAGGAAACTACACTTGATACCAGGAAACTACACGTGATACCTGGAAACTACACTTGATACCAGGAAACTACACTTGATACCAGGAAACTACACTTGATACCAGGAAACTACACTTGATACCAGGAAACTACACGTGATACCAGGAAACTACATGTGATACCAGGAAACCACACGTGATACCAGGAAACTACATGTGATACCAGGAAACCACACGTGCTACCAGGAAACTACATGTGATACCAGGAAACCACACGTGATACCAGGAAACTACATGTGATACCAGGAAACTACATGTGATACCAGGAAACTACATGTGATACCAGGAAACCACACGTGCTACCAGGAAACTACATGTGATACCAGGAAACTACACGTGAAAACATTTTGTGCTAGACAAAAACCTCCCGGGAACCATGACACAACGTTCTGAGAATGTCTTCAAATCGTGTTCGGGGACGTCCCTGGAGCAAAACGGTAACTGGACAAAAAAAATGTAATTTGTGATACCTCACAAAGCTGTAGCCTACATGGTGTAGTATTAAAATGACTATCTACTGGACTAGACCACAGTGTGTGTGTCTGGTGCTACAGCTCTCTGAAGAGGGACTGGTGGGAATCTGACATCTTACACCTTAATGAGCTCAAAGATACTGTAGCTATCACTCAAAGGCCCTGGGCCAGAACTCCTCACGGGCCCTGTATCACATCTGTGTGTGTGTGGGTTAGTTTAGGATTCACATATGGTGTCCAGACTCCCTGCCTCTCTCCCTCTATTCCCTCTCCTCCCTCTCCTCTCTCTCCCTCCCCTCTCTTCCCTCCCCAATCTTCCCTCTCCTCTCTTCCCTCTCTTCCCTCCCCTCTCTTCCCTCCCCTCTCTTCCCTCTCCTCTCTTCCCTCTCTTCCCTCCCCTCTCTTCCCTCCCCTCTCTTCCCTCCCTTCCCTCCCCTCTCTTCCCTCCCCTCTCTTCCCTCTCCTCTCTTCCCTCTCTTCCCTCCCCTCTCTTCCCTCCCCTCTCTTCCCTCTCCTCTCTCTCCCTCTTCCCTCTCCTCTCCCCTCTCCTCTCTTCCCTCTCCTCTCTCCCTCTTCTCTATTCCTTCTCTTCCTGTCTCTCTATCTTTCTCTCTCCCATGAGACATAATCACACAGAAAAACTGGGAATACTATAGATGATGGTGACAACGGCGATGATGATGATGATGAGGGTGATCTTCATCTCTCTTTCAGACTGGGAGGAGGAACAGGTTAGCAGTCCTAACATCCTGAGGCTCATCTACCAGGGCCGTTTTCTACATGGAAACGTCACGCTAGGAGGTGAGACCACACACACACACACACACACACACACACACACACACACACACACACACACACACACACACACTCACACTCACACTCACACACTCACACACTCACACACACAGTCACTCAGCTGGAGCAGTGTTGGGAAGCTGGTGTGTTCCCTCCATGTAAGTCTCTGTTCCCCTAGGCTCCTGTCCTGAACAGAGAAACAGAGGACCCTCAGTTCTCAGGACAAGAGAGGAGGGAGGGTAAGAGGGAGAGACAAACTTGCTTTGACTGGACAGGGTGGAGAGGAAAGAGACTGGGCAGGAAAGGGAAGCACTGTGTTTGTGTTTGGGTAGACCTCAGACAGTGTTTACGGGAAGGGAGAGAGAGGGAGGGAGAGGGTTGAAGAGAGGGAGAGGGAGAGTGAAGGAGAGAATGGTCAAACGAGGGAGAGAGGGAAGGAGAGAGTGGTCAAACGAGGGAGAGAGGAAAGGAGAGAGTGGTCAAACGAGGGAGAGAGGGAAGGAGAGAGGGAGGGAGGGAGAGAGGGAAGGAGAGAGTGGTCAAACGAGGGAGAGAGGGAAGGAGAGAGTGGTCAAACGAGGGAGAGAGGGAAGGAGAGAGTGGTCAAACGAGGGAGAGAGGGAAGGAGAGAGTGGTCAAACGGGGGAGAGAGGGAAGGAGAGAGTGGTCAAACGAGGGAGAGAGGGAAGGAGAGAGTGGTCAAACGAGGGAGAGAGGGAAGGAGAGAGTGGTCAAACGAGGGAGAGAGGGAAGGAGAAAGGGAAGGAGAGAGTGGTCTAACGGGGGAGAGAGGGAAGGAGAGAGTGGTCAAACGAGGGAGAGAGGGAAGGAGAGAGTGGTCAAACGAGGGAGAGAGGGAAGGAGAAAGGGAAGGAGAGAGTGGTCTAACGAGGGAGAGAGGGAAGGAGAGAGAGAGGGAAGGAGAGAGTGGTCAAACGAGGGAGAGAGGGAAGGAGAGAGTGGTCAAACGAGGGAGAGAGGGAAGGAGAGAGGGAGGGAGAGAGGGAAGGAGAGAGGGAGGGAGAGAGAGAGGGAAGGAGAGAGGGAGAGAGGGAAGGAGAGAGTGGTCAATCGAGGGAGAGAGGGAAGGAGAGAGGGAAGGAGAGAGTGGTCAATCGAGGGAGAGAGGGAAGGAGAGAGTGGTCAAACGAGGGAGAGAGGGAAGGAGAGAGGGAAGGAGAGAGGGATGGAGGGAGAGAGGGAGGGAGGGAGGGAGAGAGGGAAGGAGAGAGAGAGGGAAGGAGGGAGGGAGGGAGGGAGAGAGGGAAGGAGAGAGAGAGGAGGAGAGAGGAGGGAGGGAGAGAGGGAGGGAGAGAGGGAAGGAGAGAGTGGTCAAACGGGATGTCTTTTGCTGCGCTATGGGAGATACACAGCACGTCTGGATAAATGGGTGGACGGTGTGTGTGTGTGTGTGTGTGTGTGTGTGTGTGTGTGTGTGTGTGTGTGTGTGTGTGTGTGTGTGTGTGTGTGTGTGTGTGTGTGTGTGTGTGCACGGACTGTTACTGTACTATGCCCTCAGTCACAGTCATTTAGATCTTTCATAAACCAGAACACCTGGTCTAGACTTGAACATACACTTCCAAGAAGAGGAGGAATGGAGGGAGGGAGGAACGGGGGAGAGAGAGAGTTTGATAAAGAAAAGCGGTAGGGGGGTGGAGAGGAAGGGAGAGGAGACTGAGGTGCAGATTATTCTGTTGAGAGTTAACGGACAGACTAGAAGCATATGAAAGTTAACGGACAGACTAGAAGCATATGAAAGTTAATGTACTGACCTCGTTTTGTGGGCAGTGTACACATAGTCTGTCTTCTCTTGAGAGCCAGGTCTGCCTACAGCGGCCTTTCTCAATAGCAAGGCTATGCTCACTGAGTCTGTACATAGTCAAAGCTTTCCTTAAGTTTGGATCAGTCACAATGGTCAGGTATTCTGCTGCTGTGTACTCTCCGTTTAGGGCCAAATATCATTCTAGTTTGCTCTGTATTTTTGTAAATTCTTTACAATGTGTTGTTTTGTTTTCTCATGATTTGGTTGGGTCTAATTGTGTTGCTGTCCTGGGACTCTGTGGGGTCTGTTTGTGTTTGTGAACAGAGCCCCAGGACCAGCTTGCTTGGGGGGACTCTTCTCCAGGTTCATCTCTCTGTAGGTGATGGCTTTGTTATGGAAGGTTTGGGAATCGCTTCCTTTTAGGTGGTTGTAGAATTTAACGGCTCTTTTCTGGATTTTGATCATTAGCGGGTATCGTCCTAATTCTGCTCTGCATGCATTATTTGGTCTTTTAGGTTGTACACGGAGCCTTACAGAATTCTGCATCCAGAGTCTCAATTTGATGTTTGTCTCATTTAGTGAATTCTTGGTCGGACCCCAGACCTCACAACCATAAAGGGCAATGGGTTCTATAACTGATTCAAGTATTTTTAGCCAGATCCTAATTGGTTTTTTCAAATTTTATGTTTGATGGCGTAGAATGCCCTTCTTGCCTTGTCTCTCAGATCGATCACAGGCTTGTGGAAGTTACCTGTGGCGCTGATGTTTAGGCCGAGGTATGTATAGTTTTTTGTGTGCTCTAGGGCACCGATGTCTAGATGGAATTTGTATTTTTGGACCTTTTCTGGAACACCGTTATTTTTGTCTTACTAAGATTTACTGTCAGGGCCCAGGTCTGACAGAATCTGTGCAGAAGATCTAGGTGCTGCTGTAGGCCCTCCTTGGTTGGGGACAGAAGCACCAGATCATCAGCAAACAGTAGACATTTGACTTCAGATTCTAGTAGGGTGAGACCAGGTGCTGCAGGCTGTTTTAGTGCCAGCACCAATTCGTTGATATATATGTTGAAGAGGGTGGGGCTTATGCTGCATCCCTGTCTCACCCCCCGGCCCTGTGGAAAGAAATGTGTGTGATTTTTGCCAATTTTAACCGCTCACTTGTTGTTTCTCTCTTTCTTTCTTTCTCTCTTTCTTTCACTCTCTCTCCCTCTCTCTCTCTCTTTCTCTCCCTCTCTCTCTCTCTCTCTCTCTCTCTCTCTTTTTCTCTCTGTGTCTTTCTCTCTCTCTTTCGCTCTCTCCTCTTTCGCTCTCTCTCTCTCTCTCTCTCTCTCTCTCTCTTTCTTTCTCTCTCTCTCTCCCTCTCTGTCTGTCTATCTCTCTCTTTCTCTCTCTCTTTTTCTATCTGTCTTTCTCTCTCTCTATCTCTCTCTCTCTTTCTCTCCCTCTGTCTGTCTGTCTGTCTGTCTGTCTGTCTGTCTGTCTGTCTGTCTGTCTGTCTGTCTGTCTGTCTGTCTGTCTGTCTGTCTGTCTGTCTGTCTGTCTGTCTGTCTGTCTCTCTTTTTCTCTCTGTCTCTGTCTCTCTCTCTCTCTCTCTCTCTCTCTCTTTCTCTCGCTCTTTCTCTCGCTCTCTCTCTCTCTCTCTCGCTCTCTCTCTCTCTCTCTCTCTCTCTCTCTCTCTCTCTCTGTGTATTCTATAATATATTAGCCAGATAACTATGAGGATATATTTGCTTTGTATTAAGTATTTGTCTGTTAACTAACCTTTCTCTCTTCCTCTCCTCCTCCCTCTCTTTATCTGTCCCTCTCTATCTCCTCCCTCCTATCCCTCTCTCTTTCTCTCCCCTCCTCCTCCTCCTCCCCTCCTCTCCTCCCCCCTCTCTCAGCTCTCAAATTACCCTTGGGAAAATCCACAGTGATGCATTTAGTTGCCAGAGAGACATTGCCTGAGCCAAACTCCCAAGGTAACAGGCTTTTCATTCATCTCTCCTGCCAGACTTTCATTCATCCCTTGTTCCTTCCCCTCACTGGTCCCTTACGGGGACTTTCACACGCTAAAACATACTCAGTAATTGTGTCTTTACTCTGATTAAATGTAGTACAGTTACTTCCTTTATGAATGGCCAGTGAGTCACACAATGGAATACATTTAGCCTGTGCTTTGCATCACCATTAGTATTGCCTACTATATACTGCATACTAGTTCCTGTAAGGATGTACCAGGAAGACATTACATCACCATTAGTATTGTTTACAATACACTGCATACTAGTTCCTGTTCCTGTAAGGATGTACCAGGAAGACATTACATCACCATTAGTATTGTTTACAATACACTGCATACTAGTTCCTGTTCCTGTAAGGATGTACCAGGAAGACATTACATCACCATTAGTATTGTTTACAATACACTGCATACTAGTTCCTGTTCCTGTACGGATGTTCCAGGAAGACGTTACATTAGTTAATTTAGATAGACGTATGCAATGATATACTTTAGCAAGACGATTCTCTGTCAGTAGCACCCAGTGTTGAGAATGTAAAATGACATGTAATGACATTATTTCTTTGAAATGTGTGTTACTGTGTTACTGTGTTACTGTGTTACTGTTACTGTGTTACTTAGTGTTACTGTCACTGTGTTACTGTGTTACTGTTACTTAGTGTTACTGTGTTACTGTTACTGTGTTACTGTGTTACTGTGTTACTGTGTTACTGTGTTTCTGTTACTGTGTTACTGTGTTACTGTGTTACTGTTACTGTGTTACTGTTACTGTGTTACTGTCACTGTGTTACTGTGTTACTGTTACTGTGTTACTGTGTTACTGTGTTACTGTGTTACTGTTACTTAGTGTTATTGTTACTTAGTGTTACTGTGTTACTGTGTTACTGTTACTTAGTGTTACTGTGTTACTGTTACTTAGTGTTACTGTGTTACTGTTACTGTGTTACTGTTACTTAGTGTTACTGTGTTACTGTGTTACTGTTACTTAGTGTTACTGTGTTACTGTCACTGTGTTACTGTGTTACTGTTACTGTGTTACTGTTACTTAGTGTTACTGTGTTACTGTTACTGTGTTACTGTTACTTAGTGTTACTGTGTTACTGTGTTACTGTTACTTAGTGTTACTGTGTTACTGTTACTGTGTTACTGTGTTACTGTTACTTAGTGTTACTGTGTTACTGTGTTACTGTGTTACTGTGTTACTGTTACTTAGTGTTACTGTGTTACTGTGTTACTGTGTTACTGTGTTACTGTTACTTAGTGTTACTGTGTTACTGTGTTACTGTGTTACTGTGTTACTGTTACTTAGTGTTACTGTGTTACTGTTACTGTGTTACTGTTACTTAGTGTTACTGTGTTACTGTTACTGTGTTACTGTTACTTAGTGTTACTGTGTTACTGTTTACTGTGTTACTGTTACTTAGTGTTACTGTGTTACTGTTACTTAGTGTTACTGTTACTTAGTGTTACTGTGTTACTGTTACTTAGTGTTACTGTTACTTAGTGTTACCGTGTTACTGTTACCGTGTTACTGTGTTACTGTGTTACTGTGTTACTGTTACTTAGTGTTACTGTTACTTAGTGTTACTGTGTTACTGTGTTACTGTGTTACCGTGTTACTGTGTTACTGTGTTACTGTTACTTAGTGTTACTGTGTTACTGTGTTACTGTTACTTAGTGTTACTGTGTTACTGTGTTACTGTTACTTAGTGTTACTGTGTTACTGTTACTTAGTGTTACTGTGTTACTGTTACTGTGTTACTGTGTTACTGTTACTTAGTGTTACTGTGTTACTGTGTTACTGTTACTGTGTTACTGTGTTACTGTTACTGTGTTACTGTGTTACTGTGTTACTGTTACTTAGTGTTACTGTGTTACTGTTACTGTGTTACTGTGTTACTGTGTTACTGTTACTTAGTATTACTGTGTTACTGTTACTGTGTTACTGTGTTACTGTTACTTAGTGTTAAGTGTTGACTCGATTTGTGTTCCTTCTCTGGTCTGACCGTGTGTTGTTGTGTTCCTCCTCAGGTCAGAGAAACAGAGAGAAGACTGGAGAGAGTAACTGCTGTGTCATCCTGTAAATACCCACCTCCCTCCCTCTTTAATCATCCCCCCATCCATCCACCCCCATCACGCCATCCTGGATCCCAACCAACACACTGGCTGTCCTGTCCTGCAGTCTCTCTATCATGCTGCTACACACACACACACACACACACACACACACACACACACACACACACACACACACACACACACACACACACACACACACACACACACAGCCACACACACACACACACACACAGCCACACACACACACACACACAGCCACACACACACACACACACACAGCCCACCCATTTATGCTTTGTATCTCACATAGTGCAGCAAAGCATTGACGTGCCTGATAAAAACACACACGTTCTCCTGTGTGTGGAGAGGTTTCCCCCTCTATCACTTCTGTCCTTAAATCTTCCACTAGTTCATGGATGGATAAACTACTGTTTTTTTTTTTTACCTCACCAAGGTTCCAACCAATGACTGAATAACAAACAAACAACAAACCAACCAACCAACAACCTCGTTGTTGTTTGGCCATAATAACATGTCGTTGACTGTGTTTTGACAGTCAGTCCTTTGCTCCTTCTGTCAGATCGCTCATCCTTCCTGAACTAGGAGGAAGAAAGACAGAATGTCCCTCCTCCATCTTTCCTTTTCTCTCTGAACGAGGGTACTAGGAACAAGGAGGAAGAAAGACAGAATATCCCTCTTCCATCTTTCCTTTTCTCCCTGAACGAGGGTACTAGGAACAAGGAGGAAGAAAGACAGAATATCCCTCTTCCATCTTTCCTTTTCTCTCTGAACGAGGGGAAACAAAGACAGAATATCCATCCCTCCTCTCTTTTCTACGACCAAAGTTTAGGGTGTCAATCAAAAACACCTCTTTTAAACATTGGGTAAAATAATATGTTAATTGTGTTAGATAATCCTCTAAGAAAACCAATAGTCCAAACCTCACGATTCGTTTTAAAAGTTATTGGACTTTTTTTTTACCATAGTAGGATGGTCAGAATTAGGGTGACTAAAATCAACAGAGGCCAGAGAAACAAAAAGGGGTCAGAAATCATGAAAATGCCACAACATGGCGTCAGCTAGGCAAGATGCTGTCTGAGAATGGAAGGCTACCTGACAGGATCACTTTTCCCCTTGAACTCATCTTTTCTTTCCAATCCGCAGGACATAAAACCATATAGAAGCAAGATAGATATCGGTTTTGAGACATGACATGTAGTATTTTCATATTTTAGTGTACGCTTTTCATATTCATTCAAAATTTATCTTTTTTTTTGTTCTTTTTTTTTTTTAAAGATTTTTGACAAAAATGCAAACGAGTCTCTGAAATGCCAACGGAGCACTTGGACGTATACCAAGCTTTTAAATAAAAAATTTAATCTTTTCAAATCTTTTTGACATTTAATTCAGCTCGTGTCACGTCTAATTTCGTTTTTTTTCTCGACCTGTAGAAACAACTTGGTAGACGACAACAACCACAACATTTTAAATCCTCAAAAGTTGTTACCACACTCGGCAGAGTGTTTATTATGGATGGATTAGGCTACGAAATCAGACTTAATAATAATAATAATAATATATATAATGAGCGATTCAGAACATGAATAATCATATTTGTCTTGGTAAAATGTATTTTATAACATAAGGAAGTGAAATTTCATGACCAAAAGCGTGTTAGGACATTCTTCATAGTGTAGTTCTCAGTCTTGAACTCTACGATAAGGTAAAGAAACCAATCTGGAATAAAGTGTTATTTTCTCCTAAATCTCCTTTCTCCCTCCTCTCTTCTTCAGCCATTTTTTTTGCACAACACTGAACCCCCTTAACCTCTGACCCCCCTTAACCTCTGACCCCCATCCCCCCGCCCCCTTAACCTCTGACCCCCCATCCCCCCGCCCCCGCCCCCTTAACCTCTGACCCCCCCCACCACCCCCTTAACCTCTGACCCCCATCCCCACCACCCCCTTAACCTCTGACCCCCACCCCCCCGCCACCTTAACCTCTGACCCCCCCCACCACCTATTCCCCCCCACCCACCACATCGAAGACCTGTAAAAAGAAAATGTTATTCTATTTTATATTTTTCCAATGGGAATAATATAAAAAATATATATATATAAAAATAAGTTACCATATGTGTAGAATATATTTAATATGAATGTTATATTGAACAAGTTGAGGCCTATAGATCCAGTATCTTAGAGTCTGTGTGTACACCACGGTTAGCTAGCTAGCTTTCTAGACAATGGATAAAACCGTTACCTTGGTGACAAGGTCTGCGTCCCGCCCCCCCCCCTCCCCTCCGATTGGCTCCCGTTTTCCATATATAGTGCACTACTTTCGACCGTGGCCCATAGAACCTGTGATAGGCTAGCGTCCTGTCCAATGGGTGTACTTGTACATCAAGCTACCTCACGCTCCTGTCTTATGGGTTTTTCTAGCTCAGACAAGGCTACTTACTGACATAGGGCCGGGGTCCAAAGTAGTGCACTATTTAGGGGAAATAAGGTGCCAATTTAGGACGCAGACAACATATTGTACTTTATTAAGCAGCAGAACAGAACCATCCTCATAATCATTAACCTACAGAACTATTGTAAAACATGTTATAATTCTCTTTTTACTTTCTGTTTTTTATTTATTTAAAATGTCGTTTTTTTTTTTTCAACTGTTCATATAGTTTAATATAATCCTTATTTTTATTGTTGTTGCTTTCTTGCAGCACTAGGTCTGAAAGGATACAATCCCAAACTGTATCATATTTCCCTGCCTAGTGCACTACTTTTGACCAGGACCCATATGGCTCTGGTCAAAAGTAGTGCACTTTGTAGGTGAATAGGATGCGATTTAGGACGTAGCCCAAAGAGTATAGTACCTCTTGCTCAGTGATCAGGGTTTCAAGCTGTACAGTGATAATATTAAAAAGCATTTTTTTTTTCTCAAACAGATTGTAAATAACAGTCATTTAATGCTTCTTCTCTCTTAAACTCTCTTCTTAACTTCACATGGAATACATCCATATTTGAAACAAATAAAGATTATTGAAAGTGCATCCAGTTTGATTGATTGATTAAAAAAAAAATGTATTTTATCATTAAAAGTACAAGGTTTCTCCAGCCGGCGACAACGGTACATCACAGGAGGTTAGTGGACGGGCTCGTGGTAATGGCTGGAGCGGAGTGGGTGGAATGGTATCAAATGCATTAAACACATGGTTTTGATGCCGTTCCATCTGCTCCGTTCCAGACTTTATTATGAGCTGTCCTCCCCTCAGCAGGCTCCACTGCACTACAAAATGATGGAGGTTGAAAACACGATAACATACTCCATTTAAAAACAGCAACAGTTTCCTCATTTAGAAGTATAACAGCAGAACAGAGGTCCCTGTTTAATAAGGGTCACCTCGAGAGAGAGAGAAACTCTAATCACACCGATATGCAATTTCTCTGATATTTTTTACGAGACACCTTAGAGCTGTTCTCTGAAGACAGTTTTCAGGTAGCTTGGTGACCCATTCAGGTATCTTGGTAGCTTGGTAACCCATTCAGGTAGCTTGGTGACCCATTCAGGTAGCTTGGTGACCCATTCAGGTATCTTGGTAGCTTGGTAACCCATTCAGGTAGCTTAGTGACCCATTCAGGTAGCTTGGTGACCCATTCAGGTAGCTTGGTGACCCATTCAGGTAGCTTGGTAACCCATTCAGGTAGCTTAGTGACCCATTCAGGTAGCTTGGTGACCCATTCAGGTAGCTTGGTAACCCATTCAGGTAGCTTGGTGACCCATTCAGGTATCTTGGTAGCTTGGTAACCCATTCAGGTAGCTTGGTGACCCATTCAGGTAGCTTGGTGACCCATTCAGGTATCTTGGTAGCTTGGTAACCCATTCAGGTAGCTTAGTGACCCATTCAGGTAGCTTGGTGACCCATTCAGGTAGCTTGGTGACCCATTCAGGTAGCTTGGTAACCCATTCAGGTAGCTTAGTGACCCATTCAGGTAGCTTGGTGACCCATTCAGGTAGCTTGGTAACCCATTCAGGTAGCTTAGTGACCCATTCAGGTAGCTTGGTGACCCATTCAGGTAGCTTGGTGACCCATTCAGGTAGCTTGGTGACCCATTCAGGTAGCTTGGTAACCCATTCAGGTAGCTTGTACCAAGAGTCACATGTATAACCACATTGACACTACACAAGGGCCCATGCCAGTGTCAGTGACGTTTGTCTATCCAGGAATCTAGACTTCCTAGCCAGAAGGCCTACCTCACATCCCAGGTAGCTGACAGTATCTTTGGCAGTAACCACTGTGTCTCCCACCTTGACATAAAAAAAAAACCAGGGGATCTTCCAAGTTTGATCTTGGATCCAAACAGGATTGATTCAGTTTCACCCAGGTGGAAGGACAGCTTATTTTCCCCCGATAGTCATGTACTAACATTTTAGAAAATCTGCGCACTTTTTCAACCAACTGCATTGTGGGACGCAAAAAGAGCAGAATCATCGGTGTAGACAAACAGGAACATGAACAGGCTGCTTTGAAGTAATCGATGTACAACAGGAAGAGGATGGGGCCCATGTACGCTTCCTTGTGGGGATCTCACAGGTAGAGAAAGCCTGTCCACATCCACCGTTTGATTATAGCTCGTGAGATAGTATTTGACCCACCCCAGATGACTGAGGTGTTAAAACACAGGGCTTGTGGTTTGAACAGAAAGATGTATTACTTTACTGCAAAAGGGGTAGACAATCCGTCTTCCTGGAGTGTCGCAGGTCCTGCAGGATTTCGTTCCAACAAGTCACCACACCTGACTAATTGATCGGATCAGTGTTTGTCTAAATTGAACACAGCTGGTCTTCTAGGTTTGATTAATCAAAAAAACATAAAGTGTTTTTTGATTCGGCACTCCGAGGATCAGGGTTGCCTGGTTACCCTTTAGTCTGCCGTGTCGAAAGCCTTTTGGAGATCTAGAATAGGCATTCCAGAACATTCCCCCACCAGTCCACCTCTTTCCTTATGTGGTCAGTTAGGTGGAGTAGGTGTCTGTGGAGTGGAGGACTTCTGTGATCATTACTCCTTACACAGAAAGTACATTGTGCCTTGTTACTTACACACACACACACATCACAAACACACACACACACACACACACACGCACACACACACGCACACACACACACACACACACACACACACACACACACACACACACACACACACACACACACACACAGCCCTCTGTTCTCCTGTAGTGCCACTTGGGGAGCGGACAGACAGAGAGACAGAGAGAAGGGATTGGTCCATAGTAACAGTACTAGCACTCAGTACACCAATGTGAGTTTGTGTAGTTTCATTACCCCCAAGCCCAGCACAACAACAAAGGACTGGTTATGATATTACACCACTCACTGACTCACTCAGCCCAAACACTGGCCTCATGTACACTGTTTTAGAGCCCAAACACTGGCCTCATGTACACTGTTTTAGAGCCCAAACACTGGCCTAATTTACTCTCTTTTAGAGCCCAAACTGGCCTCATGTACACTGTCTTAGAGCCCAAACTGGCCTCATGTACACTGTCTTAGAGCCCAAACTGGCCTACTGTACACTGTTTTAGAGCTCAAACTGGCCTAATTTACTCTCTTTTAGAGCTCAAACTGGCCTAATTTACTCTCTTTTAGAGCCCAAACTGGCCTACTGTAGTCTGTTTTAGAGCCCAAACACTGGTCTACTGTAGTCTGTTTTAGAGCCCAAACACTGGCCTACTGTACACTGTTTTAGAGCTCAAACTGGCCTAATTTACTCTCTTTTAGAGCCCAAACTGGCCTACTGTACTCTGTTTTAGAGCCCAAACACTGGCCTACTGTACTCTGTTTTAGACACTGTAGAGGTTAACGGTCAGCTAATGACATGACCTTCAGTGAACATCACCCCATTGTGAGGACCATACTAATGTAATCATTGCGATGACCATAATAATCATTGTGCAGCCGATGTTATCCAAGGCAGTGAATGGACAGTATCGACAAGCTATGACGGCAATCCATGCTTTGGTTTTGTTTTCCTGGCACTGTTTACAAATGCTAACGTTTTTTGTTTTTTTTAGCATTTGTGGCACAAATCCAATGCAGGTCATGCTACCTGTGTTAGCACTTTTGGCACATCATGTCCAAATCATCCATAATAGATTTAGTTTGTGTATACTGGTAACTGGTGGGAACACTCAAAGTTAAACTTTTTCTGTCCTCACAAGCAGCATTCACAGGAGTTGCACTGTAGAAGTAGTTCATGGTATCTGGCGCCATCTTCTGGCTACAATATGGCATGACTCTAAATGAGTTTTATAGAGGTAGAGTGTAGCCTCACCTGTTAATTAGACATTATCCATACTGACAAACTGAAATGGTCCACACACACACAGACAGTGCGGTGAAGAAGGCGCATCAGCGCCTCTTAAACCTCAGGAGGCTAAAGAAATTTCAATTTCATATGTATATACTGTATTGTATTCTATACTACACCACTGACTGTTTAAACAGCCATCTCCAGCACATCAGAGGTTGCTGCCTATAGACGTAGATTAGAAATCACTGGTCACTTTAAAGAAATGAAACACAAGCCACTTTAATAATGTCTCTGTATCTTGCATCACCCATTTCATATGTATATACTGTACTCTATACTATTCTACAGTATCTTAGTCACTTTTAATTCTGTGTAAATATTGCATCACCCATTTCATATGTATAAACTGTACTCTATACTATTCTACAGTATCTTAGTCACTTTAATTGTGTGTAAATATTGCCGCTCTGACAGATATATATACTGTATTCTATAATGTGCCACTGTATCTTAGTCACTTTAATTGTGTGTAAATATTGCATCACCCATTTCATATGTATATACTGTATTCTATACTATGCCACTGTATCTTAGTCCAATGCTGCTCTGACATATATGTGTGTATATAGTCTTAATCCATTCCTTACTTAGATTTACGTTAGATATTACCTGTTAGATATTCCTACACTGTCGGAGCTAGAAGCACATAGGCATTTCACTACACACACAATAACATCTGATAAACACGTGTATGTGACCAATTATTTTTATTTTTTTTGAGATTCAATATGCAGGTAGAGTGTAGATTCCCCTGTTATACATTATCCATACTGGTTAAGAGTCAATATGGAGGTAGAGTGTAGATTCCCCTGTTATACATTATCCATACTGGTTAAGAGTCAATATGGAGGTAGAGTGTAGATTCCCCTGTTAAGTCTACTAACCACTGGTCCTGGCAACCCATTTTTACGCACACCTGCGTCTCATCATCAGTCACACCTGGACTTCATTACTCCCTGATTACTTATACTTTATAAAGCACTCTTCTGTTATCAGTTATCAAATTAAATCAAATCAAATTTTATTAGTGACGTGCGCTGAATACAACAGGCCCCTAACCAACAATGTAGTTAACAAAATACCTATAAGAATAAGAAATAAAAGTAACAAGTAATTAAAGAGCAGCAGTAAAATAACAATAGCGAGACTATATACAGGGGGGTACCGGTACAAGCTGTTTAGAAGCCTCTTGGACCTAGACTTGGTGCTTCGGTACCACTTGCCGTGCGGTAGCAGAGAGAACAGTCTATGACTAGGGTGTCTGGAGTCTTTGACAATTTTTAGGGCCTTCCTCTGACACCGCCTGGTATAGAGGTCCTGGATGGCAGGAAGCTTGTCCCCAGTGATTTACTGGGCCGTACGCACTACCCTCTGTAGTGCCTTGCGGTCAGAGGCCGAGCAGTTGCCATACCAGGCAGTGATGCAACCCGTCAGGATGCTCTCGATGGTGCAGCTGTAGAACCTTTTGAGGATCTGAGGACCCATGCCAAATCTTTTCAGTCTCCTGAGGGGGAATAGGTTTTGTCGTGCCCTCTTCACGACTGTCTTGGTGTGCTTGGACCATGTTTGTTTGTTGGTGATGTGGACACCAAGGAACTTGAAGCTCTCAACCTGCTCCACTGCAGCCCCATCGATGAGAATGGGGGCGTGCTCGGTCATCTTTTCCTGTAGTCCACAATCATCTCCTTTGTCTTGATCACGTTGATGGAGAGGTTATTTTCCTGGCACCACACGGCTAGGTCTCTGACCTCCTCCCTATAGGCTGTCTCGTCGTTGTCGGTGATCAGGCCTACCACTGTTGTGTCGTCAGCAAACTTAATGATGGTGTTGGAGTCATGCCTGGCCATGCAGTTATGAGTGAACAGGGAGTACAGGAGGGGACTGAGCATACACCCCTGAGGGGCCCCCATGTTGAGGATCAGCGTGGCAGATGTGTTGTTACCTACCCTTACCACATGGGGGCGGACCGTTAGGAAGTCCAGGATCCAGTTGCAGAGGGAGGTGTTTAGTCCTAGTGTCCTTAGCTTATTGATGAGCTTTGAGGGCACTATGGTGTTGAACTCTGAGCTGTAGTCAATGAATAGCATTCTCACATAGGTGTTCCTTTTGTCCAGGTGTGAAAGGACAGTGTGGAGTGTCTGTGAGTATAACAGAACTGATATGGCAGGTGAAACCCTGAGGACAAACCATCCCACCCCCCAAAAAAATTCAGCCTACCAGAATTTTCAATGGCTATCACTTTTATTATAAGGCCAAGTCCTCCAAGATTGCAGTTCCTAGAGCTTCCACTAGATGTCAACAGTCTTTAGAAAGAGTTTCAGGCTGGTTTTTGGAGAAATTAGCCAGAAATTGTATTTTTTCTAGGTGGCTCCCATTTTAGATGTAGTGTTTCCAAACGCGTGAAGAGAACGTGGTCTTTGGTATTTTTCTCCGGTAAAGACAATAACGATTCTCCGTCTTAAATTTGATCGTTTATTTATGTATTAGGGTACCTAAGGTTTGATTATAAACGTTGTTTGACTTGTTTGGAAAAGTTTATTAGTAATGTTAGGGATTCATTTTGTATGCATTTTGAAGGAGGGAGACCGGTGGATTATTGACTGAAGCGTGCCAGCTAAATGGAGTTTTTATGGATATAAAGAAGGACATTATCGAACAAAAGGACAATTTGTGATGTAACTGGGACCTTTTGGTGTGCCAACAGAAGAAGATCATCAAAGGTAAGGCATTATTTATATCGCTATTTCTGACTTTCGTGTCGCACCTGCCTGGTTGAAATATGTTTTTCATGTGTTTGTATGCGGGGCGCTGTCCTCAGATAATCGCATGGTTTGCTTTCGCCGTAAAACCTTTTTGAAATCTGACACAGAGGCTGGATTAACAAGAAGTTAACCTCTCTAGGGTAGGGGGCAGTATTTGCACGGCCGGATAAAAAACGTACCCGATTTAATCTGGTTATTACTACTGCCCAGAAACTAGAATATGCATAGAATTGTTTGATTTAGATAGAAAACACCCTAAAGTTTCTAAAACTGTTTGAATGGTGTCTGTGAGTATAATAGAACTCATATGGCAGGCAAAAACTTGAGAAGATTCCAAACAGGAAGTGCCCTCTCTGACCATTCCTTGGCCTTCTACACTCTCTTTATTGAAAACTGAGGATCTCTGCTGTAACGTGACACTTCCTACGGCTCCCATAGGCTCTCAGAAGGCGGCAAAACCTTGAATGATGACTTTGCAGGCCCTGGCTGAAAAACAGTAGCGCATTTGGTAAGTGGTCGATCTGAGAACAATGAGACTGGGGGCGCGTGCACGAGCCGACACCATATTTAAATTTTTTCGTCTTTGAACGAAAACAGGGTTTCCCGGTCGGAATATTATCGCTTTTTTACGCGAAAAATCGCATAAAAATTTATTTTAAACAGCGGTTGACATGCTTCGAAGTACGGTAATGGAATATTTAGAATTCTTTTGTCACGAAACGTGTCAGGCGCTTCACCCTTCGTCACCCTTCGGATAGTGTCTTGAACGCACGAACAAAACAGAGGATATTTGAACATAACTATGGATTATTTTGAACCAAACCAACATTTGTTATTGAAGTAGAAGTCCTGGGAGTGCATTCTGACGAAGAACAGCAAAGGTAATCCAATTTTTCTTATAGTAAATCTGAGTTTGGTGAGGGCCAAACTTGGTGGGTGTCAAAATAGCTAGCCCGTGATGGCGAGCTATCTACTCAGAATATTGCAAAATGTGCTTTTGCCGAAAAGCTATTTTAAAATCGGACATAGCGATTGCATAAAGGAGTTCTGTATTTTTGTGAACGTTTATCATGAGTAATTTAGTAAATTCACCGGAAGTTTGCGGTGGGTATGCTAGTTCTGAACGTCACATGCTAATGTGAAAAGCTGTTTTTTGATATAAATATGAACTTGATTGAACAAAACATGCATGTATTGTATAACATAATGTCCTAGGAGTGTCATCTGATGAAGATCATCAAAGGTTAGTGCTGCATTTAGCTGTGGTTTGGGTTTATGTGACATTATATGCTAGCTTGAAAAATGGGTGTCTGATTATTTCTGGCTGGGTACTCTGCTGACATAATCTAATGTTTTGCTTTCGTTGTAAAGCCTTTTTGAAATCGGACAGTGTGGTTAGATTAACGAGAGTCTTTAAAATGGTGTAAAATAGTCATATGTTTGCGAAATTGAAGTAATAGCATTTCTAAGGTATTTGAATAACGCGCCACAGGATTCCACTGGCTGTTACGTAGGTGGGACGTCCCACTGGCCCTAGAGAAGTTAACGTGTCCCCAACCGATTGTGTTTTTTGTTTGTTTATTTGCGTTGTTGATAACTTATTTTTTTTTACTTATTTTGTACATAATGTTGCCGCTCTATGCACTCGCTATGTCCGATTTTAAAATAGCTTTTCGGTGAAAGCACATTTTGCAATATTCTAAGTAGATAGCCCGGCATCACAGGGCTAGCTATTTAGAGACCCAGCAAGTTTAGCCCTCACCAAAGTCAGATTTACTATAAGAAAAATGTTATTACCTTTGCTGTTCTTCGTCAGAATGCCCTCCCAGGACTTCTACTTCATTAACAAATGTTGGTTTGGTCCCAAATAATCCATAGTTATATCCAAATAGCGGCGTTTTGTTCGTGCGTTCAAGACACTATCCGAAAGGGTAAATAAGGTTTACGCGCCCGACGCATTTCGTGACAAAAAAATTCTAAATATTCCATTACCGTACTTCGAAGCATGCCAACCACTGTTTAAAATCAATTTTTATGCCATTTTTCTCGTAAAAAAACGATAATATTCCAACCGGGAAAGCGTGTTTACGTTCAAAGAGAGAGAAAATAAAAACATGGGATCCCCTCGTGCACACGCCTCAGTCTGACGGTCCTCTGATCGGCCACTTACCAAAGGCGCTAAAGTTTTTCAGCCAGCGGCTGGAATTACATCATTCAGCTTTTTCCCGGGTTCTGAGAGCCTATGGGAGCCGTAGGAAGTGTCACGTTACAGCAAAGATCCAAAATTTTCAATAAACAGAGCCAAGAAGCCCAGGGAATGGTCAGAGAGGGTACTTCCTGTACAGAATCTTCTCAGGTTTTTGCCTGCCATATGAGTTCTGTTATACTCAAAGACACCATTCAAACAGTTTTAGAAACTTTAGGGTGTTTTCTATCCAAAGCCAATAACGATATGCATATTCTAGTTTCTGGGCAGTAGTAATAACCAGATTAAATCGGGTATGTTTTTTATCCGGCCCCGACCATGGAGAGGTACAAGGTTACCACGGTTATTTTCCTGCTGACCGGATGGGTGTTGGAGTGGGCTACGGCCGTCTGGGAGAGAGGAGAGGTGGAGCTGTGTTCCTATGAGGTGACCATGGCTCTGTTGGGATCCAAAACATTTACGCAAGTCAAAGCTCCACTCACTCTCACCGCGGGACCCAAGCACCAGGAAAGCCTTCCCTTCCTCATCACCGCCTCACCCGTGCACAAAGCCTCCCGTGGCTCCAACTCCATAATCCCACCATCTCCTGGTAGAGAGGAGGATTACCACCTGGGGACCAGGATGTCGGCCCTGTGTTTTGGGACATAGATGTGGACATCCGCCAGGCTCTGGAGAGGGAACCCGCTCCTGCCTCCTGCTCTCCAGAATGCATTTACGTCCCCACGTGGGTCAGAGATCGCCGCTGGACACCCAGGCATCCCCTGCTGCACTCAATCCCTTTCTGAGAAATACTGGTGGCCCACTTTGGCGCAGGACGTCGCACACTATGTCAACTCATGCTCAGTATGTACTCAATCTAAATCTCCCCGGCACGCTCAAGCGGGTAAATTCCTTCCCTTTCCTCAGCTTCCCTGGTCTCATCGATCCATTGATTTTGTCTCTGATCTTCCCTCTGATGATTCCACCACCATTATGGTGGTTTTGGACAGATTCTCTAAATCATGACGTTTAATCCCTCTCTCTGGTATCCCTACCTCTCTCCAGGTTGCTGAGCTGGGGAGTTTCCTGAGGACTCACTGCCAGGACCGGCAGGGGGAGTGGGCCCCCAGAATTCACTGCAACACTCCTCCACACTCCTTTATTTGACCCTGTTGGTCATCTATGAACATTTGAACATCTTGGCCATGTTCTATTATAATCTCCACCCGGCACAGCCAGAAGAGGACTGGCCACCCATCATAACCTGGTTCCTCTCTAGGTTTCTTCCTAGGTTCTGGCCTTTCTAGGGAGTTTTTCTTAGCCACCGTGCTTCTACACCTGCATTGCTTGCTGTTTGGGGTTTTAGGCTGGGTTTCTTTACAGCACTTTGAGATATCAGCTGATGTAAGAAGGGCTTTAGAAATACCTTTGATTTGATATGATTCCTCCAGGCTGACTCCCCTTCCAGTGACCAAAGCTCCTACAGTGGACGAGTGGATCAGCCGTGCAGAAGATGTATGAAACGATGCCCACATGAGACCCCAACGCACCGTCCGCCATCAGAAAGATCAGGCGTTTCCCATGTTCTATCCTGGTGATCTGTCTGCCTGTAAGAAGCTGAGTCCCTGGCCATTGAAGGTCCTCAGAGAGGTCAATGAGGTAACTTACAGATTACAACTCCCCAATAATTACAGGTTCTCACCCTTTTTTCATGTTTTCCATCAGGCCGGTGGTTCCTGGTCCCTTGGCTGATGCCCTCGCCCCACGACACCATTCCGCCTCACTTGGACATCAAGGGGAGCCCTGCCTATGCCGTAAGATCATCCTGGACTCCCGACGTCGTGGGGGTTGGCTCCTGTACCTGGTGGACGACGTCATCTGAGAATTCCACCTTCGCTGTTCCGGACCGGCCTGCACTTCGCACACCTGCATCTCATCCAGTTGCGACCCGTCATTTTGGGCCCCACATTTGTAGCCCCTGTTTTACATGTTATTTAGGCATGAATATATGTCACATATCAGTTTGCAAACAATGTAAAATGACGTCAAATCACGTTATATCTACAGTAGCTTTGATTGGACTGATCATGTCAATGTCATACTTTCAAAATCTTAGCTATCCGTCATCATGAATCAAGTCGACAATCTACTGGCAAATCTTTTTTTTATCCTTGTCATATGAAGATAAATTATATATAAAACATATCGGTGCTCATTGGACATAAACATTACACAAGTTGGAAATTGCAAATTCAACAATGAGTGGTTTGGAAAGAACCAGTTGCTAACTGCAAGCATTGTAAAGCAATCACTAACCTGCTATCCAGTGGAGTGGGTGTGTGGTCCCAAGTCTGGGTTTAAGGGTCTCTTTTCCAAGCTTAAAATGATAAACATTCAACAATTGCAAAAATAAAAAATAAAAAATCTAGCTCCGACTTGGAAAATGCATTTAGAAATGTGTAATTGTAAGTCAGGAACTCAGGCCTCTTTCTAGAGCTACGACCCGAAGATCTCTGATGTCATCATGATTCAACCTTGTTTTTTCCAGAGTTGCCAGTTGTCTTGAAAGCGCCATAAATCCAGAGAATGACAGAATTTGAAAAAGTTTGATGACAAAATTTGCCCACAAAGGACCACCGCGCCACCTTCCTGTTCAAGTGAGCACAGCACAGCAAGGTGAGTCCAAAAATGTATTCTATGCTGCTGCATAAATAATGTAATATTCCAGGGAGATATGTATACTGTAGCTAAGAAGGTAATATTAAGTGTATGTTGTGTAGTAAGCTGTTAGTAGCCCATGTGCCTCACCCAAATAATTTGGTCTATTTTCCCCCCTTCATTTCGCCTACTATTCTGACTTGGTGGTGCACATGTAGCCTATAACCTGTTCTGGAGAAATGTACTCATTGAATATTGTAAGAGCTTTCATTGTCTGTTTATATGCCCCCTTTATTTATCCAACAGCTCTGACTTGGTGTACAGGGAGAATACTGTAAGAATGGCCCATGTTCTGAATTCTGTCGCTGTACATTTCAAAAGTGCTGAACAAATAGTTATATTGACTACATCCATCTTAGCTAGCTCATCAATGTCTTAATCAAAATTATGGATTGCCTCTTATCTGCTCATTGTTCCCTTATGCCATAGTTTGTACATCTCAATTGTCAGTAGAAACCACATTTGTTTAAGCAAGTCAGCCATATCAGCTATGTTTTTTAAAAGGCAGTAAATTAGGTTGAATGAACTGTTTCGCTGCCAGACAAGGCTCCGCTGATAGCCAGGAGTAGCAGTTGTAAGGTGTTGGCACTCCGCTGTTGGGACAGCTTTATGTAGGCTTAACCGTTTGTGGGCACAGTTTGGCACCGTTATAGTGCAATGAATGTTTAGTGTTGTGTCGTGTAGTGGCTTTGCTGGCATGCTTCCACAATTGTTTTGTTTGTTTTTCCCACCAAGACTTACATGCTAAAATCATCATCAATCACACCTGGACTTCATTACTCCCTGATTACTTACCCTTTATAGAGCTTCTGTTATCAGTTATCAGGTAGTATTGGTTCTGTTTCCTTGTCAGACGCTTCTCTTGTTTTGTATCGTTCTATGTTCGTTATTATTAAACTCGTTAACTGCACCTGCTTCCTGATTCCCTACGTCGGCATTACAACTCCCCTGTTTATTACACATTATCCATACTGGTTGAGAGTTAATCAGACAGCACAATTAACTGGCTTGTTTAAAATTAGATTTACTATTTGTTATGATACTATATAAAATACAAATAAATGCTATTTTTTCAGAATGCCAAGTGTCATCTCCGTCATATCCATTGAGAATAGTAATATCTAACAAAGCCGGAGCAATAAGACCAGTCAGAAGCCGATGCCATAAGTCATATTTTAAAGATGAAACAGATATATATTTTTTTTACACTGATACAGAACCACATCTGAGTGAGTCTCATCTAGTGATAACAGCTACAGAGTTGCGTTGTCTGTTCAAAACGTAACATGTTATAACCCTGTATTAACATGTTATAACCCTGAATTAACATGTTATAACCTAACCCCTCATCTAGTGATGACAGGCAGGATGTTGTTCTTCCAGCCCTGTCCCCAGCACCCCAGGATGGCTATCCTACTCATGTTATAACATGTTATATAACCCTATAACCCCCAGTGTGTGGTATCTCATCTAGTGATAACAGCCACAGTGTTGGGTTTACGCGGTTCTGTCCGGCTGTTCCCCCAGCCCTTTCTCCAGCGTCCCAGGATGGTTCTGATTTCCTTGGTCCTGAAACAGTAGATGAACGGGTTGGCCACTGGAGGGAACAGGCTGTAGAATAGAATACCAACTTCAGAACAAGTTGACTTTATCAGTTGTTCACAGAAATACATTTTTCTCCTCTCCCCTTTTATCCACCCCCCCCCCCTGAGAAACACACACCCCTGGAACAGGTTTATTGTCCGTTTGATTTGAACGGAAATTGGTATTCTGTCTTTTCCCCAACCCTTTTCCCCAACCCAATGGCGCACCTCTCTAATCTGTGGTCTACCTACCTACAGATGAGGCTGAGTCCGACGCGGAGGTCAGGGGTAATTGTCAGGTTGGGCATGTAGGGCGTGGAGTAAACTATGAAGCGCGGGATGTAGTAGATAATAATCAGACATCCCTGAGTACCACAGGTAGAGAAGGTTTTCCGTCTGCCCTGGGTTAGAGAGGAGAAAGTTGGAGAAAATCACTCAGTGGGTTAGGGTTAGGACAGAGAGATGCAGTGGGTTAGGGTTAGGACAGAGAGATGCAGTGGGTTAGGGTTAGGGGTTATGGTTAGCGGTAGGGCTGGGGTTAGGGTTAGGGGTTAGGGGTTAGGACAGAGTAGTTGGAATTAGGGACACAGGCAAGACAAGACCCCACCCCCTCCCTCCCTCCCCTCCAACCCATCCAGCCCCCACCTTCCACACATCCTGTCTCTGACCTGTGCGTTGGCCATGCGCATCACGGTGACGATGATGCTGACGTAGGAGAAGATGATAAGGGAGAAGGGGACGAGGAGGACAAACATGGCCAGCCCATAGGAGCTATTATTGATCACCACCATGTTGGAACAGGACAGCCTAGTCAGTGCTATAGCATCACAGTAGGCATGAAGGATACGGTTGGGACCACAGAACGCCACTTTCTGGGAGATAAAAACAAACAAAAGTCATTGTCAATGTCAACCCAGCCCAGATCCCAAAGAGCACCGTAGGTTCTAAAGATCAGGTAGGGTTCACACAACACTACTTTCTGGGAGGTGAAGCTTGGAAAAGTTTAAAGGGGATATGAGATATATATCATTCCCAATCAATAAGATTCATTTATAGGCCTTTTTACACCAGCAATGTCCATTAAAAGACTAATATAGATCACAAAGAGCAAACAGAATCAGAGTGTCAAGGAAGTGGGTTAAGTAGTAGTTTCCGGTCACAACTTGTAGACTTGTTTACGTGCCGCTGTGCGGTTTGTTGTTAACTTTGCTACCTGCCAACTTGACGGTTTTTACCTTTTAATTACCGTTTTATATGAAAAAATTTTCCCTCGCTCAAATTTTTTCATTACACTTTTACACCCCGGACGCTTTATCTGGACGTAGTTCGTCAGGATCTCCACCAGCCGAAACTAAGTAGTAACATTAACGTTATGCCTTCTAATTGCAGTTGCTGTACTCATAATATACAGGAGAACGATCACCTTAGGGTGAGGATAGCTGTGCTGCAAGCCCAGCTTCAGACACAATCGTTAGGCAAAGGTCATTTAAGTGTAGAAAAGGATGAAACAGCGTCTGTGCCACCAATAATTGAAGATAGTAGTATAAATCCCCTTGCACAGTCCCCGCAGCCGGACAACTTTCTCATGGCTTCTGGAAGGAAATGCTGCAGGAATGCTCAACCGGTGTCGCCCATTCAGCTGATAGAAACTTTCAACCGGTTCTCCCCATTAAGAAACGGGTCGGAGTCAGGCCGAGCCTTCTCTGATCACTCCTCCTCCCGTTACGGGGTCTGAGACGCCGATATCTCCCGCCATTGGCTCTGACAAATTGAAAACCCTAGTCATTGGCAACTCCATTACCCGCAGTATTAGACTTAAAACGAATCATCCAGCGATCATACTCTGTTTACCAGGGCGCAGGGCTACCGACGTTAAGGCTAATCTGAAGATGGTGATGGCTAAAGCTAAAACTGGCGAGTGTAGAGAGTATAGAGATATTGTTATCCACGTCAGCACCAACGATGTTAGGATGAAACAGTCAGAGGTCACCCAGCGCAACATAGCTTCAGCGTGTAAATCAGCTAGAAAGATGTGTCGGCATCGAGTAATTGTCTCTGGCCCCCTCCCAGTTAGGGGGAGTGATGAGCTCTACAGCAGAGTCTCACAAATTAATAGCTGGTTGAAAACTGTTTTCTGCCCGTCCCGAAGATAGAATTTGTAGATAATTGGCCCTCTTTCTGGGACTCACAAACAGGACCAAGCTTGGCCTGGTGAGGAATGATGGCCTCCATCCTAGCTAGAGGGGTGCTCTCATCTTATCTATGAACAAAGACAGGGCTCTAACTCCCCTAGCTCCACAATGAGATAGGGTGCAGGCCAGGCAGCAGGCTGACTGAAACATGGCTTAAGCCTGATGAATTTACTGTGTTAAATGAAGCCTCGCCTCCTGGTTACACGAGTGACCATATCCCCCGCGCATCCCGCAAAGGTGGAGGTGTTGCTAACATTTGCGATAGCAAATTTCAAATTACAACAAAAAAGGCTGCGTTTTCGTCTTTTGAGCTTCAAGTCATGAAATCTGTGCAGCCTATTCAATCACTTTTATAGCTACTGTTTACAGGCCTCCTGGGCCATATACAGCGTTCCTCACTGAGCTCCCTGAATTCCTATCGGACCTTGTAGTCATGATAATATTTACATTTTTGGTGACTTTAATATTTTACATGGAAAAGTCCACAGACCCACTCCAAAAGGCTTTCGAAGCCATCATCGACTCAGTGGGTTTTGTCCAGCATGTCTCCGGACCTACTCACTGCCACTGTCATAATCTGGACCTAGTTTTGTCCCGTGGAATAAATGTTGTGGATCTTAATGTTTTTCCTCATAATCCAGGACTATCGGACCACCATTTTATTACATTTGCAATCGCAACAAATAATCTGCTCAGACCCCAACCAAGGATCATCAAAAGCCGTGCTATAAATTCTAGGACAACCCAAAAATTCCCAGATGCCCTTCCAGACTCCCTCCACCTACCCAAGGATGTCAGAGCACAACAATCAGTTAACCACTTAAATGAGTAACTCAATTTAACCTTGCCTAATACCCTATATGCAGTCGCACCCCTAAAAACAAAAAACATTTGTCATAAGAAACTAGCTCCCTGGTATACAGAAAATAACCGCACTCTGAAGCAAGCTTCCAGAAAATTGGAACGGAAATGGCGCTCCACCAAACTGGAAGTCTTCCGACTAGGTTGGAAAGACAGTACCGTGCAGTATCGAAGAGCCCTCACTGCTGCTTGAACCTCCTATTTCTCCAACTTAATTGAGGAAAATAAGAACAATCCAAAATGTTTTTTTGATACTGTGGCAAAGTTAACTAAAAAGCAGCATTCCCCAAGAGAGGATGGCTTTCACTTCAGCAGTAATAAATTCATGAACTTCTTTGAGGAAAAGATAATGATAATTAGAAAGCAAATTACGGACTCCTATTTAAATCTGCGTATTCCTCCAAAGCTCAGTTGTCCTGAGTCTGCACAACACCACCAGGACCTAGGATCAAGGGAGACACTCAAGTGTTTTAGTACTATATTTCTTGACACATTGATGAAAATAATCATGGCCTCTAAATCTTCAAGCTGCATACTGGACCCTATTCTAACTAAACTACTGAAAGAGCTGCTTCCTGTGCTTGGCCCTCCTATGTTGAACATAATAAATGGCTCTCTATCCACCGGATGTGTACCAAACTCACTAAGCCAAACCTTGACCCAGACAATATAAAAAACTATTGGCCTATATCAAATCTCCAATTCCTCTCTAAAAAATGTTTAAAAGCTGTTGTGCAGCATCTCACTGCCTTCCTGAAGATAAACAATGTAAACAAAACGCTTCAGTCTGGTTTTAGACCCCATCATAGTGCTAAGACTGCATTCGTGAAGGTGGTAAATCACCTTATAATGGGGTCAGACTGAGGCTCTGCATCTGTCCTCGTGCTCCTAGACCTTAGTGCTGCTTTTGATACCATCGATCACCACATTCTTTTGGAGAGATTGGAAACCGAAATTGGTCTACACGGACAAGTTCTGGCCTGGTTTAGATCTTATCTGTCAGAAAGATATCAGTTTGTCTCTGTGAATGGTTTGTCCTCTGACAAATCAATTGTACATTTCGGTGTTCCTCAAGGTTCCGTTTTAGGACCACTATTGTTTTCACTATATATTTTACCTCTTGGTGATGTCATACAGAAACATAATGTTAACTTTCACTGCTATGCGGTTAACACACAGCTGTACATTTCGATGAAACATGGTGAAGCCCCAAAAAATGCCCTCCCTGGAAGCATGTGTTTCAGACATAAGGAAGTGGATGGCGGCAAATTTAGCATTTTTAAACTTGGACAAAACAGAGATGCTAGTTCGAGGTCCCAAGAATCAAAGAGATCTTCTGTTGAATCTGACAATTAATCTTGATGGTTGTACTGTCATCTCAAATAAAACTGTGAAGGACCTCGGCGTTACTCTGGACCCTGATCTGTCTTTTAACCTGTTTGGGATAGGGGGTAGTATTTTCATGGCCGGATAAAAAACTTGTCTTTAAAATTGTGTAAAATAGTCATATGTTTGAGAAATTGAACTTATAGCATTTTTAAGGTATTTGTATTTTGCGCCACGCTCTACCATTGGATATTGGTGAGGCTTACAGGTACAAACATATCAAGACTGTTTTCCATCTTCGTAACAAAAATCAGGAACTTTCTGTCCAAAAATGAAGCAGAAAAATTAATCGATGCTTTTGTCAGGGATTAGACTACTGCAATGCTCTACTTTCTGGCTACCCAGATAAAGCACTTAATCAATTTCAGTTAGTGCTAAACATGGCTGCAAGAATCTTGCCTAGAACCAAAAATGTGATCATATTACTCCAGTGCTAGCCTCTCTACACTGGCTTCCTGTTAAGGCAAGGGCTGCTTTCAAGGTTTTACTGCTAATCTACAAAGCATTACATGGTCTTGCTCCTACCTAACTTTCGGATTTGGTCCTGCCGTACATACCTACACATATGCTACGTTCACAAGACGCAGGCCTCCTTATTGTCCCTAGAATTTCTAAGCTAACAGCTAGTGGCAGGGCTTTCTCCTATAGTGCTCCAATTATATGGAAAGGTCTGCCTACCCATGTGAGAGATGCAGACTCGGTCTTGGTCTCGACCTTTAAGTCTTTATTGAAGACTCATCTCTTCAGTAGGTCCTAAGATTGAGTGTAGTCTGGCCCAGGAGTATGAAGGTGAACGGAAAGGCACCATATGTTGGCGGTTGAAGATATCACTCTAGTGGTGTGGGGGCTGTGCCTTGGCAAAGTGTGGGGGTTATATCCTGCCTGTTTGGCCCTGTCCGGGGGTATCGTCGGACGGGGCCACAGTGTCTCCCGACCCCTCCTGTCTCAGCCTCCAGTTTTTATGCTGCAATAGTTTATGTGTCGGGAGGCTATGGTCAGTCTGTTATATCTGGAGTATTTCTCCTGTCTTATCTGGTGTCCTGTGTGAATTTAAGTATGCTCTCTCTATTTATCTCTCTCTCTCTCTTTTTCTCTCTCTTTTTCTCTCTCTCTCTCTCTCGGAGGAGGACCTGAGCCCTAGGACCATGCCTCAGGACTATCTGGCCTGATGACTCCTTGCTGTCATCATTCCACCTGGTCGTGCTGCTACTCCAGTTTCAACTGTTCTGCCTGCGGCTATGGAACCCTGACCTGTTCACTGGACATGCTACCTTGTCCCAGACCTGCTGTTTTCAACTCTCTAGAGACAGCAGGAGTGGTAGAAATACTCTGAATGATTGGCTATAAATAGCCAACTGACATTTACTCCTGAGGTGCTGAACTGTTGCACCCTCTACAACCACTGTGATTATTATTATTTGACCCTGCTGGACATCTATGAAGATTTGAACATCTTGGCCATGTTATGTTATAATCTCCACCCGGCACAGCCAGAAGAGGACTGACCTGGTTCCTCTCTAGCTTTCTTCCTAGGTTCCCCGGCCTTTCTTGGGAGTTTTTCCTTGCCACCGTGCTTCTACACCTGCATTGCTTGTTGTCTGGGGTTTTAGGCTGAGTTTCTGTACACTTTGTGACATCAGCTGATGTAAGAAGGGCATTATAAATACATTGATTGATTGATTGATTGATTGATTGATTGATTGATTGATTGATTGATTGATTGATTGATTGATTGATTGATTGAAGGAACAACTCCCTAGGAGGAGGACAATTTGAGAGGAACCCGACTTAAAGGCTCATAAGCCCATCCCCTCCTGGGATGCATCGATGAGGCAGAGTCCATTTGGTGTTATGATTCTGAACAGTCAGAGATTTAGCAACAATAATACTAGGTCTTGTTTTGAGGTGTTTTGACTGATGTTACGTCCATGCTAACGTGGCTGAAATTCACTACCTAGCTATCCAAACAACTGTAGTGATGTATTTGAGTGACAACAATTGTTCATTTTATGTGCAATTCATTTGGAGACTAAATTTACTTTCCCCAATTGTGGCACACATGCTAAACAACCAAAACATCTACATCATGACAGTACCCTGCTGAAGTCTACGGTGACGATGGCAGGTGCCACTTGGGCTGATATCCAGGAGAAGACTGTCAGACCACTCATAGTCCGGTTGGTCATCAACATAGGATATCTGGAGAGGAGAGAGCAGGGGATGGAGGGAGAGAGATGGGGAAGAGGAAGGTATGGGGGAGAGAAGAAGAGGGAGAGGGAGAGGGGGGAGAGAAGAAGAGAGAGAGATGGGGAAGAGGAAGGTATGGGGTAGAGAAGAAGAGGGAGGGAGAGAGAGAGAGAGAGCGAGAGGGATGGGGAGAGGGGGAGAGAGAAAGAGGGATGAGGGAGAGAAGAAGAGAGAGAGATGGGGAAGAGGAAGGTATGGGGGAGAGAAGAGAGAGAGAGCGAGGGATGGGGAGAGGGGGAGAGAAGAAGAGAGAGAGATGGGGAAGAGGAAGGTATGGAGGAGAGAAGAAGAGGGAGAGAGAGCGAGGGATGGGGAGAGGGGGAGAGAAGAAGAGAGAGAGATGGGGAAGATGAAGGTATGTGGGAGAGAAGAAGAGGGAGAGAGAGAGAGAGAGAGAGCGAGGGATGGGGAGAGGGGGAGAGAAGAAGAGGGAGAGAGAGAGAGAGAGAGCGAGGGATGGGGAGAGGGGGAGAGAAGAAGAGGGAGAAAAGAGAGAGAGAGCGAGAGGGATTGGGAGAGGGGGAGAGAAGAAGAGGGAGAAAAGAGAGAGAGAGCGAGAGGGATTGGGAGAGGGGGAGAGAAGAAGAGGGAGAAAAGAGAGAGAGAGCGAGGGATGGGAAGAGGACCAAAAAAATAACAAATTCTCCCAACACACTTGTATGTATTTTTCATCAATGACATCATAATTCATATTAATGAGATATTGTTGTTGTTGGTACCTGATAGCCAGGTACCGGTTCATAGCCAAGGTTATCATGATGAGAGGGTTAAGGTTAGGGGTAGGGGGAATAGGCGACACCTGGTCAGTTGTACAACTGAAAGCCTTCAACTGAAATGTGTCTTCCGCATTTAACCCAACCCCTCTGAATCAGAGAGGTGAGGGGTGCTGAATTTATATAGATCTATGTTACCTGAGAGGGTGACAGATAGCCAGGTAGCGGTCCATAGCCATGATCATCATAATGAGAGAGTTAGGGTTAGGGTTAGATACCTGAGAGGGTGACAGATAGCCAGGTAGCGGTCCATAGCCATGGTCATCATAATGAGAGAGTTAGGGTTAGGTTTAGATAGATCTATGTTACCTGAGAGGGTGACAGATAGCCAGGTACCGGTCCATAGCCATGGTCATCATAATGAGAGAGTTAGGGTTAGGTTTAGATAGATCTATGTTACCTGAGAGGGTGACAGATAGCCAGGTACCGGTCCATAGCCATGGTCATCATAATGAGAGAGTTAGGGTTAGGGTTAGATAGATCTATGTTACCTGAGAGGGTGACAGATAGCCAGGTACCGGTCCATAGCCATGGTCATCATAATGAGAGAGTTAGGGTTAGGTTTAGATAGATCTATGTTACCTGAGAGGGTGACAGATAGCCAGGTACCGGTCCATAGCCATGGTCATCATAATGAGAGAGTTAGGGTTAGGTTTAGATAGATCTATGTTACCTGAGAGGGTGACAGATAGCCAGGTACCGGTCCATAGCCATGGTCATCATAATGAGAGAGTTAGGGTTAGGTTTAGATAGATCTATGTTACCTGAGAGGGTGACAGATAGCCAGGTACCGGTCCATAGCCATGGTCATCATAATGAGAGAGTTGAGCGTTCCGAAATAGTGGATCATTTGTTCCTGGAACATACAGGTATGGAATGAGATCCTCCCGTCGTCCCACCACCACCGAGCTATCAGATTGGGAAGGGCCACTGTGGCAAAACCTGGAGAGGTGGGAAGGGGAGAGGAGGGGGGAGGAGAGGTGGGAAGGGGAGGAGAGGTGGGAAGGGGAGAGGAGGGGGGAGGAGAGGCGGGATGGGGAGAGGAGGGGGGAGGAGAGGCGGGAAGGGGAGAGGAGGGGGGAGGAGAGGAGGGAAGGGGAGAGGAGGGGGGAGGAGAGGCGAGGAGGGGGGAGGAGAGGCGGGAAGGGGAGAGGAGGGGGGAGGAGAGGCGGGAAGGGGAGAGTAGGGTGAGGAGAGGCGGAGGAAGGGTTGGGAGGGTGAAGGAGGGTGAAGGAGTCCACGTTAGACTACTGAGACACAGACAGGTAGGGAAGGAGATCATCCCGTTGTCCCACCAGTATCGGGGCAATCAATGTGCAAACACTCCTCCTGTGAAAACACTCTGGACCTCTAGTTGTAGCCACTGACTCAGCAACGCTGCTAAAATTCTCATGACCTTTCTTAGATGGAAATAATCACTGACTGATAAGAGATTTTTGTACATGACTGTGATATCAGAGAGGGACTCTCCACGTGATTAAAGGAGGGAGGTATTGGGACACATTTTAAACAGCACACTCTTTCTCTCATCAGCTCTCCTCTCTCTCATTGATGTCTGCGCTCAGCGAGACACGTTTAAACTCCCTCGGCAGTCACATTGGGGAAGGAAGGAGCAAGAGAGAGTCCACATTTAAAAAGAACAGACGTTCTAACATGACTCCATTTTCTGACAGAACCAGGCTGAGTATATTACCTTAATCTGACAGAACCAGGCTGAGTATATTACCTTAATCTGACAGAACCAGGCTGAGTATATTACCTTAATCTGACAGAACCAGGCTGAGTATATTACCTTAATCTGACAGAACCAGGCTGAGTATATTACCTTAATCTGACAGAACCAGGCTGAGTATATTACCTTAATCTGACAGAACCAGGCTGAGTATATTACCTTAATCTGACAGAACCAGGCTGAGTATATTACCTTAATCTGACAGAACCAGGCTGAGTATATTACCTTAATCTGACAGAACCAGGCTGAGTATATTACCTTAATCTGACAGAACCAGGCTGAGTATATTACCTTAATCTGACAGAACCAGGCTGAGTATATTACCTATATCTGACAGAACCAGGCTGAGTATATTACCTTAATCTGACAGAACCAGGCTGAGTATATTACCTTAATCTGACAGAACCAGGCTGAGTATATTACCTTAATCTGACAGAACCAGGCTGAGTATATTACCTTAATCTGACAGAACCAGGCTGAGTATATTACCTTAATCTGACAGAACCAGGCTGAGTATATTACCTTAATCTGACAGAACCAGGCTGAGTATATTACCTTAATCTGACAGAACCAGGCTGAGTATATTACCTTAATCTGACAGAACCAGGCTGAGTATATTACCTTAATCTGACAGAAACAGGCTGAGTATATTACCTTAATCTGACAGAACCAGGCTGAGTATATTACCTTAATCTGACAGAACCAGGCTGAGTATATTACCTTAATCTGACAGAACCAGGCTGAGTATATTACCTTAATCTGACAGAACCAGGCTGAGTATATTACCTATATCTGACAGAACCAGGCTGAGTATATTACCTTAATCTGACAGAACCAGGCTGAGTATATTACCTTAATCTGACAGAACCAGGCTGAGTATATTACCTTAATCTGACAGAACCAGGCTGAGTATATTACCTTAATCTGACAGAACCAGGCTGAGTATATTACCTTAATCTGACAGAACCAGGCTGAGTATATTACCTTAATCTGACAGGGGGGGGGGGGGAACCAGGCTGAGTATATTACCTTAATCTGACAGAACCAGGCTGAGTATATTACCTTAATCTGACAGAACCAGGCTGAGTATATTACCTTAATCTGACAGAACCAGGCTGAGTATATTACCTTAATCTGACAGAACCAGGCTGAGTATATTACCTTAATCTGACAGAACCAGGCTGAGTATATTACCTATATCTGACAGAACCAGGCTGAGTATATTACCTATATCTGACAGAACCAGGCTGAGTATATTACCTTAATCTGACAGAACCAGGCTGAGTATATTACCTTAATCTGACAGAACCAGGCTGAGCATATTACCTATATCTGACAGAGCCAGGCTGAGCATGATGATGTACATGGGTTTCTGCAGGCTGCGCTCCAGGGCAAACAGCACCACCAGCAGGAAGTTCCCCACCACCGTGGTCACATAGACGAAGAAGAAGAACCAAGCCACCAGGTGGAAGAAGGATGGATGGAGCCCCGGGAAGCCAACGATCACAAACTCTGACACACGTGTGTAGTTGTCATCTACCTCAAACATACTGTATTGGGGAAGGTAGGGGGAGGGAGGGATGGGGAGAGACAGAATCAGAGAGAAAGCCTCTCATACATGAAGATAGATAGAGCCACTAAAGCCACGTCCTGAAATGGTTAACTACTCAGTTAAAATTGTTTCAGCTGCAGGAGAGAGGGAGGGAGAGAGGGAGGGAGAGAGAGAGATGTTGAAGACCTTGTATGATCTCTCTCCATCCTTACCTCCCACGTAACATACATGAAGTGACACAAATATTAAAAGACAGCCTACATCTCTCCATCCTTACCTCCCTCCCAACAAGAGCCCCCCAGAGGTGTGTGGCGTGTCCCGCTCTGTACCTCCCAGCCTTATACCCAGCATGCCCTTTTGACAAGACAGCCAACAGCCAATAAAAAACCTGCCCTCTGCTGATGTCACTGTTGTCACTCCACTCATGTCCGTCATAGAAATTTTCATCCCCGGCCACCCCTCTCTAGGGCTGTGCAAGTCTTCTCTATCTAAACAGATATGGTGTAATGTGAACACGGTGTAATGTGAACATGGTGTAATGTGTAATGTGAATATGGTGTAATGTGAACATGGTGTAATGTGAACACGGTGTAATGTGAACATGGTGTAATGTGTAATGTGAACATGGTGTAATGTGTAATGTGAACACGGTGTAATGTGAACATGGTGTAATGTGTAATGTGAACATGGTGTAATGTGAACATGGTGTAATGTGAACACGGTGTAATGTGAACATGGTGTAATGTGTAATGTGAACACGGTGTAATGTGTAATGTGAACACGGTGTAATGTGAACATGGTGTAATGTGTAATGTGAACATGGTGTAATGTGAACATGGTGTAATGTGTAATGTGAACACGGTGTAATGTGTAATGTGAACACGGTGTAATGTGTAATGTGAACACGGTGTAATGTGAACACGGTGTAATGTGAACACGGTGTAATGTGTAATGTGAACACGGTGTAATGTGTAATGTGAACACGGTGTAATGTGAACACGGTGTAATGTGAACACGGTGTAATGTGTAATGTGAACACGGTGTAATGTGAACACGGTGTAATGTGTAATGTGAACACGGTGTAATGTGTAATGTGAACACGGTGTAATGTGAACACGGTGTAATGTGAACACGGTGTAATGTGTAATGTGAGCACATTGTAATGTGAACATTAGATGTACTGGAGAAATAGAACCATTCTCAAATACCTAGACAGAGTTCCGGATGCATGTAAGGACTGACTGATCACACTGTGATGGAAAACTGCAATTTATACAGTAATTTTGGGGTATTATCACCAGTAAAATAATGTGGGAAAAAAAAACGTTTTACTGCAGCGTACGGTAAATTATAATGTATTGTGGGAAGGTTTTGTGGGCTGGGAAAAAAAATGGCTGTATTTTGAATGGTACTGTAATTCCATCCCACAGAATACAGTACCATACCGTATTTTTGGAGCACCCAAAACCTTTTGACCACTAGTGGGTGCATGATATTGTTGTTTCTGGCTCATTAGTATATATTGAGTCATGCCTTGTAAGAGGCTATATTTGTTGCACACAAAATATAGCAAGAGCTTCCTGGATGAACTTAACTGGTATGTGGTAGTAATACACCCTCATGCTAATCGCGTTAGCCTATGTTAGCTCAACCGTCCCGTGGAAGGGACACCTATCCCGAAGAAGTTTTAAACCTTAAATGGTAGAGCGTTTTGGTCCGTTTTTCCATGTATTCACTGCCAGTTTGGAAGTTCAAGTGATATAAAACACGAAATATTCATTAATATGTTGTATGTGTGATAAACATTACCTATCAGCCAACGTGCCTGCACCAATGCCATGTCGTCAATGAATAGCATTCTCACATAGGTGTTCCTTTTGTCCAGGTGTGAAAGGGCAGTGTGGAGTGCAATAGAGATTACATTAAAATACTGTGTAATACAAACCACACCTCTCAAGACATTCCATTTATTCATTCACTGTATAGTATACCTACCATTGACACATCACTTCATGTCAGGTAGAAGGAAGCATGAATTTGAAAAATAAGCAGTGGGGGGGGGCCAAGCTTCCGGTCTAGAAAGCTGGTCATGGCTCACATCAACACCATTATCACAGAAACCCTAGACCCACTCCAATTTGCATACCGCCCAAACAGATCCACAGATGATGCAATCTCTATTGCACTCCACACTGCCCTTTCCCACCTGGACAAAAGGATCACTTATGTGAGAATGCTATTCATTGACTACAGTTCAGCGTTCAACATCACAGTGTCCTCAAAGCTCATCAATAAGCTAAGGACCCTGGGACTAAACACCTCCCTCTGCAACTGGATCCTGGACTTTCCGACGGGCCGCCCCCAGGTGGTAAGGGTAGGTCTCTATATATGTGTCATATGAAATATGTCTATATATATGTAATATGTCTCTATGTAATGTCTCTATACACACTTGAAGTCGGAAGTTTACATACACTTAGGTTGGAGTCATTAAAACTCGTTTTTCAACCACTCCACAAATGTCTTGTTAACAAACTATAGTTTTGGCAAGTCGGTTAGGACATCTACTTTGTGCATGACACAAGTAATGCTTCCAACAATTGTTTACAGACAGATTATTTCACTTATAACTCACTGTATCACAATTCCAGTGGGTCAGAAGTTTACATACACTAAGTTGACTGTGCCTTTAAACAGCTTGGAAAATTCCAGAAAATGATGTCATGGCTTTAGAAGCTTCTGATAGGCTAATTGACATCATTTGAGTCAATTGGAGGTGTACCTGTACATATATTTCAAGGCCTACCTTCAAACTCAGTGCCTCTTTGCTTGACATCATTGGAAAATCAAAAGAAATCAGCCAAGACCTCAGAAAAAAATTGTAGACATCCACAAGTCTGGTTTATCCTTGGAAGCAATTTCCAAACACCTGAAGGTACCACGTTCATCTGTACAAACAATTGTACGCAAGTATAAACACCATGGGACCACGCAACCATCATTCTGCTCAGGAAGGAGACGCATTCTGTGGTGCGAAAAGTGCAAATCAATCCCAGAACCTTGTGAAGATGCTAGAGGAAACAGGTACAAAAGTATCTATATCCACAGTAAAACGAGTCCTATATCGACATAACCTGAAAGGCCATTCAGCAAGGAAGAAGCCACTGCTCCAAAACCGCCATAAAAAAAAGCCAGACTACGGTTTGCAACTGCACATGGGGACAAAGATCGTACTTTTTGGAGAAATGTCCTCTGGTCTGATGAAACAAAAAAATAACTATTTGGCCATAATGACCATCGTTATGTTTGGAGGAAAAAGGGGGTGGCTTACAAGCCGAAGAACAACATCCCAACCGTGAAGCACGGGGGTGGCAGCATCATGTTGTGGGGGTGCTTTGCTGCAGGAGGCACTGGTGCACTTCACAAAATAGATGGCATCATGAGAAAGGAAAATTATGTGGATATATTGAAGCAACATGTCAAGACATCAGTCAGGAAGTTAACTTCTTTGGGATATGGGCGGTATTTTGACGTCTGGATGAAAAGCGTGCCCAAAGTAAACTGCCTGCTACTTAGGCCCAGATCTAGGATATGCATAGAAAATTTTAGAAACTCTAAAACTCTAAAGTTTCTAAAACTGTTCAAATAATGTCTGTGAGTATAACAGAACTGAAATGGCAAGCAAAACCCCGAGGACAAACCATCCCCCCAAAAATAAAATTCAACCTACCACTGATTTCAATGGCTGGCACTTTTATAATAGGGCGAAATCGTGCCCGATTGCAGTTCCAAGCGCGTAAATGAGAGCGTGTTCTTTGGTATTTTTTTCCGGTAAAGATTATAACGATTCTCCGTCTTAAATTTTATCGTTTATTTGCGTATTAGGGTACCTATTGTTTGATTTTAAACGTTGATTGACTTGTTTGGATAAGTTTATTGGTAACATTTCGGATTAATTTTGTATGCATTTTTAAGGAGGCAAACCGAGTGGATTATTGACTGAAGTGCGCCAGCTAAATGGAGTTTTTATGGATATAAAGAATGACATAATCGAACAAAATTACCATTTGTAATTTAACTGGGACCTTTTGGAGTGCCAACAGAAGAAGATCTTCAAAGGTAACGCATATATTATATCGCTATTTCTGACTTTCGTGTCGCAACTCCCTAGTTGAAAATGATTTGTTATGCATTTGTGTGCTGGGCGCTGTCCTCAGATAATCGCATGGTTTGCTTTCGCCGTAAAACCTTTTTGAAATCTGACATGGCGGCAAGATTAACAACAAGTTAAGCTTTATTTTGATGTATTGCACTTGTGATTTCATGAAAGTTTAATATTTATAGTAATTTAATTTGAATTTGGCGCTCTGCAATTTCACCGGAAATTGTCAAAATGGGACGGTAGCGTCCCACTAATCCGCAACAAGTTAAAGCTTGGTCGCAAATGGGTCTTCCAAATGGACAATGACCTCAAGCATACTTACAAAGTTGTGGTAAAATGGCTTAAGGACAACAAAATCAAGGTATTAGAGTGGCCTTCACAAAGCCCTGACCTCAATCCTATAGAAAATTTGTGGGCGTAACTGAAAAAGTGTGTGCGAGCATGGAGGCCTACAAACCTGATTCAGTTACACCAGCTCTGTCAGGAGGAATGGGCCAAAATTCACCCAACTTATTGTGGGAAGCTTGTGGAAGGCTAACCAAAACGTTTGACCCAAGTTAAACAATTTAAAGGCAATGCTACCAAATACTAATTGAGTGTATGTAAACTTCTGACCCACTGGGAATGTGATGAAAGAAATAAAAGCTGAAATAAATAATTCTCTCTACTATGATTCTGACATTTCACATTCTTAAAATAAAGTGGTGATCCTAAATGACCTAAGACAAGGAATTTTTACTAGGATTAAATGTCAGGTATTGTGATAAACGGAGTTTAAATGTATTTGGCTAAGGTGTATGTAAACTTCCGACTTCAACTGTATGTAATATGTCTCTATATACATGTAGATCCAAATAAATGTTTTAGTACCAGGGCTGTGGAAAACAAGAAAGTGCTGATAAGCCAGCTCCAACTTTTTGTTGATAAAAATCTCACAAATATATTTAAAATATATATTATTAATATAATATACAATATATATTATTAATATAATATACAATATATATTATTAATATAATATATAAATATATATTATATCCCTAACCTTTTTTCTTTACCCTTTATAATTGATCAATAATTCTGATTCGGATGATTAGTGATTCGTTTATTTTTATTTAACTGGCACTGTTATTAGTTTGGGAAGCATGAATCACGGTGTGAGTCATGGGTCTAAGGGGGGAATGGTAAGGGCTTGTAGAAAATAATGGTAGCACCCAAATTGACTACAATCGCCGCAGAAATCTGTGCCCAACATCTAAGTTTGTAAATATGTAAATTATTTTTGTTCACATGCCTGCCTGTAAAATAAAATAAAATATATGTTGGTAATGGTTGACAGATACTCCAAATGTATTAAAGCCTTCCACCGGGGGAAGCCCAGAAGTAGATGACCCCGCCGACCTGAACATGGACTCTGATGACCCCGCCGACCTGAACCTGGACTCTGATGACCCCACCAACCTGAACATGGACTCTGATGACCCCACCAACCTGAACATGGACTCTGATGACCCTGCCGACCTGAACCTGGACTCTGATGACCCCACCGACCTGAACCTGGACTCTGATGACCCCACCGACCTGAACCTGGACTCTGATGACCCCACCGACCTGAACCTGGACTCTGATGACCCCACCAACCTGAACTTGGACTCTGATGACCCCACCAACCTGAACCTGGACTCTGATGACCCCACCGACCTGAACCTGGACTCTGATGACCCCACCAACCTGAACATGGACTCTGATGACCCTGCCGACCTGAACCTGGACTCTGTTGACCCCACCGACCTGAACCTGGACTCTGATGACCCCACAGACCTGAACATGGACTCTGATGACCCCGCCGACCTGAACCTGGACTCTGATGACCCCGTCGACCTGAAGAGAAGAAGAAGAGGACATTAAATGTATGGGGTTTTCCCCAGGTCAAACACTTTCTTACAATTGAGGAGTGTGAAAACATACCCTGGTCCGACGAATCCCATTTCCTGTTGCATCATGCTGATGGCAGAGTCAGTGTTTGGCTTAAGCAGCATGAATCCATGGACCCATCCTGCCTGGTGTCAACGGTACAGGTTGGAGGCGATGCTGTACGACCGTCCAATCTGCAATAACTGCATATTGCCATTGCTTCAGTATGGACCAACATCCCTGTGGAGCATTTCCGACTTGTAGAATCCATGCCTCGAAGAATTCAGGCTGTTCTGGAGGCAAAGGGGGTCCGACCCGGTATTAGATGGGTGTACCTAATAAACTGTCCAGTGAGTGTGTATATCCACTCCATATTGTACATCATCTACTGTAAATGTGTTTATGCATCCTTTTCACTATGCATAATTGTTCTGTTTTTGCTGCATATACTGAATGTGGATCAGGTGTCAACTCTTCGTCTTTCTATTCTGTCTGTGTATTGTGTTTATTGTTGTCGCACCATTTCACCATGTCAAATTCCTGGTACATGTTAAATACATGTACTTTCTGGAAAAAGATGTTTCTTATTTTGAGACTCCAAGACTATCACACAGCTGCCGCTAGTGTAGCGAGTGAAGATTAACAACTGGAGATCTGGACGGAGGTCACTGTGTTTCAACAGCTGGAGATCTGGACGGAGGTCACTGTGCTTCAACAGCTGGAGATCTGGACGGAGGTCACTGTGTTTCAACAGCTGGAGATCTGGACGGAGGTCACTGTGTTTCAACAGCTGCAGATCTGGACGGAGGTCACTGTGTTTCAACAGCTGGAGATCTGGACGGAGGTCACGGTGCTTCTGTTTGCTCTCTGTAGTCAGGGTCAGGGTCTAGGTCAGTGTCTAGGTCAGGGTCAGGGTCTAGGTCAGGGTCCAGGTCAGGGTCAGGGTCAGGGTCAGGTCAGGGTCCAGGTCAGGGTCTGGGTCAGGGTCAGGGTCAGGGTCTAGGTCAGGGTCACGGTCAGGGTCAGGGTCTAGGTCAGGGTCAGGGGTCTAGGTTAGGGTCAGGGTCTAGGTCAGGGTCCAGGTCAGGGTTAGGGTCCAGGTCAGGGTCAGGGTCAGGTCAGGGTCCAGGTCAGGGTCTAGGTCAGGGTCCAGGTCAGGGTCAGGGTCAGGGTCTATGTCAGGGTCAGGGTCCAGGTCAGGGTCAGGGTCCAGGTCAGGGTCAGGGTCAGGGTCAGGTCAGGGTCCAGGTCAGGGTCTAGGTCAGGGTCAGGGTCAGGGTCAGGGTCTATGTCAGGGTCAGGGTCTATGTCAGGTTACTGGAAAGCATCAAAAGGTTGCTACCTTATTAGATTATTGTAGCGATCCTCACTAATGAGACACGTTACAATCTCCCCCAAGTGTGATACCCATATTGGACCGTGTGTAGCATGTTTGCATTTCCCAAGAGTGACCCAGGATCAATGCTCGCCCCCTCCCATTCCCTGTATTATTTTAATGCTGTGACTCTGTTTCTAGAGAGTATCACAACCAGTCTCTCTAATCTCTTGTCTTCAGGACAGTAGACTGTAAGGTTGATCAGAGAAGGTAACAACGGGGCTATAACCAGTAAGGTATTACGCTCCGTCAGACTCAGCCTCGGGTCTGTCCTGGTCAACAACCCAGAGTCTAACTTTAGAGCGTAGTAACTTGACACCACAATGATGTGACACCACAATGATGTACAGCAGTCTCAGTAATGGGTAAATTATTTTGACGTACGTCACTAGAATTAAGGGAAACTTCTCAGTGATGAGCCATAGAGCCAGAATGGTAGGCATCAGGAAGTAAGGTTCAGGGTTGACATAGGCAGCCCTGATTAAGGCTAGGGATTCACAGAACCTGTATTGAATGATTGGCTGCCAGTATGGAAGGCTGTCAAAGTCTGCCCAAGCAAGCTCAATTCCTGAGAACACTATGAACCAGGAAGCTATTGCTAACACAATTGGTCAGGATGCTGTGGTACCTAAGAGGGGTGCTGATGGAGATGGTTTGGTCCAAAGTCATCAGGGACAGGGACAGACACTCTGTGATGTCACCCAGGTGGTAGATGTACATGCTTGATATGCAAGAGTAGTAGGAGATGGTTTTGACCTCGGCCAGCAGGACTGAGATCATGCTGGTGCTGGTAGTGGACATGATGGTGGGCCAGCAGGACAGAGATCATGGTGGTGCTGGTAGTGGACATGATGGTGGGCCAGCAGGACTGAGATCATGGTGGTGCTGGTAGTGGACATGATGGTGGGCTAGCAGGACAGAGATCATGGTGGTGCTGGTAGTGGACATGATGGTGGGCCAGCAGGACAGAGATCATGGTGGTGCTGGTGGTGGACATGATGGTGGGCCAGCAGGACAGAGATCATGGTGGTGCTGGTAGTGGACATGATGGTGGGCCAGCAGGACAGAGATCATGGTGGTGCTGGTAGTGGACATGATGGTGGGCCAGCAGGACTGAGATCATGCTGGTGCTGGTAGTGGACATGATGGTGGGCCAGCAGGACTGAGATCATGCTGGTGCTGGTAGTGGACATGATGGTGGGCCAGCAGGACTGAGATCATGCTGGTGCTGGTAGTGGACATGATGGTGGGCCAGCAGGACTGAGATCATGCTGGTGCTGGTAGTGGACATGATGGTGGGCCAGCAGGACAGAGATCATGGTGGTGCTGGTAGTGGACATGATGGTGGGCCAGCAGGACAGAGATCATGGTGGTGCTGGTAGTGGACATGATGGTGGGCCAGCAGGACAGAGATCATGGTGGTGCTGGTGCTGGACATGATGGTGGGCCAGCAGGACAGAGATCATGGTGGTGCTGGTAGTGGACATGATGGTGGGCCAGCAGGACTGAGATCATGGTGGTGCTGGTGGTGGACATGATGGTGGGCCAGCAGGACAGAGATCATGGTGGTGCTGGTGCTGGACATGATGGTGGGCCAGCAGGAAACACCAGCACACAGGTTGTGAACAGCAACGCAACAACGGAGGATGTGTGATCAGATCTAGTCACCTTAAATAGACCACCATGCTAAGGTAGGAGTGGTGAATACGATTGGTGCAAACTCAGCTGATGGGTTGGCTGTCTGAACTGGCTTCTCAAAATACATTTTCATTGGGGAATATTGGGCCTGTCTTATAACTTGTAGGGATGCAGTACAAGTCTCTAACAGCTGAGAAGCTGACCTTCTACACAGGTGTCTATGTTTTGAGCCTGTATAGGAACACTATTTTTCTAAAAGTGACCAAGGGTCAGGACTTTCTGGTCCCTGTTCTCATTGGCTTGTCTTCCTGTTTCACAGCCCTCATGTTCTCATTGGCTTGTCTTCCTGTTTCACAGCCCTCATGTTCTCATTGGCCTGTCTTCCCATTTCACTGTCCTCATGTTCTCATTGGCCTGTCTTCCCGGTTCACTGCCCTCATGTTCTCATTGGCCTGTCTTCCCATTTCACTGCCCTCATGTTCTCATTGGCCTGTCTTCCCGTTTCACTGCCCTCATGTTCTCATTGGCCTGTCTTCCCGTTTCACTGTCCTCATGCTCTCATTGGCCTGTCTTCCCGTTTCACTGCCCTCATGTTCTCATTGGCCTGTCTTCCCATTTCACTGTCCTCATGTTCTCATCAATAAATCAAATTAAATCAAATTTTATTGGTCACATACACATATTTAGCAGGTTATTGTTAGCGTAGCGAAATGCTTGTGTTCCTAGCTCCAACAGTGCAGTAGTAATTAATAAAATGGGGGAGAAGGGACAGCCTTGTCTAGTCCCACAATTTCAGTAGTTTATTTAAAGAGCTTTGCAGTAAACTGCAAGTTGGAACAAACTGGCTGACTTGCATTGGCCTTGGTGTTTAACACTTTGACATTAAAACGTTCTAACTTCTCTCTCCTTCTCTCTCTCATCTCTTCTATCTCCGTCTCTCTGTCTCTCTCTCTCTTTCTCTCTTTCTCTCGCTCTCTCTCTCTCTCTCTCTCTCTCGCTCTCTCTGTCCTAACAAGCGCTCAGTAACAAGCAGAGCGGTATTCCCACCTGGTCTAGTGTTCCTGTCATATTCCTCAGATTCATCGTCAACAAACAGGTGGTCATCAGAGACCTAATTAGAGTGTTGGTACACCTGGGATGGCTGAGTCATCACCTCACTTGTTTACATGTAGCCATGCAGGTGATGATGGAACTGTTGTTGGCTACATCATGCTGTGTTGTAGATTTACTTTAGGCCACAAATTTGGCCCCAACACTTTAGGTTTTCACTTCCAATCAAATAAAATACAATTGTATTTGTCACATGCTTTTTGAAAAACAGGTGTAGACTAACAGTGAAATGTTTACTCCTCAACAATGCAGAGTATTTGTCACATGCTTTGTGAAAAACAGGTGTAGACTAACAGTGAAATGTTTACTTCCCAACAATGCCGAGAGAAAAATGTAGAAAAAATTATAACACAAGGAATAAATACAGAATGAGTAACGATAAATTGGCTATATACACACGGGTACCAGTTTTCGGTCATTGGAAATGATGGCGGAAACATGTATATAAAAAAAACATGAGCTGGCGTACGCCCAGAATAGTAGTTTGTGTGGAAGGTGCTGACTAACGGCGAATAAACTATCAACTATCAAAATAAAGAAAGTCGCACACTCCATGTATAAACTACCAGCAATTTAATGGGTATTTACCAACGTTTCTGCATCCAACAATATGTACAAAAAAAGTTAAGATCAGAGTAAAAAAAACAAACACAAAATAGCTAAATTTGGTCCGGAGCTCGTAAGACTGCAGCTATTCACTGCAACGCCATCATCTTCTACCGTTACAATCTGATAGTCACAGTTCCTTCTTGCAGTAGGAAGCGGGTGGGACCGTCAAAGTTGTGCCTTCTTGTTGGAATTGCCTGGGTATATCTAGAGATAGCTTATACCTTGCAAATCATCAACTGTATGGAGCCAACTGGTTGACCACTCTACGAGTGGATCTAAGAGGATCAGTGGGGACTATCAATTCAATGAGAAAGCACTAATCCTGGTCCCTGATGACGTTTATTAACCTTAATAAGAGAGGTGGGGGATTCAGGGAAAACCATTAGTCTAATAAATAGACATCTGAACCTGGGGACTGTAGGTGTTGAGCCCAGGAAAAAACATAGCTCCATAGCATTGCATAGCACTGCACAGCACAGCATAGCATAGCATAGCATAGCATAGCATGAATAAACCAGTGGACTACATTTGTTTTCCTCCTATAGATACACACTGTGTGATATTGAAATCCAGACATCTCAGTCTACAGTACTGCTGTTCTTCTATTCTCTTTCCTAGTTAGTTGATGGGTTATCAGGGGATGGTTAGAGGGGACGGATGAAGCCAGCAGTCCGTGGTCTTATTGGCTCATGACTTTTGAAACTGGTTTTGTTCAAGCTTTCTTATATGACTTTAGAGGAAAAAATACAATAAAAATGTTTTAAAGCCAGAACCAAAACAATTAGCTGTGACCTCCAAGTGGGTCCTGACCCATCATTTCTAGCCATTGTTTGGTATGCAGAAATATATGTTTAGTAATCAGAACTACTGTATGTAATGTAAATTACACCCACTGTTCCTAGGCCGTTAAAGAAAATTACAATGACAAGGAACAAATCTGTCGTTCTGCCCCCTGAACAAGGCATTTAACCCACTCATTGAAAATAAGAATTTGTTCTTAACTGATTTGCCTAGTTAAATAAAGGTAAAATAAAATTACAAAAATTGAGACTTTTGTTATGACATCGCCATTTACAATTCATGTTCGGGCTCTTATTCTGAAAACACCCTTCCCATACTCACCTGCGCATGACAAGAGATTCACGTGAGAGATGTGTGAGTGACAAAAGAAGTGAAGTGAGGAGATAACGTGCCGTTGTGTCACTAAAGTTTGTGCTGCTGCTACTTGGATGGATTAAAATCCATAGAAAATAATTTGATCGTAACATGATTCTTTACCATCGAACCCACAAGTGCTTTTGGAGAAGGTGATAGATGATTAAGTCAAGAAGTTAGGGCTATGCTAGAATAGCTATACTATTCTACACACAGCTTTGGAAGGTCACAATCTCCACCAGTATAGTATATTGTAAGTCATTTAGCAGACGCTCTTAATCAGAGTGACTCTCAGGAACTATAAGAGATGAATGTCTTCCTCATGGGGCACATTAATAGATTTTTCACCTAGTCGGCTCAGGAATTTGAACCAGCAACCTTCCGGTTAGTGGCCCAATTTTCATAACCGCTAGGCTACCTGCCGTTGTAGTCAATAACCTCAAGCTATGTGTATTCCCAGAGCATCATCATTCGTCACTATAACGACCCTTATTTAATGACTGGATGTTTTCATTTAATTAAGACCTGGTTCTTGATTAGGATCTGGTTCTGACCTGGTTCTTGATTAGGACCTGGTTCTTAATTAGGACCTGGTTCTTAATTAGGACCTGGTTCTTCATTAGGACCTGGTTCTGACCTGGTTCTTGATTAGGACCTGGTTCTTCATTAGGACCTGGTTCTGACCTGGTTCTTGATTAGGACCTGGTTCTTAATTAGGACCTGGTTTTTCATTAGGACCTGGTTCTTAATTAGGACCTGGTTCTTGATTAGGACCTGGTTCTTAATTAGGACCTGGTTCTTGATTAGGACCTGGTTCTTAATTAGGACCTGGTTCTGACCTGGTTCTTGATTAGGACCTGGTTCTGACCTGGTTCTTGATTAGGACCTGGTTCTTCATTAGGACCTGGTTCTGACCTGGTTCTTGATTAGGACCTGGTTCTGACCTGGTTCTTGATTAGGACCTGGTTCTTCATTAGGACCTGGTTCTGACCTGGTTCTTGATTAGGACCTGGTTCTGACCTGGTTCTTGATTAGGACCTGGTTCTTCATTAGGACCTGGTTCTTGATTAGGACCTGGTTCTTAATTAGGACCTGGTTCTTGATTAGGACCTGGTTCTTAATTAGGACCTGGTTTTTCATTAGGACCTGGTTCTTCATTAGGACCTGGTTCTGACCTGGTTCTTGATTAGGACCTGGTTCTTAATTAGGACCTGGTTTTTCATTAGGACCTGGTTCTTAATTAGGACCTGGTTCTTCATTAGGACCTGGTTCTTCATTAGGACCTGGTTCTTGATTAGGACCTGGTTCTTAATTAGGACCTGGTTCTTCATTAGGACCTGGTTCTTAATTAGGACCTGGTTCTTCATTAGGACCTGGTTCTTCATTAGGACCTGGTTCTTCATTAGGACCTGGTTTTTCATTAGGACCTGGTTCTTCATTAGGACCTGTTTCTTGATTAGGACCTGGTTCTGACCTGGTTCTTCATTAGGACCTGGTTCTGACCTGGTTCTTGATTAGGACCTGGTTCTTCATTAGGACCTTGTTCTTCATTAGGACCTGGTTTTTCATTAGGACCTGGTTCTGACCTGGTTCTTCATTAGGACCTGGTTCTTCATTAGGACCTGGTTCTGACCTGGTTCTTGATTAGGACCTGGTTCTTCATTAGGACCTGGTTCTTGATTAGGACCTGGTTCTTGAGGCCTATAGGGATGAAGTGGAGTGGCTGGAAGACATCCCCAATGGCACCCTATACACCCTATATTATGCACTACTGTTGACCAGGGTCCATAGAAAGCAGTGCACTATATATAGGGAATAGGGTGCCATAGGGCTCTGGTCAAAAGTAGTGCACTATATAGGGAATAGGGTGCCATTTTGGGATGTCTGTCTAAGCCACACAGGACCGAAGAGCTTGGTTTAATTTAAAAGGATCTCTTTACTAACAAAATATATTTTAGTATTTTGTTCATCAGTCCACTGTTGATACCCCCCCCCCCCCCCCCCCCATGTCAGCAGTGACGTTTTCAAGATGGAGCTGAACGTGTAACGATGATGAATGGTCCCAACTTCAAACTAGGACTTTAGATGAGACAAGATGACAATGTTACCGTATATTGCTGTTATTGACAGCTATATATTTTGGAATACTTTAAGTGTTGTCAGTCCCAGTGTCATAGTGTCATTAGTGTCACCAGTCATCCTCAGCTGACTGCTGTGTGTGTGTGTGTGTGTGTGTGTGTGTGTGTGTGTGTGTGTGTGTGTGTGTGTGTGTGTGTGTGTGTGTGTGTCTGTCCCCAGCTGTCTACTTGTAAACACTCTCTTCAGGTGTGTCAACATATTTTAATTGGCTCTCGGATGACCACCTGTTTGTTAACTCTGGAAACAGTGACATCAGATCCTGTGATTTTTTATATTTTTTTTACAATGCCAAAGCAAGTGAAAATAAACAGTGAACAAAAGTGAGAGGACACAAAACAACATCAACAACAACACATTGCGCGAAGGTTTGAAAAAGATCAAGACATATCAAGTGTTATATTATCAGCTGTGTACAGTGTTTTTTTTAGCAATGTGCCAATGGCTGTAGTACGAATAGTAGGGGAAGATAAATACACAGATACATGGTATTTACAATGTTATTTGTGTTCCACTGGTTGCCCGTATCGCATTGCAACGGTCCACGCATCTTGCTGATGTGATGGCACACTGTGGTATTTTACCTGACGGACATGGTAGTTTGTCAATGTTTGATTTGGTTTCAAATTCTTTGTGGATGTGTGTAATCTGAGGGAAATATGTGTCTCTAATATGGTCATATATTTGGCAGGAGGTTAGGAAGTGTAGCTCAGTTTTCCACCTCATTTTGTGGGCAGTGTGCACATAGCCTGTCTTTTCTTGAGAGCCAGGTCTGCCTACGGCGGCCTTTCTCAATAGCAAGGCTATGCTCACTGAGTCTGTACATAGTCAAAGCTTTCCTTAATTTGGGGTCAGTCACAGTGGTCAGGTATTCTGCCACTTTGTACTCTCTGTTTAGGGCCAAACAGCATTCTAGTTTGCTCAGTTTTTGTGGTTGATTCTTTCCAGTGTGTCAAATAGTACATTTTTGCTTTTCATAATTTGGTTGGGTCTAATTGTGTTGCTGTCCTGGGGCTCTGTGGGGGTCTGTTTGTGTTTGTGAACAGAGCCCCAGGACCAGCTTGCTGTGGGGGACTCTTCTCCAGGTTCATCTCTCTGTAGGTGAGGGCTCTGTGGGGTCTGTTTGTGTTTGTGAACAGAGCCCCAGAACCAGCTTGCTGAGGGGACTCTTCTCCAGGTTCATCTCTCTGTAGGTGAGGGTTCTGTGGGGTCTGTTTGTGTTTTGTGAACAGAGCCCCAGGACTAGCTTGCTGAGGGGACTCTTCTCCAGGTTCATCTCTCTGTAGGTGAGGGTTCTGTGGGGTCTGTTTGTGTTTGTGAACAGAGCCCCAGGACTAGCTTGCTGAGGGGACTCTTCTCCAGGTTCATCTCTCTGTAGGTGATGGCTCTGTGATGGAATGTTTGGGCATCAGCTGGTTCTAGAATTTTAGAATCTCTTTTCTGGAGTTTGATAATTAGCAGGTATGGTATTTCATTGTTTGGACGCAAAGTATATATTTTTTTACAGAATTCTGCAATGCAGAGTCTCAATTGGTTGTTTGTCCCATTTTGTGAATTCTTGGTTGGTGAGTGGACCCCAGACCTCACAACCATATAGGGCAATGGGTTCTATAACGAACTGAATTATTTTTAGCCAGATCCTAATTGGGATGTTGAGTTTTAGGTTCCTTTTGATGGCATAGAAGCCCCTTCTTGCCTTGTCTCTCAGATCGTTCACAGCCTTGTAGAAGTTACCTGTGGTGTTGATGTTTAGGCTGAGGTAGGTATAATTCTTTGTGTTCTCCAGGGCAACAGTGTTTAGATAAAATTTGTATTCGTTGTTTTGGCTACTGGACCTTTTTTGGAACACCATTATTTTTGTCTTAACTGATTTTCACTTTCAGGACCCAAGTCTGACAGAGTCTGTGCAGAAGATCTAGGTGCTGCTGTAGGCCCTCCTTGGTTCTGGACAGAAGCACCAGATCATCTGAAAACAGCAGACATTTGATTTCTGAGTCCAGTAGTGTGAGGCTGGGTGCTGCAGACTGTTCCAGTGACCTTGCCAATTCATTGATATAAAGAGGGTGGGGCTGGATCTCTATCTCTCTCCACTGCCCTGAGGATAGAAATCGGTGTGTTTTTTGCCAATTTTAACTGCACACTTGTTGTTTGTGTACATTGATCTCCTTCCTTCCTTCCTTCCTTCCTTCCTTCCTTCCTTCCTTCCTTCCTTCCTTCCTTCCTTCCTTCCTTCCTTCCTTCCTTCCTTCCTTCCTTCCTTCCTTCCTTCCCTCCCTCCACTTCTGTTTACACCACTGAACTAATGAGATATGTAGACGTTAGTATTCTGTAGAGAAAGCGGTATTCTCACAGGTCAGCTTTACTGTAACTGTCATCCTCTGCAGACTAGAGACACAGTGTCAACAAACACCCCTCCCTGCCTTCTTCCCGGCCTCCCTCCCTCCCTCCCTCCCTCCCTCCCTCCCCTCCCTCCCTCCCTCCCTCCCTCCCTCCCTGTGTCATCCTCTGCAGACTAGAGACACAGTGTCAACAAACACCCCTCCCACCCTCCCCATCCCTGCCTCCCTCCCTCCCTCCCTCCATCCCTGTGTCATCATCTGCAGAGAGCGTTTCTAAGCAGTATGGATAAACAGGTCCTCATTAGATATCTCGTTAGACTGACTGTGTTCTCAGTAGGAGACTCACGTGTTGACATATTGACAGAGGTCTAGTAGTCATCCTCTATGATACTATAGATAGAGGTCTAGTAGTCATCCTCTATGATACTATAGATAGAGGTCTAGTAGTCATCCTCTATGATACTATAGATAGAGGTCTAGTAGTCATCCTCTATGATACTATAGATAGAGGTCTAGTAGTCATCCTCTATGATACTATAGATAGAGGTCTAGTAGTCATCCTCTATGATAACACTGAGTAACACAAAGAGTCAAATCTAGGCCCGTTCTCTAAAATGATCCAATCTAGGCCCAGTCTCCACAATGATCCAATCTAGGCCCAGTCTCTACAATGATCCGATCTAGGCCCACTCTCCACAATGATCCGATCTTGGCCCACTCTCCATAATGATCGGATCTAGGCCCACTCTCCACAATGAACTTTTCTAGGCCCACTCTTCACAATGATCCGATCTAGGCCCACTCTCCACAATGATCCGATCTAAGCCCACTCGCCACAATGATCCGATCTAGGCCCACTCTCTACAATGATCCGATCTAGGCACAATCCTTACAATGATTAGATCTAGGCCCAATCACTACAATGATTCGATCTAGGCCCGACCTCTAGAATGATCTGATCTAGGCCCGACCTCTACAATGATCTGATCTAGGCCCGATCTCCCCAACGATCCGATCTAGACTCAATCACCACAGTGATCCGTTCTAGGCCCACTCTCTACAATGATCCGATCTAGGCCTGATCTCTACAACGATCCAATCTAGGCCTGATCTCTACAACGATCCGATCTAGGCCTGATCTCTACAACGATCCAATCTAGGCCCGTTCTCTTCAGTGATCCGTTCTAGGCACGATCTTTACAATGATTAGATCTAGGCCCGTTCTCTACAATGATCCGATCTAGGCCTGATCTCTACAACGATCCGATCTAGGCCCGTTCTCTACAATGATCCGATCTAGGCACAATCTTTTCTCCAAAATAATTTCATTAGCAGACGATAGTACAGTGATCGCATACATTTTTAGCATGTGTATCCGCTGTCGGGATCAAGGTCCTGATGATCAGCCAATTAGTAGTATCTGGTGTGTTAGAGCAGGGTTGGAGAGAAAGCCTGAAGACCCAGCAGCAGATCATGTCATGGAGCAGCTAGCATTGACCTGAGCAGACATTCATTACCTCAGTTCTTTCTCTCTCCTACCTCCTCTCTTTCTCTCTCCTACCTCCTGTCTTTCTCTCTCCTACCTCCTCTCTTTCTCTCTCCTACCTCCTCTTTTCTCTCTCCTACCTCCTCTCTTTCTCTCTCCTACCTCCTCTCTTTCTCTCTCCTACCTCCTCTCTTTCCTACTCCTTGCTCTTCTCTTTTCCCTCTCCTTCCTCTTCTCTTTCTCTCTCCTACCTCCTCGCTTCTCTCTCCTACCTCCTCTCTTTCCCTCTCCCACCTCCCTCTCTTTCTCTCTCCTACCTCCTCTCTTTCTCTCTCCCTACCTCCTCTCTTTCTCTCTCCTACCTCCTCTCTTTCTCTCGTTCTCTCTCCTACCTCCACTCTTTCTCTCTCCTACCTTCTCTCTTTCTCTCTTTCTCCTACCTCCTCTCTTTCTCGCTCCTACCTCCTTTTTTCTCTCTCCTACTTCCTCTCTTTGCCTCTCCTTTCACCTCTCTTTCTCTCTCCTACCTCCTATCTTTCCCTCTCCTTCCACCTCTCATTCTCTCTCCTACCTCCTCTCTTTCCTACTCCTTGCTCTTCTCTTTTCCCTCTCCTTCCTATTCTCTTTCTCTCTCCTACCTCCTCGCTTCTCTCTCCTACCTCCTCTCTTTCCCTCTCCCACCTCCTCTCTTTCTCTCTCCTACCTTCTCTCTTTCTCTCTTTCTCCCACCTCCTCTCTTTCTCTCTCCTACCTCCTTTTTCTCTCTCCTACTTCCTCTCTTTCCCTCTCCTTCCTCCTCTCTTTCTCTCTCCTTCCTCCTCTCTCCTTCCTCCTCTCTTTCTCTCTCCTACCTCCTCTCTTTCTCACTCCTTCCTCCTGTCTCAGCTAAGTATAAATTGTAGCCTATTCAGCCTATGGGGCTGGTACAATGTAGTTCTGAAAGGGCTCTGCAGTGTGTCCTATGACAACAACAGCAACATCAAGGGCAGTCAGCTCTGACATGTTGGTTGTGTTCCCCTGCTCAGACGTTGCTGACGCATGCCAGATCTTACAACTCCTGCAAAGGTAGCTGAATTGGGAACACACTGGTTGAATTAACGTTGTTTCTATGCCATTTCAATGAATTGACATTGAACCAACGTGGAATAGATGTTGAATTGACATCTGTGGGATTTTACGCATCAGTTAACCACATCACATGTTTGAGGAAAAGATCATGATCATTAGAAAGCAAATTACGGACTCCTCTTTAAATCGGCATATACCTCCAAAGCTCAGTTGTCCTGAGTCTGCACAACTCTGCCAGGACCTAGGATCTAGGGAGACAGTCAAGTGTTTTAGTACTATATCTCTTGACACAATGATGAAAATAATCATGGCCTCTAAACCTTCAAGCTGCATACTGGACCTTATTCCAACTGAACTACTGTCACGCCCTGACCTTAGAGAGCCTTTTTTATTCTCTATTTGGTTAGGTCAGGGTGTGACTTGGTGGGCATATATATGTTTCTTTTCTTTGTTGGCCTAGTATGGTTCTCAATCAGAGGCAGCTGTTTATCGTTGTCTCTGATTGGGGATCATACTTAGGCAGCCCTTTTTCCCACCTGTGATTGTGGGATCTTGATTTTGTATAGCTGCTTTGTAGCCTGCAGAACTTTACGTTCATTTGTATTTTGTTGTTTTGTCGGTGTTCATTTTAATAAAGTAAAATGTTCGCCTACCACGCTGCACCTTGGTCTCATTCCAACAACGGACGTGACAACTACTGAAAGAACTGCTTCCTGTGCTTGGCCCTCCTATGTTGAACATAATAAACGGCTCTCTATCCATCAGATGTGTACCAAACTCACTAAAAATGGCAGTAATAAAGCCTCTCTTGAAAAAGCCAAACCTTGACCCAGAAAATATAAAAAACTATCGGCCTATATCGAATCTCCCATTCCTCTCAAAATTTTAGAACAGCTGTTTGCGCAGCAACTCACTGCCTTCCTGAAGACAAACAATGTATACGAAACGCTTCAGTCTGGTTTTAGACCCCATCATAGCACTAAGACTGCACTTGTGAAGGTGGTAAATGACCTTTTAATGATGTCAGACCGAGGCTCTGCATCTGTCCTCGTGCTCCTAGACCTTAGTGCTGCTTTTGTTACCATCGATCACCACATTCTTTTGGAGAGATTGGATACCCAAATTGGTCTACACGGACAAGTTCTGGCCCGGTTTAGATCTTATCTGTCGGAAAGATATCAGTTTGTCTCCGTGGATGGTTAGTCCTCTGACAAATCAACTGTACATTTCGGTGTTCTTCAAGGTTCTGTTTTGGGACCACTATTGTTTTCACTATATATTTTACCTTTTGGTGATGTCATTCGGAAACATAATGTTAACTTTCACTGCTATGCAGATGACACACAGCTGTACATTTCGATGAAACATGGTGAAGCCCCAAAATTGCCCTACCCGGAAGCCTGTGTTTAAGACATAAGGAAGTGGATGGCTGCAAATGTTCTACTTTTAAACTCGGACAAAACAGAGATGCTAGTTCTAGGTCCCAAGAAACAAAGAGATCTTCTGTTGAATCTGACAATTCATCTTGATGGTTGTACAGTTGTCTCAAATAAAACTGTGAAGGACCTCGGCGTTACTCTGGACACTGATCTCTCTTTTGACGACCATATCAAGACTGTTTCAAGGACAGCTTTTTTCCATCTTCGTTACATTGCAAAAATCAGAAACTTTCTGTCAAAAAATGATGCAGAAAAATGTATCCATGCTTTTGTCAGGGGTTAGACTACCGCAATGCTCTACTTTCTGGCTACCCGGATAAAGCACTAAATAAAATTCAGTTACTGCTAAACACGGCTGCTAGAATCTTGACTAGAACCAAAAAATTTGATCATATTACTCCAGTGCTAGCCTCTCTACACTGGCTTCCTGTTAAGGCAAGGGCTGATTTCAAGGTTTTACTGCTAACCTACAAAGCATTACATGGGCTTGCTCCTACCTATCTTTCCGATTTGGTCCTGCCGTACATCCCTACACGTACGCTATGGTCACAAAACACAGGCCTCCTAACTGTCCCTAGAATTTCTAAGCAAACAGCTGGAAGCAGGGTTTTCTCCTATAGAGCTCCATTTATATGGAATGGTCTGCCTACCCATGTGAGAGACGCAGACTCGGTCTCAACCTTTAAGTCTTTATTGAAGACTGATCTCTTCGGTAGGTCCTATGATTGAGTGTAGTCTGGCCCAGGAGTGTGAAGGAGAACAGAAAGGCACTAGAGCAATGAATCGCCCTTGCTGTCTTTGCCTAGCCGGTTCCCCTCTCTCCACTGGGATTCTCTGCCTCTAACCCTATTACAGGGGCTGAGTCACTGGCGTACGCTATGGTGCTCTTCCATGCCGTCCCTAGGAGGGATGCGTCACTTGAGTGGGGTGAGTCACTGACGTGATCTTTCTGTCTGGGTAGGCGACCCCCCCTTGGGTTGTGCCGTGGCGGAGATCTTTGTGGGCTATACTCGGCCTTGTCTTAGGATGGTAGGTTGGTGGTTGAAGATATCCCTCTAGTGGTGTGGGGGCTGTGCTTTGGCAAAGTGGGTGGGGTTATATCGTGCCTGTTTGGCCCTGTCCGGGGGTATTGTCGGATGGGGCCACAGTGACTCCCGACCCCTCCTGTCTCAGCCTCCAGTATTTATGCTGCAGTAGTTTATGTGTCGGGGGGCTAGGGTCAGACTGTTATATCTGGAGTTTTTCTCCTGTCTTATCTGGTGTCCTGTGTGAATTTAAGTATGCTCTCTCTTTCTTTCTTTCTTTCTTTCTTTCTTTCTTTCTTTCTTTCTTTCTTTCTTTCTTTCTTTCTTTCTTTCTTTCTTTCTTTCTTTCTTTCTTTCTTTCTTTCTTTCTCTCTCTTGGAGGAGGATATGAGCCCTAGGACCATGCCTCAGGACTACCTGGCATGATGACTCCTTGCTGTCCCCAGTACACCTGGCCACACTGCTGCTCCAGTTTCAACTGTTCTGCCTGCGGCTATGGAACCCTGACCTGTTCACTGGACTTGCAACCTGTCCCAGACCTGCTGTTTTCAACTCTCTAGAGACAGCAGGAGTGGTAGAGATACTCCGAATGATCGGCTATGAAAAGTCAACTGACATTTACTCCTGAGGTGCTGAACTGTTGCAACCTCGACAACCACTGTGATTATTATTATTTGACCCTGCTGGTCATCTATGAATGTTTGAACATCTTCGCCATGTTCTGTTATAATCTCCACCCGGCACAGCCAGAACAGGACTGGCCACCCCTCAGAGCCTGGTTCCTCTCTAGGTTTCTTCCTAGGTTCCTGCCTTTCTACTGAGTTTTTCCTAGCCACTGTGCTTCTACACCTGCATTGCTTGCTGTTTGGGGTTTTAGGCTGGGTTTCTGTACAGCACTTTGAGATATCAGCTGATGTAAGAAGGGCTTTATAAATACATTTGATTTTATTTGATAGCAATCTAACAACACAGTCCGATGTGGAAGGCAAACCTTAGTTGATTCATGCTACGTCTGAGCTGGAGAATACAACCGTTTTACTTCACTCAATCTAAGTCAAGTATCATTTCACATTTTACAAAACTAACATAATGTAGCCTATTGTAAAACTAACAATGTATGCTATTGTAAAACCAACATAATGTAGGCTATTGTAAAACTAACATAACGTAGCCTATTGTAGACCGAACAATATACATTATTATACGTGTCATTCCGTGTTTCAGTGCTTCCCAAAGGGTCAACAACATTTAGGTTTTTGTCCTGATTCATCTAATCAAAGGCTTGATGATGAGTTGATTAGCTGAATCAGGTGTGTTAGTGCAGTAACTAAAATGTGCATCCCTTTGGGTCCCCAGGACCAGGATTGGGAACCAGTGATGTAACTCTATGTGTTCTACTAATGACCAGCAGGTAAAGATGAGACAGTATATAAGCCTGTTGTCTCTGCCCAGGTACTCACACTAGACCTGGGCTGTCAGGTTCAGCATATCACCTGAGGAGGTGGGTTCAACTTTACATTTACATGATAAAAAGTGGCTTTAGTAGTTGATGGAGATGTTGACATTCTGGTATTTAGTTTGACGTCTGAAGTGAGTTGTTTAACTCTTTTTTTAGCAACTGGTATCGAATGCGGTAACATTGAATACATAAAAACAATTGAAATATAATATTAATTTATACATTTTTGTAAATTATTTGTAATGAACCTTTTTGATGAGCTTGGACCATTCCTTTTGCACTAACGATGCTTCAATTGTATTTTTGTCAACAGGTGAATTAATGTACAGTTTTGAATATATCTTTATTTGTAATAATGTATTCATGGTTATGTATTCCCACAGATTATCATCAGCCAGAGGGAGACTTTAACACCTCCAGTCAGGATGAGTTCCCTGACCTCTGACCCTAACCAGACAGACATCAACACCATCATCCGACCCACTTACTTCTTAATCAGTGGTTTCATAGACATCCCCTACATGAAATACTACTACTTTTTCCTCTGTTTTGTTTACATCATCTCTCTGGTAAGGCCGTAGCTCAGGTCCAGGGTGTTACTGGCTTGCTCTGGCCCAGGGTGTTACTGACTAGTTCTGGTCCAGGGTGTTACTTGCTAGCTCTGGTCCAGGTGTTACTGGCTAGTTCTGGTCCAGGGTGTTACTTGCTAGTTCTGGTCCAGGGTGTTACTTGCTAGCTCTGGTCCAGGTGTTACTGGCTAGTTCTGGTCCAGGGTGTTCTCTGGTACAGAGTGTTACTGACTAGCTCTGGTCCAGGGTGTTACTGGCTAGCTCTGGTCCACGGTGTTACTAACTAGCTCTGGTCCTGGGTGTTACATGCGGTTAGCGTCAGCTTGTTGGTCCAGGTGATAAACTTTCCTATAGAACAGAAATCCTATTACTTTGGTGTTATTTCAGCTCAACTATGTGGGGACATAGAGCACCACCCATAGTCAATGGCCTGATGAATGTACCTGTTTATCCATGTTGGATCATTTTTGCTCTGTGTGTGTGTGTGTGTGTGTGTGTGTGTGTGTGTGTGTGTGTGTGTGTGTGTGTGTGTGTGTGTGTGTGTGTGTGTGTGTGTGTGTGTGTGTGTGTGTGTGTGTGGCGCGGTGGGTCTAGGTGGGCAACACCTTCGTCATGACTGGTATCTACTTGGACCGCAGTCTCCACAGGTAATCTGCCCTCTTTAATCTCATTAACACAATACAGTGTAAAACTTCCTTTGTTGGACATTCTATCGTTTTGAAGTCTCAGTTCCCCTGGACTTCACAGACACGTGTGGGAGCCTGCCCTGCTCCCCGATCTCCGTTACATGACTTAAAATATATTTATGTTCTAACCTTACAGCCCCAAGTACATTGCTGTGTTCAACCTGGCCTTCACAGACGTGTGTGAAAGCACGGCCCTGGTTCCCAAGCTGCTGGACATGTTCCTGTTCAGCAGACAGCTCATCTCCTACGACCAGTGTCTCACTAGCCTCTTCTTCGTCTTCCTCTTCATCACCATGCAGTCCTTCAACCTCACCATCCTCTCCTATGACAGACTGGTGGCCATCTGCTGCCCGCTCAGGTCTCAGATAATACATCAAATGATTAACTAAATTAAAATAACATTCAGAAAGATTATGTTATTTGACCCTTCTGGGATGATTTTTTTTTTTTAATTGAATAATTTGATTTATTTGACAATTTATTCAAATGTATTTATTAAATGTATTATATAAAAAATTACGATTTAACATGGTTACACTGCAGCTAAAATCATATATAAGGATATAGTTACCTGGCAGGGGAGACACCTTGATCACAAAGGAGGTTTACCCAGGGTGAGGCTCGGCAAATGCACTCTGGTCGTGCTGACCCCTGCAAGTTCCCCAAAATGTGGGAATCCCGACTGAATAATTATAAAATAATAATAATCAACCATTGACGATAATAACAAGATAAAGTTGAACATATTTTTCCCCACAGAGATCCTATTAAATGACCAGAGGGGCTTGTGTCATCAACTCACACAGTTCCATTGTAATGTTCTTTCCAGGTACCACATGATGGTCACTCACAGGTCCATGCTCCAGCTGACGGGCGCCGCCTGGACGTTTGCTGTGTTGATGCTGTTGATCTCTGTGTGTCTCATCACCCGGCTCTCTTTCTGTAGGTTAGTATGTATTGTGTTGTAGTGCAACGACTCCACTACAAAAGCATAGCTTCTGTGAATTATAGCTTTATCTGTTAAATCACATAAAACTATTGGTTGCAGACGTAGTGTCCAATGACTTGCTGGTCCCCAAAAAAATCTATTCATGATAAAATATAATTCTCCTTACGTTGATGAATGCTCCCGCTGTTTTATTGTCGGACTTGATAAAGACGTTCTGGTCAACATCTGTTCTTTTCATGACGTAGACTGACCAGGTGAATCCAGGTTAAACCTATGATCCCTTATTGAAGTCATGTAAGGGCAGACGCCGGACAGGAGAAGCAGCTACGGGTCGTCGGACATTTATTTGGGAACAGACAAGGAAAGTCGCCCAGGTGGGACACCACCCAGCGTCCCACCTGGGCAAGCCGGCTGGGAGTCAACTTCCCATCAAACTGCAGGGGCGTAGGAGCCTGACTATCCAGCTGAGGCATGAACGCCTGTTAATCCTGCTGCAGCATGGAAGCCCGATGATCCGGCGGACACGTAACAGTCTGACGAGCCGGCTGGGCGAACAAGACCTGGTGATCCAGCTGAGGCCCGACGTGGGATGGGCTCCTTCCGTGCCAACCGGGGCAGGAAACCCGAGCAGACGAGCTGGCTAGGCACCCCGGTTCCATCGGCGGTGACCCAGGACCGATGTCACCACCAACCGGAATGCCAGTACTCCCCAATGCTTCGTGTGATGGCTTCAGGATTCTATAAAGACCCTCGTCAGACAGGAGAGGAGTCAGACATTTATTCGGGATCAGACAAGGAAACAAGACAAGGAAACAGCATCGGAACACGGGTAACACAACACGGACATGAGACAATTACTCCCGAAGCAGGGAACATAGCTTGGGAACAGACAGGTATAGGAAAGGCAATGACACAAGTAATTGTGTCCACGTGAGTCCAATGATCACTGATGCGCGTGACAGTGGGTAGGCAGGTGTGGTTACTGATGGGGGCTTGAGTGCGTAATGCTGGGGATCCTGGCGCCTTCGAGCGCCAGGGGTAGGCAGACCGGGAGCAGGCGTGACAGTACCCCACTCTCCTGGGGCGCCACCCAGCGTCCCACCTGGGCGAGCCGGCCGAGATATGGGCCCTGGGCAAGCCGGCTGGGGGTCAACTCCCCACGGACCGGCAGGGGCTTGGGAGCCTGGCAAGCCGGCTGAGGCTCGAAGTGGGATGGGCTCCTTCCGAGCCAACCGGGTCAAGGAAACTTCTCGAGCCAGCTAGGGAGTGGAAGCCAGACGAGCTGGCTAGGCACCCCCAGTTCCATCGGCGGTGACCCAGGACCGCCGTCACCACCAACCGGAACGCCAGTACTCCCCGATGCTTCGTGTGATGGCTTCAGGATTCTATAAAGACCGACGTGGGACAGGAGAAGCAGGTACGGGTCGTCAGACATTTATTTGGGAACAGACAAGGAAACAAGACAGGAACAGCGTCAGAACACGGGTAACACGAACATGAGACAATTACACCCGAAGCAGGAAACAGAGCTTGGAAACAGACAGATATAAGGAAGGTAATGACACAAGTAATTGAGTCTACGTGAGACCAATAATCGCTGATGCGCGTGACGGGGGAAGGCTGGTGTGGGTACTGATGGGGGCTTGAGTGCGTAATGCTGGGGATCCTGGCGCCCTCGAGCTCCAGGGGGAGGCAGAGCGGGCGTGACAAGTCACTTGTTAAATCCACTTAAATCATTGTAGATGAATGGGAGGAGACATGTTAATTTAAATAATGTTTTTTAAGCCTTGAGACATGCAAGAAATGGATTGTGTATGTCTGCCATTCAGTGGGGGAATGGGCAAGACAAAAGATTTAAGTGCCTTTGAACAGGGTATGGTAGTAGGTGCCAGGCGCACCGGTTTGTGTCAAGAACTGCAACGCTGCTGTGTTTTTCACGCTCAACAGTTTCCCGTTTGTATCAAGAATGGTCCACCACCCAAAGGACATTGAGCCAACTTGACACAACTGTGGATAGCATTGGAGTCAACATGGGCCAGTATCCCTGTGGAACGCTTTTGACACCTTGTAGAGTCCATGCCCCCAACAAATTGAGGCTGTTCTGAAGGCAAAAGGGGGTTTAACTCAATATTAGGAAGGTGTCGCTAATGTTTTGTACATTCAGTGCATACCACTTAACCTCTATGGGCTAGGTGGGACGCACCTACTCAACAGCCAGTGTAATCCCGTGGCGCGATATTCATATACCTCAAAAATGCAAAAACTTCAATTTTTCAAACATATGACTATTTTACACCATTTTAAAGACAAGACTCTCGTTAATCTAACCACACTGTCCGATTTCAAAAAGGCTTTACAACGAAAGCAAAACATTAGATTATGTCAGCAGAGTACCCAGGCAGAAATAATCAGACACCCATTTTTCAAGCTAGCCTCTCTGGGCTAGGCGGGACGAATTCGTCCCACCTACGTAACAGCCACTTTAAGCCTGTGGCGCGATTTTCAAAACCTTCAAAATCCTATTACTTCAATTTCTCAAACATATGACTATTTTACAGCTATTTAAAGACAAGACTCTCGTTAATCTAACCACACTGTCCGATTTCAAAAAGGCTTTACAACGAAAGCAAAACATTAGATTATGTCAGCAGAGTACCAAGCCAGAAATAATCAGACACCCATTTTTCAAGCTAGCATATAATGTCACATAAACCCAGAAGACAGCTAAATGCAGCACTAACCTTTTACAAACTTCATCAGATGACACACCTAGGACATCATGTTACACACAGCATGCATTCTTTTGTTCAATAAAGGTCATATTTATATATAAAAACAGCATTTGACATTGACTAACCATTTTCCCCTCAAATGCGTCCCAGGAAACAGTGCATACATCCTTTTATTACTATTCGAAACCAATTTTTTTAATTTATATTGTCAATCTAACATTTATAGATGAATATCTCTTGAGAACACCTGTCATACCAGATTTTAAATTAACTTTACTGGGTAATCACACTTTGCGATAAAAGGAGATGCGATACTCAGAAAATGAGCCTGGAAAACTAGCGCCGCGCCATCTTGGAACAATCGCAAGTCACATCTGATCTTGTATAATATTGTCAATAATCGCCTACCTTTAGTTGTCTTCATCAGAAAGCACTTCCAGGAATCCCAGGTCCACAACAGATGTATTTTCGGTCGAAAAAGTCCATAATTCATGTTCCATTAGCCTGCTGTTGGTAGCGTGTCCTAGGGCTATCTCCAAATCATCCGACGTGCGCGGGACAGTAGTTTCAGAAAATGTACTTTTTACTTCCTCTAGGTTCGTTCAAACATGTCAAACGTTGTAAAACATTCATCTTCAGGGCCTGTAACACCAAGAGAGCCAATAAGATTCGACGGGGACGATTGCAGAGTGTTTTGAAACATTTCCAAAGGTGGGGGTAGACTGGGCCGCCGACGTCATAATGGTGATGGCCCATCCCCTGTGACCAATTTCCAATGCGTCTCATTCACTGAGTTTCGACTGTATAAGGCTCAAACCACTGTGAAAAGACTGGGGACATCTAGTGGAAGCAATAGGAAGTGCTCAGTGAACCATTGCTCACGGTGTGATTAATAGGCAAAGTGATGAAGTCGAGTCCACAATTCAGAACTCCACTTCCTGTTTCAATCGGTCTCGGGGTTTTGACTGCCATATGAATTCTGTTATACTCACAGACACCATTCAAACAGTTTTAGAAACTTTAGGGTGTTTTCTATCCATATATAATAAGTATATGCATGTCCTAGCTTCTGAGTTTGATTAGTAGGCCGTTGAAAATGGGAACGAATTTTTTTCAAAATGCGCTGTGGCGCCCCCTATCCTAGGGTATCGTTAAGAGGCTAGCATATAATGTCACATAAACCCAAACCACAGCTAAATGCAGCACTAACCTTTGATGATCTTCATCAGATGACAACCCTAGGACATTATGTTATACAATACATGCATGTTTTGTTCAATCAAGTTCATATTTATATCAAAAACCAGCTTTTTACATTAGCATGTGACTAGCATGTGACTAGCATTCCCACAGAACACTGCCGGTGAATTTACTAAATTACTCACGATAAACGTTCACAAAAAACATAACAATTATTTTAAGAATTATAGATACAGAACTCCTCTATGCACTCGCTATGTCCGATTTTAAAATAGCTTTTCGGTGAAAGCACATTTTGCAATATTCTCAGTAGATAGCCCGGCATCACAGGGCTAGCTATTTAGACACCCAGCAAGTTTAGCATTCACCAAAGTCAGATTTACTATAAGAAAAATGTTATTACCTTTGCTGTCTTCGTCAGAATGCACTCCCAGGACTTCTACTTCAATAACAAATGTTGGTTTGGTCCCAAATAATCCATTGTTATATCCAAATAGCGGCGTTTTGTTCGTGCGTTCAAGACACTATCCGAAAGGGTAAATAAGGGTGACGAGCATGGCGCATTTCGTGACAAAAAAATTCGAAATATTCCATTACCGTACTTCGAAGCATGTCAACCGCTGTTTAAAATCAATTTTTATGCCATTTTTCTCGTAAAAAAGCGATAATATTCCGACCGGGATATCGTTTTTTTTTACAAGAGAGTGAAAGTAAAAGCATGCTATCCCCTCATGCACGAGCCTCAGTCTAATGGCCCTCTGATAGAGCACTTGCCAAACACGCTAATGTGTTTCAGCCTGGGGATGGAATTACATCGTTCAGCTTTTTCCCGCCTTCTGAGAGCCCATGGGAGCCGTAGGAAGTGTCACGTCATGCCAGAGATCCCATGTATTTGTTAGAGATGATCAAGGAGGGCAAGAAATGGTCAGACAGGACACTTCCTGTAAGGAATCTTCTCAGGTTTTGGCCTGCCAAATGAGTTCTGTTATACTCACAGACACCAGTCAAACAGTTTTAGAAACTTTAGGGTGTTTTCTATCCAAAGCCAATAATTATATGCATATTCTAGTTACTGGGCAGGAGTAGTAACCAGATTAAATCGGGTACGTTTTTTATCCGGCCGTGCAAATACTGCCCCCTAGCCCCAACAGGTTAACTTATTCCACATATTGATGTGTTACTGCCTGAATTCAAAATTGATTCATTTAATTTCTCACCCATCTATACAATCAGGGATTAAAATCTAAATTATTTTCCAATCGTTTCATTCTGAACAGAACAACTATTTTTGTTCCAACCAGAAAAATACATTTCTAAACCTGTTCGAACCCCCAAAAAGTTCTGGTATTGTTCCTTTCCATTCCTTTTTTAACCTGTGAAATCAACAGTTTTTTTTTTACATTTAGCTCATTAAATGTGACCCAGCACCTCGATTCTGTCTTATGGAGCAACAATTAGAAATGGCTAAGAACTAGAAAATGGTATATCATACAGTTGTGGAACAATGGGAAAGTAATTCTGCTTTGAAAGTTGATAAACTTGTAACCTGACTTTTGAGAAAATGGCCCGTGAATGTTTTGGTACACATACAGGAGAGCTCTTCTTTGTTCAGCATCAACACCTTGTAGAGATAAATCAAATCAAACTTTATTGAAAGTTAAAATCTCAAAACACTTTACAGTAAACTAATAAAATAAAGGAGATAAAAAATATATATATTATGTGGTTGTTGTCATCTGTCAGGTTGTCTGTAAAAGTTGATTGTTTAATGTTGTCTTTACCTCAGTTCATCTTGAATGTCATAGAAATTCCAGTGGGTAAGGAGGTGAACCTGCTAAAGACACATTTCTGTTGTTCGCTCTAATATCTGGGTAATAAAATGTTGTATAATTTATTGTATTGTAGGTCTCTGGTGATCAACAGCTACTTCTGTGACCACGGTCCCCTGTTCCGTCTGGCGGCCCCCTGTTCTGATGTGGTCCCTAACATAGTGATGAGCGAAATCAACACCTGTATAGTTCTCTATCTCCCAATGATCTTCATCATATCATCCTACATCTGTATAACACACGCCCTGTTTACCATCACACTGCCCCAGGACAGGTGAGAAGTAATACTGACTGGAATAAGTAAGTCAAGTCAAGTCAGTAAGTAGACTTGTCCAAGCCAGAACGGCCCATATGCTGATTGGTGTGAGGCCTCAGAAATATGTTTTTAGAGTGATGGACTTGTTACAAGAATGATACATGCTGGGAAATATTGAGAATGCAATTAAACTGTATAGATAATCACATACTATATTGGCACACATTCTCTCTCTCCCTCTACCTCTCTCTCACTCCCTCTCTTCGACCACCTCCTTCTCTCTCTCTCTCTCTCTCTTTCTCTCTCTCTCTGTCTCTCTCTCTCTCTCTCTCTCTCTCTCTCTCTGTCTCTCTGTCTCTCTGTCTCTCAGACTCAGAGCCATAAAGACATGTACCTCACACCTAATACTGGTGTCCATATTCTACCTGCCTGTTATTTTAACATACGTCCTCCACCCCATCATACCAACCAACGCCCGGATCATCAACCTCTCCCTGACCTCGGTACTGCCACCAATGCTCAACCCCATCATATACGTTCTGAAGACGGAGGAGTTTAAGGTATCGGTTAAGAAGCTGCTCAGAAGAGGGGCCCAAAGTGCTGTGACGCAGGTCAAACCAACATGAAGTACCTGGATTATTTCTCTTAAAATTAATATATTTACAGTGCCTTCAGAAAATATTCATACCTAAACAGCCATTTTCAAGTCTTGCCATAGATTTTCAAGCCGATTTAAGTCAAAACTGTAACTAAGCCATTCAGGAACATTCAATGTCATCTTGGTAAGCAACGCCAGTGTATATTTGATCTTATGCTTTAGGGTTTTGTCCTATTGAAAGGTGAATTTGTCTCCCAGTGTCTTTTGGAAATCAGACTGAATCAGGATTTCCTTTAGGATTTAGCTTGTGCTTTACTTTCTTTTTATCCTAAAAAAATTCTCTAGTCCTTGCCGATGACAAGTTTTTATTTTTTCAGTTTTACTTTAGTGCCTTATTGCAAACAGGATGCTGTCTTGGAATATCTTTAGTCTGCACAGGTTTCCTTCTTTTCACGCTGTCATTTAGGTTAGTTAGTATTGTGGAGTAACTACAAAGGTGTTGATCCATCCTCCGTTTTCTTCTATCACTGCCATTAAACTCTGTAACTGTTTTAAAGTCACCATTGGTCTCATGGTGAAATCCCTGAGCGGTTTCCTTCCTCTACGGCAACTGAGTTAGGAAGGACGTCTCTATCTTTGTAATGACTGGGTTTATTGATACACCGTCCATAATGAATAACTTCACCATGCTCGAAGGGATACTCAATGTCTGCCTTTTTGTTGTTGTTGATTTTTACCCATCAGCCAATAGGTGCCCTTCTTTGCATTGGAAAACCTCCATGGTCTTCGTGATTGAATCTGTGCTTGAAATTCACTGCTCGACAAAGTGACCTTTCAGATAATTGTATGTGTGTTGGTACAAAGGTTAGGTAGGCATTCACAAATCATGTTAAACATTATTATTGCACACAGAGGGAGTCCATGCAACTTATTATGTGAGTTGTTAACCTCTATGGGCTAGGCGGGACGAATTCGTCCCACCTACGTAACAGCCACCTGTATCCAGTGGCGCAATTTTTGAATTGTTTGAAATACTATTACTTCAATTTCTCAAACATATGACTATTTTACAGCTATTTAAAGACAAGACTCTCGTTTATCTAACCACACTGTCCGATTTCAAAAAGGCTTTACAACGAAAGCAAAACATTAGATTATGTCAGGAGAGTGCCCAGCCAGAAATAATCAGACACCCATTTTTCAAGCTAGCATATAATGTCACCAAAAACCCAAACCACAGCTAAATGCAGCACTAACCTTTTATGATCTTCATCAGATGACACACCTAGGACATTATGTTATACAATACATGCATGTCTGTTCAATCAAGTTCATATTTATATCAAAAAACAGCTTTTTACATTAGCATGTGACGTTCAGAACTAGCATACCCCCCGCAAACTTCCGGGGAATTTACTAACAGTTTGCTAAATTACTCACGATAAACGTTCACAAAAAGCATAACAATTACTTTAAGAATTATAGATACATTACTCCTCTATGCACTCGATATGTCCGATTTTAAAATATCTTTTCGGATGTAGCACATTTTGCAATATTCTAAGTACATAGCCCAGCCATCACGGCTAGCTATTTAGACACCCAGCAAGTTTAGCCTTCACCAAAATCACATTTCCTATAAGAAAAATGTTCTTACCTTTCCTGTTCTTCGTCAGAATGCACTCCCAGGACTTCTACTTCAATAACAAATGTAGGTTTGGTCCAAAATAATCCATCGTTATATCCGAATAGCGGCGTTTTGTTCGTGCGTTCTAGACACTATCAGAATGGTAATCCACGGTCGCACGCATGGCGCATGGCGTGACAAAAAATGTCTAAATATTCCATTACCGTACTTCGAAGCATGTCAAGCGCTGTTTAAAACCAATTTTTATGCCATTTATCTCGTAGAAAAGCGATAATATTCCGACCGGGAATCTGCAATAAACTAAACAGCCTAATGAAAATACTCCACGGGGGCTAATCGCGCACGCTCCTCATTCCATTGTCACCTAATGGGACACTTGAATAACGCGATAATCTGTTTCAGCCTGAGGCTGCCCCGTCAACCTTCATGATTTTCCCAGCTTCTGAGAGCCTATTGGAGCCCTGGGAATTGTCACGTTACAGCTAAGATCCTTACTCTTCAATAAACAGATGCAAGACGCACGACTCCTTGACAAACAGGCCACTTCCTGCATGAAACCTTGTCAGGTTTTTGCCTGCCATAGGAGTTCTGTTATACTCACAGACACCATTCAAACAGTTTTAGAAACTTTAGGGTGTTTTCTATCCAAACCTGAACAATAATATGCATATTCTAGCTTCTGAGTTGGTGTAGGAGGCAGTTAAAAATGGGCACATATTTTTTCCAAAATTCTCAATACTGCCCCCTAGCCCAAACAGGTTAAACACATTTTTACTCCTGAACTTATTTGGACTTGCCATAACAAAGTGGTTCATGACTCAAGAAATGTCAGCTTTTAATTTTGAATTCATTTGTAAACATTTCTAAAAACATAATTCCACTTTGACATTATGGGGTATTGTGTGTGTAGGACAGTGACAAAAAAAATCTGAATTTAATCCATTTTAAATTCAGGCTTTAACACAACAAAATTTGGACTAATTCAAGAGGTGTGACTACTATCTGAAGGCACTGTATATTATGTCTACGAGCCTTTATAGACATTCAAAAAATAACAAATATCAGCGTGATATCATGATTTAATGTATTTAATGTATATTTAGATATACTTATATTTAGAAGTACTTGAAGTGTCTTTTTTATTTATATCTCTCTTTCGCTATCTCGGTTGCTACCTCTATATGTTTTGTTTTTTGATTGGAAGAAAGCTACGTGTATCTGGCATAGTGAATGATTTTTTTCCCTTCTTCACTCAATGAAGTGAAGTGGTATGAACAAAATAAGTAAAATATTTACATTACAGTGCACTCTTCTCTTCAGACTCCTTGATGTTTTCCACAATTTGTTAAGTTACAGCCTCATTCTAAAATTGATGAAATCGTTTTTTTCCCATCATCAATCTACACACAATATCCCATAATGACAAAGCAAAAGCTACTTTTTAGATTTTTTTGCAAACTGAGATATCACATTTACATACTTATTCAGACCCGTATACTTAGTACTTTGTTGAAGCACCTTTGGCAGTGATTACAGACTTGAATCTTCTTGGGTATGACGCTACAAGCTTGGCAGACCTGTATTTGGGGAGTTTCTCCAATTATTTTCTGCAGATCCTCTCAAGGTCTGTCAGGTTGGATGGGGAGCATCGCTGCACAGCAATTTTCAGGTCTCTCCAGAGATGTTCGATAGCGTTCAAGTCCGGGCTCTGGCTGGGCCACTCAAGGACATTCAGAGACTTGTCCCAAAACCCCTGCTGCATTGTCTTGGCTGTGTGCTTAGGGTTGTTGTCCTGTTGGAAGGTGAACCTTCGCCCCAGTCTGAGGTTCTGAGTGCTCTAGAGCAGGTATTCATCAAGGATCTCGCTGTACTTTGCTTCGTTCATCTTTCCCTCGATCCTGACTAGTCTCCTAGTCCCTGCTGCTGACAAACATCCCCACAGCATGATGCTGCCACCACCATGCTTCCCCGTAGGGATGGTGCCAGGTTTCCTACAGGTTTGACACTTGGCATTCATGTCAAAGAGTTCAATCTTGGTTTCATCAGAACAGAGAATCATGTTTCTCATGGTCTGAGTCCTTTAGGTGCCTTTTGGCAAACTCCAATTGGGATGTCTTGCGCCTTTTATTGAGGAGTGGCTTCCGTCTTGCCACTCCACCAAAATGCCTGATGGGTGGAGTGCTGCAGAGATGGTTGATCTTCTGGAAGGTTCTCCCATCTCCACAGAGGATCTCTGGAACTCTGTCAGAGTGACCATCGGGTTCTTGGTCACCTCCCTGACCAAGGCCCTTCTCCCCCGATTGCGCAGTTTGGCCGGGCAGCCAGCTCTAGGAAGAGTCTTGGTGGATCCGAACTTCTTGCATTTAATAATGATGGAGACAACTGTGTTCTTGGGGACCTTCAATGCTGCAGAAATGTTTTGGTAGCCTTCCCCAGATCTGGGCCTCAACACAATCCTGTCTCGGAGTTCTACGGACACTTCCTTCAACCTCATGGCTTGGTTTTTTGTCGGGCGGTCAGACCACACTCATCTCAGGATTTCATTTGGAGAGGGAGGGGAGAAAGAGGTCAAGGCGTAGGATAGTTCTTGTCCGCAGAGAGCGAGGGGGTGGAGGATTAAGGAGAGAGGAGTTGGAAAATAGTTTTCTAGTGTTAGAGAAAGGAGCTTGAAAATTAGAGTAATAGAAAGAGGCTTTAGCAGTGGATACAGAGGAAGAGAAGGTAAAGAAGGGAATGAAAGGATGATAGGTCCTCCGGAAACTTTCACTCAGCTTCCGCCAGTCCTGTTCTTTAAACTCACAATGAGTCACTCAGCCACAGAGCAGGAAGGGAGGGTCGAGACGGGAGGAAAGGGGACAGAAAAAGAAACAAAGTAGAGATCAGAGACCTGGAGAAGGGTTACAGTGAGATTAGTAGATGAACATGTACCTGGAGGGGGGTTGCAGTGAGATTAGTAGGAGAACAGAGACTTGGAGGGGGTTACAGTGAGATTAGCAGGAGAACAGAGACCTGATTTCTTCCAGTTTGTATACATCATCATGTGCTGTACTGCACCGCTGTAACTCAAATCAAATCAAATCAAATTGATTTATATAGCCCTTCTTACATCAGTTGATATATCAAAGTGCTGTACAGAAACCCAGCCTAAAACCCCAAACAGCAAGGAATGCAGGTTTAGAAGCACCTGCGTTGTGTGTGGTTGTTTGAGACTATAGACGTGGACTTTGGAGATCACCTCTTACATCTAGATGTTCCGCTAGCGGAACGCCTCACCAATATCCAATGATAGAGCGTGACGCGAATTACAAACACCTCAAAAATGCAAAAACTTCCATTTTTCAAACATATTACTATTTTACACCATTTTTACGACAAGACTCTCCTTTATCTAACCACACTGTCCGATTTCAAAAAGGCTTTACAATGAAAGCAAAACATTAGATTATGTCAGGAGAGTACCCAGCCAGAAATAATCAGACACCCATTTTTCAAGCTAGCATATAATGTCACAAAAACCAAAACCACAGCTAAATGCAACTAACCTTTGATGATCTTCATCAGATGACACTCCTAGGACACTATGTTATACAATACATGCATGTTTTGTTCAATCAAGTACGTATTTATATCAAAAACCAGCTTTTTACATTAGCATGTGACGTTCAGAACTAGCATTCCCACCGAACACTTCCGGTGAATTTACTAAATTACTCACGATAAACGTTCACAAAAAACATAACAATTATTTTAAGAATTATAGATACAGAACTCCTTTATGCAATCGCAGTGTCCGATTTTAAAATAGCTTTTCGGTGAAAGCACATTTTGCAATATTCTGAGTAGATAGCCCGGCCATCACAGGCTAGCTATTTTGACACCCACCAAGTTTGGTACTCACCAAACTCAGATTTACTATAAGAAAAATTGGATTACCTTTGCTGTTCTTCGTCAGAATGCACTCCCAGGACTTCTACTTCAACAACAAATGTTGGTTTGTTTCCAAATAATCCATAGTTATATCCAAATATCGGCGTTTTGTTCGTGCGTTCAAGACACTATCCGAAGGGTAACGAAGGGTGACGCGCGGACGCATATCGTGACAAAAAATGTCAAAATATTCCATTACCGTACTTCGAAGCATGTCAAACGCTGTTTAAAATCAATTTTTATGCGATTTTTCTCGTAAAATAGCGATAATATTCCAACCGGGAGTCGTTGTTTTCGTTTAAAGACTGAAAATGTAAAATGGCCTCTTCACGTGCATGCGCGCACCCATCTCATTGTTCTCAGATCGACCACTATCCAAATGCGCTACTGTTTTTCAGCCAGAGACTGCAGAGTCATCATTCAACGTTCTGGCGCCTTCTGAGAGCCTATGGGAGCCTTAGAAAGTGTCACGTTACAGCAGAGATCCTCTGTTTTGGATAGAGATGACAAAGAAGTCCAAGAAATGGTCAGACAGGGTACTTCCTGTACAGAATCTTCTCAGGTTTTGGCCTGCCATTTGAGTTCTGTTATACTCACAGACACCATTCAAACAGTTTTAGAAACTTTGGAGTGTTTTCTATCCAAAGCTACTAATTGATGCATATTCTAGTTTCTGGGCAGGAGTAATAACCAGATTAAATCGGGTACGTTTTTTATCCAGCCTTGAAAATACTGCCCCCTATCCATAACAAGTTAAAAGAATGTCAAAGGAATTTTCTATCCTAATGATAATTATTAACAATCAATAAGCCTTGACTAATCCCCAGGGTTTGTAAGACACTGGGTTATTAATTAGGCAAGGACTCAGCTTTCTGCAAAAGGTCTGTTCAGGTTATTCAGAGAACGTTCTGAGGTCCAAATAACAAAGATGTTCATTTTATCCTCTCTCTCCGCTTACGCACACACCTCCACACCAACCGTAGATAACCTATGCACACACATACGCACAGACAGTAGGTGAACAGTATCTCTTCCTTGACCTCCCACCACTGTTCCAGCACTGCCTGTTCCTTTCCCCATAGATTAGGAGAACCTTGAAGGCTACTCCCGGTATCTCACACACCCATGTCTAGACTTCATGGGACTAACGTTCAGTACGTTGACTTACAGTTTATCGTCCATGCTACATAACTACTAATTCATAATAGATTTTTGATTCATTTACCTTCATTAGATAATTCTCTTATCATTCCACCCTTAAATGACTAATAATACACATTGATTATCAAATGCTATATGGAAACATAATTGTGATACAAGGATTAACCAAACCAATACATGTATATACATCCGATACTCATCAATGACTGTCCTTGGCCTATTTCCAATTATGACACTTCGTTTACAGGATTTTCAACATAATTATCATTAAAGGAACAGTCAATCTAAACGTTGAAAATGGTTTCATCAAACATTGGCTCCTCATGGTTAAAAGAAACGGAGCCATCTTCCAGTATTGGTCCTCCCACTGGTCGGAGCTTGGAATCGGTCCATATCTCACCATCTGCTGTATCGTCGATCTCTCTAGAGTTCTGGTGATTAAACCTCTCACACATGGGATGAGACAACATCCACACAACACAATTGCAACACACTCATACAGGTGAAAGCAGCCCATAATGCAGTTCTTACAACACCTTTCCATTTCCCAAACATGGGCTGTGTTATCAGGAATGTACGTACAGCAATGAACCTAATCATTCCACCTACACCGCCCTCTTCTGCCAATAACATATCGAGAATCAGTCTATTTTACCCGGTCATGAGGGAGGTGGCGGATAATTGGTCAGAAAACCTCTTTACTGCATCCCCGGTTTCATTCATGAATATCTGTTGATTATAAAAGATGTCAGTAATCCAATCCACATTTTTATTTACTGTCAACCACCAAAATAATGTAGTGTTAAAGCCTTCACATATTTGATTCATAGCTTTGTATTCATCTGGAACTTCCCTGAGGATGCCAATATCATCCATCTAGACAAAGCTACTCCCTTCCTGGTCAAAACTCCTACTTTAGCCTCCTATAACTGCCCTCTGATGACTAACTCGAACTGGTTGGACCATAACCCCGGGGCGCAAGTTCCTAACCACCCTTTGTGATCATTCCTGTCGTATGCGTCCTTTGCTGGTACTAGCCCACCCTACATCAGTTATAGGTGCTGCTAGGTTAAGAATTTTCTCCTGTACTTTCAAACCTAAGTCAATCACATTAACGATTACCTTTCAGCCATTAAAATCACCTAAGTTCTCGGTGCCCTTCTTGTATCTATAACACTGGTGCTCATCAGGAGTTAAAGTGAACTGAGGTGGGTTGGCTGAGTACTTCAATCTGGCCAACCCCAATTCCTGTACAGTTTTCTGCTTCCCCAGGAAATTGTTTAACCTCTATAGGCTAGGTGGGACGCTAGCGTCCCCCCCGTGGTGCACTCCATCAAAAGCAGGTGCATTTCAAGAGCGGCAAATTTGAATCCAAATAAATGTCAAAATTCAAATTTTTCAAACATACAACTATTTTACACCCTTTGAAAGATAAACATCTCCTTAATCTAACCACGTTTTACAATTTCAAAAAGGTTTTACGCCGAAAGCATAAATTTAGAGTATGTTAGGACAGTACATTTACAAGAGTTGTGTGTAATGTTTTGTCAATTCAAAGACAGGGTCACCAAAACCATAAAACCAGCTAAAATGATGCACTAACCTTTTACAATCTTCATCAGATGACACTCCTAGGACATTATGTTAGACAATGCATGCATTGTTAGTTCTATCAAGTTCATATTTATATCCAAAAACAGCGTTTTACTATGGCATTGATGTTGAGGAAATCGTTTCCCTCCAATAACCGGCAGTCAAGTCAACACCACAAATTAAATAATTAAAATTAGAAAACATTGGTAAAATATTATATTGTCATTTAAAGAATTATAGATTTACATCTCTTGAACGCAATCAACTTGCCAGATTTAAAAATAACCTTACTGGGAAATCACACTTTGCAATAATCTGAGCACTGCGCCCAGAAAAATACACGTTGCGATACAGACTAGACGTCATGTTGGGGAGATCTAAAATCGAAAATACTATGTAAATAATCCATTACCTTTGATTCTCTTCATCAGATGTCACTTCCAGGTATCACAGGTCCATAACGAATGTAGTTTTGTTCAAAAAAGCTCATCATTTATGTCCAAAAATCTCTGTCTTGTTAGCACATGATCTAAGCCCACCGGACTTCACTTCATGAACGAGGGGAAAAAATATATTTACGTTCGTTCAAACATGTCAAACGTTGTATAGCATAAATCATTAGGGCCTTTTTTAACCAGAACATGAATAATAGTCAAGGTGGACGAATGCATACTCTTTTATAACGTATTGGAACGAGGGTACCCAACATGAACTCGCGCGCCAGGTGTCTAATGGGCTATCATCGTTCCATGGCTCTTGTTCGGTCAGATCTCCCTCCAGAAGACTCAAAACACTTTGTAAAGGCTGGTGACATCTAGTGGAAGCAATAGGAAGTGCCAAAATATTCCTCAGCCCCTGTGTTTTTCAATGGGATAGGTTTAAAGGTAATACAACACATCAGGTATCCACTTCCTGTCAGAAAATGTCTCAGGGTTTTGCCTGCCAAATGAGTTCTGTTATACTCACAGACACCATTCAAACAGTTTTAGAAACTTTAGAGTGTTTTCTATCCATATATAATAAGTATATGCATATTCTAGTTACTGGGTAGGATTAGTAACCAGATTAAATCGGGTACATTTTTTTTATCCAGCCGTGGAAATACTGCCCCCTAGCCCTAACAGGTTAATGTTTACCTTAAATTCTACATCTTGATCTTCTTTGATTCCTTATTCTGTACGTCACTCACCAGTGTATTATATAGTTTATCTTTTCATTCTTATAAATGACAACAGTGTCGTATGATTAGTACCGAAGGTGGTGGATCTGAATTTATCAGAAAGATTAGACTATGATGCAGCTCAGAGTCTCTACTCTTCCCAAAAACCGCCAACCCTCTCCTGCCCTTAGTTGATCTGCTAGGTACCACCCCATACTCACACCTCTAGGAGCACACACAGTGATGACTAGTCGGGATAGGGAATCTTCATTAAGGAGGTAACCCCCGGACCCTGTTGGTACTCGGTTCTTCTCCTAACTCTGTGTGTGATCAGCAGTGCTCATATGTGTACATACCTTCTTGCAGTGGATAACGTGGACCCAAGTGACTCTCTCAGTTTTTCTAATGGCAAAGGCAATGGTTTAACAGCACCTGGTATGGGCCTTCCCAACAGGGCTGCTTCCCATCTTTTCTCCTCAGGGACTGGATCCACACCCAGTCTCCTGGTTGGATTGAGTGAATCACCTTCTCCTGTAATTCACCTGTTGGACACAAAATCTTGGACATACGGGTTTGGTTAACAAACAGTCTTCTCACGTGCTGTGCTAGTATTTCTTCAACTTCTATGTCTACCTGTTCTGGTATCTCTAACTCTGGCATTCTATTTGTTCAACCCGATTAGCTAAAATGTCATCCATCATTTAAAGAGACAGATCCTAGTAAACCAACTCTAGGGATATTATCTTGACTTAATATTTTAGCTAACATAATCATGTCCACCAAGTAAGTTTGTAACGCTTCTACCCATTTGCTATACTTATCTACTATTGTTAAACACCCCTTCTTCCCCTCACTTCAGAATAGTTCAATAAGTCCATTTCCAAATGTTGGAATGGATATTCTACCAAAAAATGTGTTTAAGTAATTATCCCAACCTGTCTTATCACCTGCTCTACCATTCTTCCCCCCTATTGATACATTGCTCAGCCCATGTATCAATATTGCTGCATATCTAAACAATTTCTTTGGTAAGATTAGTAAATTATCCTTATGTCAGACCTTCTCTTGTAGGATTGCCCCCCTTTCATTTTCCACATGTCCAATTCTCCCTGGGGCATTCATCCTTGGCTATCCTGTAACAATTCTCTGTCAAGTGTCTTATCTTCTTTAAGACTTAACAACTACTTTCAACAAAATTATCATATCTTTTCCTAGCGAATTTACCAAACATAACTTAAAATCAAAACTAAAATACATGCCAATGGAGCCGATAGTCTCTCCATGAATTAATATCCTAAAGCTAAGTGAACTAAATTCTCTTACTATCTTCTCCGGCTGGCCCCCCTCCTTTCTTCCTGCTACTCCCCAACCCTCAAGGTTTCAGCAGTGCGTGGGAGGACTTCTCCGTCTGCCCTTCCTTCTATCTGCCTGTAGCTTTTTCTCATAACAGTCAGTATCAAATATGGGTTGTTTCCAATATTGACTAAATGTCTCACTGTCTCCCTGGTAGCACTCCTGGATTTTTAGAAAAATCAACATGTCCATAGTCTTAACCTCTTAGGGCTAGGGGGCAGTATTTACACCGCCGGATAAAAAACGTACCCGATTTAATCTGGTTACTACTCCTACCCAGTAACTAGAATATGCATATACTTATTAGATATGGATAGAAAACACCCTACCGTTTCTAAAACTGTTTGAATGGTGTCTGTGAGTATAACAGAACTCATATGGCAGGGAAAAACCTGAGAGATTCCTTTACAGGAAGTGGCCTGTCTGACCATTTATTGGCTTTCTTTGACATCTCTTTCCAAAACAAAGGATTTCTGCGGTAACGTGACACTTCCCACGGCTTCAATAGGCTCTCAGAGCCCGGGAAAAAGCTGAATGTCGTCATTCCAGCCCCAGGCTGAAACACATTATCGCCTTTCTCAAGTGGCCGATCAGGGGACAGTGGGCTTAGGCGTGTGCACTGGTCGCCCCTGTCTTTCTGTTTTTTCCTCTGTTTACCGAAACGCAGATTCCCTGTCGGGGACTTACCCACAAACAGGACCAAGTCTGGCCTGTTGAGGAGTGACGGACTCCATCCTAGCTGGAGGGGTGCTCTCACCTTATCTACGAACAGAGACAGGGTTCTAACTCCCCTAGCTCCACAATGAGATAGCCAGCCTGCCAGCTTAGATGAGTCTGCCACTAGCACAGTCAGTGTAGTCAGCTCAGCTATCCCCATTAAGACCGTGTCTGTGCCTCGACCTAGGTCGGGCAAAACTAAACATGGCGGTGTTCGCCTTACCAATCTCACTGGAATAAAGACCTCCTCCATTCCTGCCATTATTGAAAGAGATTGTGATGCCTCACATCTCAAAATGGGGCTACTTAATGTTAGATCCTTCACTTCCATAGCAGTTATAGTCAATGAACTAATCACTGATCATAATCTTGATGTGATTGGCCTGACTGAAACATGGCTTAAGCCTGATGAATTTACTGTGTTAAATGAGACCTCGCCTCCTGGTTACACTAGTGACCATATCCCCCGCGCATCCCGCAAAGGTGGAGGTGTTGCTAACATTTACGATAGCAAATTTCAATTTACGAAAAAAAAAACTGTTTCCATCTTTTGAGCTTCAAGTCATGAAATCTGTGCAGCCTATTCAATCACTTTTATAGCTACTGTTTACAGGCCTCCTGGGCCATATACAGCATTCCTCACTGACTTCCCTGAATTCCTATCGCCACCCCAAACTGGAAGTCTTCCGACTAGCTTGGAAAGACAGTACCGTGCAGTATCGAAGAGCCTTTACTGCTGCTCGATCATCCTATTTTTCCAACTTAATTGAGGAAAATAAGAACAATCCAAAATGTATTTTTTGATACTGTCGCAAAGCAAACTAAAAAGCAGCATTCCCCAAGAGAGGATGGCTTTCACTTCAGCAGTGATAAATTCATGAGCAAATTACGGACTCCTCTTTAACCTCTATGGGACCGGCGGGACGAATTCGTCCCACCTACGTAACAGCCACTGCCATCCTGTGGCGCGATTTTCAAAATCTTCAAAATCATATTACTTCAATTTCTCAAACATATGACTATTTTACAGCCATTTAAAGATAAGACTCTCGTTAATCTAACCACACTGTCCGATTTCAAAAAGGCTTTACAACGAAAGCAAAACATTAGATTATGTCAGCAGAGTACCAAGCCAGAAATAATCAGACACCCATTTTTCAAGCCAGCATATAATGTCACCAAAACCCAGAAGACAGCTAAATGCAGCACTCACCTTTGATGATCTTCATCAGATGACAACCCTAGGACATTATGTTATACAATACATGCATGTTTTGTTCAATCAAGTTCATATTTATATCAAAAACCAGCTTTTTACATTAGCATGTGACGTTCAGAACTAGCATACCCCCCGCAAACTTACGGGGAATTCGCTAACATTTTACTAAATTACTCACGATAAACGTTCACAAAAAGCATAACAATTATTTTAAGAATTATAGATACAGACCTCCTCTATGCACTCGATATGTCCGATTTTAAAATAGCTTTTTGGTGAAAGCACATTTTGCAATATTCTAAGTACATAGCCCAGGCATCACGGGCTCGCTATTTAGACACCCGGCAAGTTTAGCACTCACCATAATCATATTTACTATTATAAAAATGTCATTACCTTTTGTTGTCTTCGTCAGAATGCACACCCAGGACGTCTACTTCAATAACAAATGTTGGTTTGGTCCAAAATAATCCATCGTTATATCCGAATAGCGGCGTTTTGTTCGTGCGTTCCAGACACTATCCGAAATAGTAAAGAAGTGTCGCGCGCTTGGCGCAATTCCTGACAATAAAATTCAAAGTATTCCATTGCCGTACGTCGAAGCATGTCAACCGCTGTTTAAAATCAATTTTTACGTCATTTTTCTCGTAGAAAAGCGATAAAGATCCGACAGGGAATCTCCTTTTCGGCAAACAGAGGAAAAAATCCCAAAGGCGGGGGCGGTCGGGGTCACGCGCATAAGCTAGTGTCTCTTGATGGGCCACTTGAGAAAGGCGATAATGTGTTTCAGCCTGGGGCTGGAATGACGACATTCTCTTTTTTCCCGGGCTCTGAGAGCCTATGGACGACGTGGGAAGTGTCACGTTAGAGCAGAGATCCTTAGTAAATGATAGAGATGGCAAAGAAGTTCCAGAAATGGTCAGACAGGCCACTTCCTGTAAAGGAATCTCTCAGGTTTTGACCTGCCATTTGAGTTCTGTTATACTCACAGACACCATTCAAACAGTTTTAGAAAATTTAGGGTGTTTTCTATCCATATGTAATAAGTATATGCATATTCTAGTTACTGAGTAGGAGTGGTAACCAGATTAAATCGGGTATGTTTTTTATCCAGCCGTGTCAATGCTGCCCCCTAGCCCTAACAGGTTAAGAAGCTGCTCAGAAGAGGGTCCAAAGTGCTGTGACGCAGGTCAAACCAACATGAAATACTTGAATTATTTCTCTTAAAATTAATATATTTACAGTGCCTTCAGAAAGTATTCATACCTAAACAGCCATTTTCAAGTCTTGCCATAGATTTTCAAGCCGATTTAAGTCAAAACTGTAACTAAGCCATTCAGGAACATTCAATGTCATCTTGGTAAGCAACGCCAGTGTATATTTGATCTTATGCTTTAGGGTTTTGTCCTATTGAAAGGTGAATTTGTCTCCCAGTGTCTTTTGGAAATCAGACTGAATCAGGATTTCCTTTAGGATTTAGCCTGTGCTTTAGTTTCTTTTTATCCTAAACAAATTCTCTAGTCCTTGCCGATGACAAGTTTTTATTGTTTCAGTTTTACTTTAGTGCCTTATTGCAAACAGGATGCTGTCTTGGAATATCTTTAGTCTGCACAGGTTTCCTTCTTTTCACGCTGTCATTTAGGTTAGTTAGTATTGTGGAGTAACTACAAAGGTGTTGATCCATCCTCCGTTTTCTTCTATCACTGCCATTAAACTCTGTAACTGTTTTAAAGTCACCATTGGTCTCATGGTGAAATCCCTGAGCGGTTTCCTTCCTCTACGGCAACTGAGTTAGGAAGGACGTCTCTATCTTTGTAATGACTGGGTTTATTGATACACCGTCCATAATGAATAACTTCACCATGCTCGAAGGGATACTCAATGTCTGCCTTTTTGTTGTTGTTGATTTTTACCCATCAGCCAATAGGTGCCCTTCTTTGCATTGGAAAACCTCCGTGGTCTTCGTGATTGAATCTGTGCTTGAAATTCACTGCTCGACAAAGTGACCTTTCAGATAATTGTATGTGTGGGGTACAAAGGTTAGGTAGGCATTCACAAATCATGTTAACCTGTTGGGTCTAGGGGGCAGCATTTGCACGTCTGGATAAAAAAAATGTACCCGATTTAATCTGGTTACTAATCCTACCCAGTAACTACAATATGCATATACTTATTATATATGGATAGAAAACACTCTAAAGTTTCCAAAACTGTTTGAATGGTGTCTGTGAGTATAACAGAACTCATTTGGCAGGCAAAACCCTGAGACATTTTCTGACAGGAAGTGGATACCTGATGTGTTGTATTGACTTTAAACCTATCCCATTGAAAAACACAGGGGTTTAGGAATATTTTGGCACTTCCTATTGCTTCCACTAGATGTCACCAGCCTTTACAAAGTGTTTTGAGTCTTCTGGAGGGAGATCTGACCGAACAAGAGCCATGGAACGATGATGGCCCATTAGACACCTTGCGCGCGAGTTGATGTTGGGTACCCTCGTTCCAATACGTTATAAAAGAGTATGCATTCGTCCACCTTGAATATTATTCATTTTCTGGTTAAAAAAGGCCCTAATGATTTATGCTATACAACGTTTGACATGTTTGAACGAACGGAAATATATTTTTTCCCCTCGTTCATGACGAGAAGTCCGGCTGGCTTACATCATGTGCTAACGAGACGGAGATTTTTGGACATAAATGATGAGCTTTTTTGAACAAAACTACATTCGTTATGGACCTGTGATACCTGGAAGTGACATCTGATGAAGAGAATCAAAGGTAATGGATTATTTACATAGTATTTTCGATTTTAGATCTCCCCAACATGACGTCTAGTCTGTATCGCAACGCGTATTTTTCTGGGCACAGTGCTCAGATTATTGCAAAGTGTGATTTCCCAGTAAGGTTATTTTTAAATCTGGCAAGTTGATTGCGTTCAAAAGATGTAAATCTATAATTCTTTAAATGACAATATAATATTTTACCAATGTTTTCTCATTTTAATTATTTAATTTGTGACGCTGACTTGACTGCCGGTTATTGGAGGGAAACGATTTCCTCAACATCAATGCCATAGTAAAACGCTGTTTTTGGATATAAATATCAACTTGATAGAACTAAAAATGCATGCATTGTCTAACATAATGTCCTAGGAGTGTCATCTGATGGAGATTGTAAAAGGTTAGTGTATCATTTTAGCTGGTTTTATGGTTTTGGTGACCCTGTCTTTGACTTGACAAAACATTACACACAACTCTTGTAAATGTACTGTCCTAACATACTCTAAATTTATGCTTTCGCCGTAAAACCTTTTTGAAATCGTAAAACGTGGTTAGATTAAGGAGATGTTTATCTTTCAAATGGTGTAACATAGTTGTATTTTTGAAAAATTTGAATTTTGACATTTATTTGGATTCAAATTTGCCGCTCTTGAAATGCACCTGCTGTTGATGGAGTGCACCACGGGTGGCACGCTAGCGTCCCACCTAGCCCCAAGAGGTTAAACATTATTATTGCACACAGAGGGAGTCCATGCAACTTATTATGTGAGTTGTTAACCTCTATGGGCTATGCGGGACGAATTCGTCCCACCTACGTAAAAGCCACCTGTATCCAGTGGCGCGATTTTTGAATCGTTTGAAATACTATTACTTCAATTTCTCAAACATATGACTATTTTACAGCTATTTAACCTCTATGGGCTACGTAACAGCCACTTGCAGCCTGTGGCGCGATTTTCAAAACCTTCAAAATCCTATTACTTCAATTTCTCAAACATATGACTATTTTACAGCTATTTAAAGACAAGACTCTCATTAATCTAACCACACTGTCCGATTTCAAAAAGGCTTTACAACGAAAGCAAAACATTAGATTATGTCAGCAGAGTACCAAGCCAGAAATAATCAGACACTCATTTTTCAAGCCAGCATATAATGTCACCAAAACCCAGAAGACAGCTAAATGCAGCACTCACCTTTGATGAACTTCATCAGATGACACACCTAGGACATTATGTTATACAATACATGCATGTTTTGTTCAATCAAGTTCATATTTATATCAAAAACCAGCTTTTTACATTAGCATGTGACGTTCAGAACTAGCATACCCCCCGCAAACATCCGGGGAATTCGCTAACATTTTACTAAATTACTCACGATAAACGTTCACAAAAAGCATAACAATTATTTTAAGAATTATAGATACAGACCTCCTCTATGCACTCGATATGTCCGATTTTAAAATAGCTTTTTGGTGAAAGCACATTTTTTGCAATATTCTAAGTACATAGCCCAGGCATCACGGGCTCGCTATTTAGACACCCGGCAAGTTTAGCACTCACCATAATCATATTTACTATTATAAAAGTTTGATTACCTTTTGTTGTCTTTGTCAGAATGCACACCCAGGACTGCTACTTCAATAACAAATGTTGGTTTGGTCCAAAATAATCCATCGTTATATCCGAATAGCGGCGTTTTGTTCGTGCGTCCCAGACACAATCCCGAAATGGTAAATCAGAGTCGCGCGCATGGCGCAATTCGTGACAAAAAAAATCTAAATATTCCATTACCGTACTTCGAAGCATGTCAACCGCTGTTTAAAATCCATTTTTATGCCATTTTTCTCATAAAAAAGCGATAATATTCCGACCGGGAATGTCCATTTAGCTAAACAGAGGAAAGAAAACAAAGCTTTCGGTCGACGCGGGCACGAGCCTGAGTCTCACAGTACTGTAACCAGCCACTACCCAAACGTGCTACTTTGTTTCAGCCAGAGCCTGCAAAGCCACGATTCAGCGTTTTGTCGCCTTCTGAGAGCCTATGGCAGCCGTAGGAAGTGTCACGGGACAGCTAAGATCCTCACTCTTCAATAAACAGAGACAAGAAGAACGACACCTTGTCAGACAGGCCACTTCCTGCATGAAATCTTCTCAGGTTTTTGCCTGCCATATGAGTTCTGTTATACTCACAGACACCATTCAAACAGTTTTAGAAACTTTAGGGTGTTTTCTATCCAAAGCCAATAATTATATGCATATTCTCGTTACTGGGCAGGAGTAGTAACCAGATTAAATCGGGTACGTTTTTTATCCAGCCGTGAAAATACTGCCCCCTAGCCATAACAGGTTATCTGTCAGAGAGATATCATTTTGTCTCTGTGGATGGTTTGTCCTCTGACAAATCAACTGTAAATTTCGGTGTTCCTCAAGTTTCCGTTTTAGGACCACTATTGTTTTCACTATATATTTTACCTCTTGGTGATGTCATTCGGAAACATAATGTTAACTTTCACTGCTATGCAGATGACACACAGCTGTACATTTCAATGAAACACAGTGAAGCCCCAAAATTGCCCTACCCGGAAGCCTGTGTTTCAGACATAAGGAAGTGGATGGCTGCAAATGTTCTACCTTTAAACTCGGACAAAACAGAGATGCTAGTTCTAGGTCCCAAGAAACAAAGAGATCTTCTGTTGAATCTGACAATTAATCTTGATGGTTGTACAGTCGTCTAAAATAAAACTGAAGGACCTCTGTGTCACGGTTGTCAAAAGGAGGAGCGGACCAAAGTGCAGCATGTGTGTCGTTCCACATTTTATTTATACTGGGAAACTATGCAATACATAAATAAACTGAATGACAAAAAACAACAAACCGTGACGCAGAGGTGAAACATACCCAACTCAAAATTAATCTCCCACAAACCCAGGTGGGACAAACACCAACTTAAATATGACCTCCAATTAAGAGACAACGATGACCAGCTGCCTCTAATTGGAGATCATCCCAAACACAGCCCAACATAGAAAGATTATGTTATTTGACCCTTCTGGGATAAATATTTTTTTTTTAACCTCTTGGGGCTAGGTGGGACGCTAGCGTGCCACCCGTGGTGCACTCCATCAACAGCAGGTGCATTTCAAGAGCGGCAAATTTGAATCCAAATAAATGTCAAAATTCAAATTTTTCAAAAATACAACTATGTTACACCATTTGAAAGATAAACATCTCCTTAATCTAACCACGTTTTACGATTTCAAAAAGGTTTTACGGCGAAAGCATAAATTTAGAGTATGTTAGGACAGTACATTTACAAGAGTTGTGTGTAATGTTTTGTGAAGTCAAAGACAGGGTCACCAAAACCATAAAACCAGCTAAAATGATGCACTAACCTTTTACAATCTCCATCAGATGACACTCCTAGGACATTATGTTAGACAATGCATGCATTTTTAGTTCTATCAAGTTGATATTTATATACAAAAACAGCGTTTTACTATGGCATTGATGTTGAGGAAATCGTTTCCCTCCAATAACCGGCAGTCAAGTCAGCGTCACAAATTAAATAATTAAAATGAGAAAACATTGGTAAAATATTATATTGTCATTTAAAGAATTATAGATTTACATCTTTTGAACGCAATCAACTTGCCAGATTTAAAAATAACCTTACTGGGAAATCACACTTTGCAATAATCTGAGCACTGTGCCCAGAAAAATACGCGTTGCGATACAGACTAGACGTCATGTTGGGGAGATCTAAAATCGAAAATACTATGTAAATAATCCATTACCTTTGATTCTCTTCATCAGATGTCACTTCCAGGTATCACAGGTCCATAACGAATGTAGTTTTGTTCAAAAAAGCTCATCATTTATGTCCAAAAATCTCCGTCTCGTTAGCACATGATGTAAGCCAGCCGGACTTCTCGTCATGAACGAGGGGAAAAAATATATTTCCGTTCGTTCAAACATGTCAAACGTTGTATAGCATAAATCATTAGGGCCTTTTTTAACCAGAACATGAATAATATTCAAGGTGGACGAATGCATAGTCTTTTATAACGTATTGGAACGAGGGTACCCAACATGAAGTAGCGCGCCAGGTGTCTAATGGGACATCACCGTTCCATGGCTCTTGTTCGGTCAGATCTCCCTCCAGAAGACTCAAAACACGTTGTAAAGGCTGGTGACATCTAGTGGAAGCAATAGGAAGTGCCAAAATATTCCTAAACCCCTGTGTTTTTCAATGGGATAGGTTTAAAGTCAATACAACACATCAGGTATCCACTTCCTGTCAGAAAATGTCTCAGTGTTTTGCCTGCCAAATGAGTTCTGTTATACTCACAGACACCATTCAAACAGTTTTGGAAACTTTAGAGTGTTTTCTATCCATATATAATAAGTATATGCATATTCTAGTTACTGGGTAGGATTAGTAACCAGATTAAATCGGGTACATTTTTTTTATCCAGACGTGCAAATGCTGCCCCCTAGACCCAACAGGTTAATTGAATAATTTGATTTATTTGACAATTTATTCAAATGTATTTATTAAATGTATTATATAAAAAATTACGATTTAACATGGTTACACTGCAGCTAAAATCATATATAAGGATATAGTTACCTGGCAGGGGAGACACCTTGATCACAAAGGAGGTTTACCCAGGGTGAGGCTCGGCAAATGCACTCTGGTCGTGCTGACCCCTGCAAGTTCCCCAAAATGTGGGAATCCCGACTGAATAATTATAAAATAATAATAATCAACCATTGACGATAATAACAAGATAAAGTTGAACAGCTTTTTCCCCACAGAGATCCTATTAAATGACCAGAGGGGCTTGTGTCATCAACTCACACAGTTCCATTGTAATGTTCTTTCCAGGTACCACATGATGGTCACTCACAGGTCCATGCTCCAGCTGACGGGCGCCGCCTGGACGTTTGCTGTGTTGATGCTGTTGATCTCTGTGTGTCTCATCACCCGGCTCTCTTTCTGTAGGTTAGTATGTATTGTGTTGTAGTGCAACGACTCCACTAGAAAAGCATAGCTTCTGTGAATTATAGCTTTATCTGTTAAATCATATAAAACTATTGGTTTCAGACGTAGTGTACGAACCTCCAGTCCAATGACTTGCTGATCCCCAAAAAAATAAATTCATGATAAAATATAGTTATCCTTACGTTGATGAATGCTCCCGCTGTTTTATTGTCAGACTTGATAAAGACGTTCTGGTCAACATCTGCTCTTTCCATGACGTAGACTGACCAGGTGAATCCAGGTTAAACCTATGATCCCTTATTGACGTTATGTAAGGGCAGACGCCGGACAGGAGAAGCAGCTACGGGTCGTCGGACATTTATTTGGGAACAGACAAGGAAAGGGCAAGCCGGTTGGGAGTCAACTCCCCATCAACCTGCAGGGGCGTAGGAGGCTGACGATCCGGCTGAGGCATGAACGCCTGTTAATCCCGCTGCGGCATGGAAGCCCGATGATCCAGGCGGACACGTAACAGTCTGACGAGCCGGCTGGGCGAACAAGACCTGGCGATCCAGCTGAGGCCCGACGTGGGATGGGGTCCTTCCGTGCCAACAGGGGCAGGAAACCCGAGCAGACGAGCTGGCTAGGCACCCCGGTTCCATCGGCGGTGACCCAGGACCGATGTCACCACCAACCGGAATGCCAGTACTCCCCGATGCTTCGTGTGATGGCTTCAGGATTCTATAAAGACCCTCGTCAGACAGGAGAGGAGTCAGACATTTATTCGGGATCAGACAAGGAAACAAGACAAGGAAACAGCATCGCAACACGGGTAACACAACACGGACATGAGACAATTACTCCCGAAGCAGGGAACATAGCTTGGGAACAGACAGGTATAGGAAAGGTAATGACACAAGTAATTGTGTCCACGTGAGTCCAATGATCACTGATGCGCGTGACAGTGGGTAGGCAGGTGTGGTTACTGATGGGGGCTTGAGTGCGTAATGCTGGGGATCCTGGCGCCTTCGAGCGCCAGGGGTAGGCAGACCGGGAGCAGGCGTGACAGTACCCCACTCTCCTGGGGCGCCACCCAGCGTCCCACCTGGTCGAGCCGGCCGAGATATGGGCCCTGGGCAAGCCGGCTGGGGGTCAACTCCCCACGGACCGGCAGGGGCTTGGGAGCCTGGCAAGCCGGCTGAGGCTCGAAGTGGGATGGGCTCCTTCCGAGCCAACCGGGTCAAGGAAACTTCTCGAGCCAGCTAGGGAGTGGAAGCCAGACGAGCTGGCTAGGCACCCCCAGTTCCATCGGCGGTGACCCAGGACCGCCGTCACCACCAACCGGAACGCCAGTACTCCCCGATGCTTCGTGTGATGGCTTCAGGATTCTATAAAGACCGACGTGGGACAGGAGATGCAGGTACGGGTCGTCAGACATTTATTTGGGAACAGACAAGGAAACAAGACAGGAACAGCGTCAGAACACGGGTAACACGAACATGAGACAATTACACCCGAAGCAGGAAACAGAGCTTGGAAACAGACAGATATAAGGAAGGTAATGACACAAGTAATTGAGTCTACGTGAGACCAATAATTGCTGATGCGCGTGACGGGGGAAGGCTGGTGTGGGTACTGATGGGGGCTTGAGTGCGTAATGCTGGGGATCCTGGCGCCCTCGAGCTCCAGGGGGAGGCAGAGCGGGCGTGACAAGTCACTTGTTAAATCCACTTAAATCATTGTAGATGAATGGGAGGAGACATGTTAATTTAAAGAATGTTTTTTAAGCCTTGAGACATGCAAGAAATGGATTGTGTATGTCTGCCATTCAGTGGGGGAATGGGCAAGACAAAAGATTTAAGTGCCTTTGAACAGGGTATGGTAGTAGGTGCCAGGCGCACCGGTTTGTGTCAAGAACTGCAACGCTGCTGTGTTTTTCACGCTCAACAGTTTCCCGTTTTTATCAAGAATGGTCCACCACCCAAAGTACATTGAGCCAACTTGACACAACTGTGGATAGCATTGGAGTCAACATGGGCCAGTATCCCTGTGGAACGCTTTTGACACCTTGTAGAGTCCATGCCCCCAACAAATTGAGGCTGTTCTGAAGGCAAAAGGGGGTTTAACTCAATATTAGGAAGGTGTCGCTAATGTTTTGTACATTCAGTGCATACCACTTAACCTCTATGGGCTAGGTGGGACGCTTGCGTCCCACCTACTCAACAGCCAGTGTAATCCCGTGGCGCGATATTCATATACCTCAAAAATGCAAAAACTTCAATTTTTCAAACATATGACTATTTTACACCATTTTAAAGACAAGACTCTCGTTAATCTAACCACACTGTCCGATTTCAAAAAGGCTTTACAACGAAAGCAAAAGATTAGATTATGTCAGCAGAGTACCCAGCCAGAAATAATCAGACACCCATTTTTCAAGCTAGCCTCTCTGGGCTAGGCGGGACGAATTCGTCCCACCTACGTAACAGCCACTTTAAGCCTGTGGCGCGATTTTCAAAACCTTCAAAATCCTATTACTTCAATTTCTCAAACATATGACTATTTTACAGCTATTTAAAGACAACACTCTCGTTAATCTAACCACACTGTCCGATTTCAAAAAGGCTTTACAACGAAAGCAAAACATTAGATTATGTCAGCAGAGTACCAAGCCAGAAATAATCAGACACCTATTTTTCAAGCTAGCATATAATGTCACATAAACCCAGAAGACAGCTAAATGCAGCACTAACCTTTTACAAACTTCATCAGATGACACACCTAGGACATCATGTTACACACAGCATGCATTCTTTTGTTCAATAAAGGTCATATTTATATATAAAAACAGCATTTGACGTTGACTAACCATTTTCCCCTCAAATGCGTCCCAGGAAACAGTGCATACATCCTTTTATTACTATTCGAAAACAAATTTTTTAATTTATATTGTCAATCTAACATTTATAGATGAATATCTCTTGAGAACACCTGTCATACCAGATTTTAAATTAACTTTACTGGGTAATCACACTTTGCGATAAAAGGAGATGCGATACTCAGAAAATGAGCCTGGAAAACTAGCGCCGCGCCATCTTGGAACAATCGCAAGTCACATCTGATCTTGTATAATATTGTCAATAATCGCCTACCTTTAGTTGTCTTCATCAGAAAGCACTTCCAGGAATCCCAGGTCCACAACAGATGTATTTTCGGTCGAAAAAGTCCATAATTCATGTTCCATTAGCCTGCTGTTGGTAGCGTGTCCTAGGGCTATCTCCAAATCATCCGACGTGCGCGGGACAGTAGTTTCAGAAAATGTACTTTTTACTTCCTCTAGGTTCGTTCAAACATGTCAAACGTTGTAAAACATTCATCTTCAGGGCCTGTAACACCAAGAGAGCCAATAAGATTCGACGGGGACGATTGCAGAGTGTTTTGAAACATTTCCAAAGGTGGGGGTAGACTGGGCCGCCGACGTCATAATGGTGATGGCCCATCCCCTGTGACCAATTTCCAATGCGTCTCATTCACTGAGTTTCGACTGTATAAGGCTCAAACCACTGTGAAAAGACTGGGGACATCTAGTGGAAGCAATAGGAACTCCACTTCCTGTTTCAATCGGTCTCGGGGTTTTGACTGCCATATGAATTCTGTTATACTCACAGACACCATTCAAACAGTTTTAGAAACTTTAGGGTGTTTTCTATCCATATATAATAAGTATATGCATGTCCTAGCTTCTGAGTTTGATTAGTAGGCCGTTGAAAATGGGAACGAATTTTTTTCAAAATGCGCTGTGGCGCCCCCTATCCTAGGGTATCGTTAAGAGGCTAGCATATAATGTCACATAAACCCAAACCACAGCTAAATGCAGCACTAACCTTTGATGATCTTCATCAGATGACAACCCTAGGACATTATGTTATACAATACATGCATGTTTTGTTCAATCAAGTTCATATTTATATCAAAAAACAGCTTTTTACATTAGCATGTGACTAGCATGTGACTAGCATTCCCACCGAACACTGCCGGTGAATTTACTAAATTACTCACGATAAACGTTCACAAAAAACATAACAATTATTTTAAGAATTATAGATACAGAACTCCTCTATGCACTCGCTATGTCCGATTTTAAAATAGCTTTTCGGTGAAAGCACATTTTGCAATATTCTCAGTAGATAGCCCGGCATCACAGGGCTAGCTATTTAGACACCCAGCAAGTTTAGCATTCACCAAAGTCAGATTTACTATAAGAAAAATGTTATTACCTTTGCTGTCTTCGTCAGAATGCACTCCCAGGACTTCTACTTCAATAACAAATGTTGGTTTGGTCCCAAATAATCCATTGTTATATCCAAATAGCGGCGTTTTGTTCGTGCGTTCAAGACACTATCCGAAAGGGTAAATATGGCGCATGGCGCATTTCGTGACAAAAAAATTCGAAATATTCCATTACCGTACTTCGAAGCATGTCAACCGATGTTTAAAATCTATTTTTATGCCATTTTTCTCGTAAAAAAGCGATAATATTCCGACCGGGATATCGTTTTTTTTTACAAGAGAGTGAAAGTAAAAGCATGCTATCCCCTCATGCACGAGCCTCAGTCTAATGGCCCTCTGATAGAGCACTTGCCAAACACGCTAATGTGTTTCAGCCTGGGGATGGAATTACATCGTTCAGCTTTTTCCCGCCTTCTGAGAGCCCATGGGAGCCGTAGGAAGTGTCACGTCATGCCAGAGATCCCATGTATTTGTTAGAGATGATCAAGGAGGGCAAGAAATGGTCAGACAGGACACTTCCTGTAAGGAATCTTCTCCGGTTTTGGCCTGCCAAACGAGTTCTGTTATACTCACAGACACCAGTCAAACAGTTTTAGAAACTTTAGGGTGTTTTCTATCCAAAGCCAATAATTATATGCATATTCTAGTTACTGGGCAGGAGTAGTAACCAGATTAAATCGGGTACGTTTTTTATCCGGCCGTGCAAATACTGCCCCCTAGCCCCAACAGGTTAACTTATTCCACATATTGATGTGTTACTGCCTGAATTCAAAATTGATTCATTTAATTTCTCACCCATCTATACAATCAGGGATTAAAATCGAAATTATTTTCCAATCGTTTCATTCTGAACAGAACAACTATTTTTGTTCCAACCAGCAAAATACATTTCTAAACCTGTTCGAACCCCCAAAAAGTTCTGGTATTGTTCCTTTCCATTCCTTTTTTAACCTGTGAAATCAACAGTTTTTTTTTAACATTTAGCTCATTAAATGTGACCCAGCACCTCGATTCTGTCTTATGGTGCAACAATTAGAAATGGCTAAGAACTAGAAAATGGTATATCATACAGTTGTGGAACAATGGGAAAGTAATACTGCTTTGAAAGTTGATAAACTTGTAACCTGACTTTTGAGAAAATGGCCTGTGAATGTTTTGGTACACATACAGGAGAGCTCTTCTTTGTTCAGCATCAACACCTTGTAGAGATAAATCAAATCAAACTTTATTGAAAGTTAAAATCTCAAAACACTTTACAGTAAACTAATAAAATAAAGGAGATAAAAATATATATATATTATGTGGTTGTTGTCATCTGTCAGGTTGTCTGTAAAAGTTGATTGTTTAATGTTGTCTTTACCTCAGTTCATCTTGAATGTCAGAGAAATTCCAGTGGGTAAGGAGGTGAACCTGCTAAAGACACATTTCTGTTGTTCGCTCTAATATCTGGGTAATAAAATGTTGTATAATTTATTGTATTGTAGGTCTCTGGTGATCAACAGCTACTTCTGTGACCACGGTCCCCTGTTCCGTCTGGCGGCCCCCTGTTCTGATGTGGTCCCTAACATAGTGATGAGCGAAATCAACACCTGTATAGTTCTCTATCTCCCAATGATCTTCATCATATCATCCTACATCTGTATAACACACGCCCTGTTTATCATCACACTGCCCCAGGACAGGTGAGAAGTAATACTGACTGGAATAAGTAAGTCAAGTCAAGTCAGTAAGTAGACTTGTCCAAGCCAGAACGGCCCATATGCTGATTGGTGTGAGGCCTCAGAAAAATGTTTTTAGAGTGATGGACTTGTTACAAGAATTATACATGCTGGGAAATATTGAGAATGCAATTAAACTGTATAGATAATCACATACTATATTGGCACACATTCTCTCTCTCCCTCTACCTCTCTCTCTCACTCCCTCTCTTCGACCACCTCCTTCTCTCTCTCTCTCTCTTTCTCTCTCTCTCTGTCTCTCTCTCTCTCTCTCTCTCTCTCTCTCTCTCTCTCTCTGTCTCTCTGTCTCTCTGTCTCTCAGACTCAGAGCCATAAAGACATGTACCTCACACCTAATACTGGTGTCCATATTCTACCTGCCTGTTATTTTAACATACGTCCTCCACCCCATCATACCAACCAACGCCCGGATCATCAACCTCTCCCTGACCTCGGTACTGCCACCAATGCTCAACCCCGTCATATACGTTCTGAAGACGGAGGAGTTTAAGGTATCGGTTAAGAAGCTGCTCAGAAGAGGGGCCCAAAGTGCTGTGACGCAGGTCAAACCAACATGAAGTACCTGGATTATTTCTCTTAAAATTAATATATTTACAGTGCCTTCAGAAAATATTCATACCTAAACAGCCATTTTCAAGTCTTGCCATAGATTTTCAAGCCGATTTAAGTCAAAACTGTAACTAAGCCATTCAGGAACATTCAATGTCATCTTGGTAAGCAACGCCAGTGTATATTTGATCTTATGCTTTAGGGTTTTGTCCTATTGAAAGGTGAATTTGTCTCCCAGTGTCTTTTGGAAATCAGACTGAATCAGGATTTCCTTTAGGATTTAGCTTGTGCTTTACTTTCTTTTTATCCAAAAAAAATTCTCTAGTCCTTGCCGATGACAAGTTTTTATTTTTTCAGTTTTACTTTAGTGCCTTATTGCAAACAGGATGCTGTCTTGGAATATCTTTAGTCTGCACAGGTTTCCTTCTTTTCACGCTGTCATTTAGGTTAGTTAGTATTGTGGAGTAACTACAAAGGTGTTGATCCATCCTCCGTTTTCTTCTATCACTGCCATTAAACTCTGTAACTGTTTTAAAGTCACCATTGGTCTCATGGTGAAATCCCTGAGCGGTTTCCTTCCTCTACGGCAACTGAGTTAGGAAGGACGTCTCTATCTTTGTAATGACTGGGTTTATTGATACACCGTCCATAATGAATAACTTCACCATGCTCGAAGGGATACTCAATGTCTGCCTTTTTGTTGTTGTTGATTTTTACCCATCAGCCAATAGGTGCCCTTCTTTGCATTGGAAAACCTCCATGGTCTTCGTGATTGAATCTGTGCTTGAAATTCACTGCTCGACAAAGTGACCTTTCAGATAATTGTATGTGTGGGGTACAAAGGTTAGGTAGGCATTCACAAATCATGTTAAACATTATTATTGCACACAGAGGGAGTCCATGCAACTTATTATGTGACTTGTTAACCTCTATGGGCTAGGCGGGACGAATTCGTCCCACCTACGTAACAGCCACCTGTATCCAGTGGCGCGATTTTTGAATCGTTTGAAATACTATTACTTCAATTTCTCAAACATATGACTATTTTACAGCTATTTAAAGACAAGACTCTCGTTTATCTAACCACACTGTCCGATTTCAAAAAGGCTTTACAACGAAAGCAAAACATTAGATTATGTCAGGAGAGTGCCCAGCCAGAAATAATCAGACACCCATTTTTCAAGCTAGCATATAATGTCACCAAAAACCCAAACCACAGCTAAATGCAGCACTAACCTTTTATGATCTTCATCAGATGACACACCTAGGACATTATGTTATACAATACATGCATGTCTGTTCAATCAAGTTCATATTTATATCAAAAAACAGCTTTTTACATTAGCATGTGACGTTCAGAACTAGCATACCCCCCGCAAACTTCCGGGGAATTTACTAACAGTTTGCTAAATTACTCACGATAAACGTTCACAAAAAGCATAACAATTACTTTAAGAATTATAGATACATTACTCCTCTATGCACTCGATATGTCCGATTTTAAAATAGCTTTTCGGATGAAGCACATTTTGCAATATTCTAAGTACATAGCCCAGCCATCACGGCTAGCTATTTAGACACCCAGCAAGTTTAGCCTTCACCATAATCACATTTCCTATAAGAAAAATGTTCTTACCTTTCCTGTTCTTCGTCAGAATGCACTCCCAGGACTTCTACTTCAATAACAAATGTAGGTTTGGTCCAAAATAATCCATCGTTATATCCGAATAGCGGCGTTTTGTTCGTGCGTTCTAGACACTATCAGAATGGTAATCCACGGTCGCACGCATGGCGCATGGCGTGACAAAAAATGTCTAAATATTCCATTACCGTACTTCGAAGCATGTCAAGCGCTGTTTAAAACCAATTTTTATGCCATTTATCTCGTAGAAAAGCGATAATATTCCGACCGGGAATCTGCAATAAACTAAACAGCCTAATGAAAATACTCCACGGGGGGCTAATCGCGCACGCGCCTCATTCCATTGTCACCTAATGGGACACTTGAATAAGGCGATAATCTGTTTCAGCCTGAGGCTGCCTCGTCAACCTTCATGATTTTCCCGGCTTCTGAGAGCCTATTGGAGCCCTGGGAATTGTCACGTTACAGCTAAGATCCTTACTCTTCAATAAACAGATGCAAGACGCACGACTCCTTGTCAAACAGGCCACTTCCTGCATGAAACCTTGTCAGGTTTTTGCCTGCCATAGGAGTTCTGTTATACTCACAGACACCATTCAAACAGTTTTAGAAACTTTAGGGTGTTTTCTATCCAAACCTGAACAATAATATGCATATTCTAGCTTCTGAGTTGGTGTAGGAGGCAGTTAAAAATGGGCACATATTTTTTCCAAAATTCTCAATACTGCCCCCTAGCCCAAACAGGTTAAACACATTTTTACTCCTGAACTTATTTGGACTTGCCATAACAAAGTGGTTCATGACTGAAGAAATGTCAGCTTTTAATTTTGAATTCATTTGTAAACATTTCTAAAAACATAATTCCACTTTGACATTATGGGGTATTGTGTGTGTAGGACAGTGACAAAAAAAATCTGAATTTAATCCATTTTAAATTCAGGCTTTAACACAACAAAATTTGGACTAATTCAAGAGGTGTGACTACTATCTGAAGGCACTGTATATTATGTCTACGAGCCTTTATAGACATTCAAAAAATAACAAATATCAGCGTGATATCATGATTTAATGTATTTAATGTATATTTAGATATACTTATATTTAGAAGTACTTGAAGTGTCTTGTTTATTTATATCTCTCTTTCGCTATCTCGGTTGCTACCTCTATATGTTTTGTTTTTTGATTGGAAGAAAGCTACGTGTATCTGGCATAGTGAATGATTTTTTTCCCTTCTTCACTCAATGAAGTGAAGTGGTATGAACAAAATAAGTAAAATATTTACATTACAGTGCACTCTTCTCTTCAGACTCCTTGATGTTTTCCACAATTTGTTAAGTTACAGCCTCATTCTAAAATGGATTAAATCGTTTTTTTTCCCCATCATCAATCTACACACAATATCCCATAATGACAAAGCAAAAGCTACTTTTTAGATTTTTTTGCAAACTGAGATATCAAATTTACATACTTATTCAGACCCGTATACTTAGTACTTTGTTGAAGCACCTTTGGCAGTGATTACAGACTCGAATCTTCTTGGGTATGACGCTACAAGCTTGGCAGACCTGTATTTGGGGAGTTTCTCCAATTATTTTCTGCAGATCCTCTCAAGCTCTGTCAGGTTGGATGGGGAGCATCGCTGCACAGCAATTTTCAGGTCTCTCCAGAGATGTTCGATAGCGTTCAAGTCCGGGCTCTGGCTGGGCCACTCAAGGACATTCAGAGACTTGTCCCAAAACCCCTGCTGCATTGTCTTGGCTGTGTGCTTAGGGTTGTTGTCCTGTTGGAAGGTGAACCTTCGCCCCAGTCTGAGGTTCTGAGTGCTCTAGAGCAGGTATTCATCAAGGATCTCGCTGTACTTTGCTTCGTTCATCTTTCCCTCGATCCTGAATAGTCTCCTAGTCCCTGCTGCTGACAAACATCCCCACAGCATGATGCTGCCACCACCATGCTTCCCCGTAGGGATGGTGCCAGGTTTCCTACAGGTTTGACACTTGGCATTCATGTCAAAGAGTTCAATCTTGGTTTCATCAGAACAGAGAATCATGTTTCTCATGGTCTGAGTCCTTTAGGTGCCTTTTGGCAAACTCCAATTGGGATGTCTTGCGCCTTTTATTGAGGAGTGGCTTCCGTCTTGCCACTCCACCAAAATGCCTGATGGGTGGAGTGCTGCAGAGATGGTTGATCTTCTGGAAGGTTCTCCCATCTCCACAGAGGATCTCTGGAACTCTGTCAGAGTGACCATCGGGTTCTTGGTCACCTCCCTGACCAAGGCCCTTCTCCCCCGATTGCGCAGTTTGGCCGGGCAGCCAGCTCTAGGAAGAGTCTTGGTGGATCAGAACTTCTTGCATTTAATAATGATGGAGACAACAGTGTTCTTGGGGACCTTCAATGCTGCAGAAATGTTTTGTTAGCCTTCCCCAGATCTGGGCCTCAACACAATCCTGTCTCGGAGTTCTACGGACACTTCCTTCAACCTCATGGCTTGGTTTTTTGTCGGGCGGTCAGACCACACTCATCTCAGGATTTCATTTGGAGAGGGAGGGGAGAAAGAGGTCAAGGCGTAGGATAGTTCTTGTCCGCAGAGAGCGAGGGGGTGGAGGATTAAGGAGAGAGGAGTTGGAAAATAGTTTCCTAGTGTTAGAGAAAGAAGCTTGAAAATTAGAGTAATAGAAAGAGGCTTTAGCAGTGGATACAGAGGAAGAGAAGGTAAAGAAGGGAATGAAAGGATGATAGGTCCTCCGGAAACTTTCACTCAGTTTCCGCCAGTCCTGTTCTTTAAACTCACAATGAGTCACTCAGCCACAGAGCAGGAAGGGAGGGTCGAGACGGGAGGAAAGGGGACAGAAAAAGAAACAAAGTAGAGATCAGAGACCTGGAGGAGGGTTACAGTGAGATTAGTAGATGAACATGTACCTGGAGGGGGGTTGCAGTGAGATTAGTAGGAGAACAGAGACTTGGAGGGGGTTACAGTGAGATTAGCAGGAGAACAGAGACCTGATTTCTTCCAGTTTGTATACATCATCATGTGCTGTACTGCACCGCTGTAACTCAAATCAAATCAAATCAAATTGATTTATATAGCCCTTCTTACATCAGTTGATATATCAAAGTGCTGTACAGAAACCCAGCCTAAAACCCCAAACAGCAAGGAATGCAGGTTTAGAAGCACTCTGCGTTGTGTGTTTTTGTTTGAGACTATAGACGTGGACTTTGGAGATCACCTCTTACATCTAGACGTTCCGCTAGCAGAACACCTGCTCCAATATCCAATGATAGGCGTGGCGTGAATGACAAATTCCTCAAAAATACAAAAACTTCAATTTTTCAAACATATGACTATTTCACAGCATTTTAAAGACAAGACTCTCCTTTATCTAACCACACTGTCCGATTTCAAAAAGGCTTTACAGCGAAAGCAAAACATTAGATTATGTCAGCAGAGTACCAAGCCAGAAATAATCAGACACCCATTTTTCAAGCTAGCATATAATGTCACAAAAACCCAGAAGACAGCTAAATGCAGCACTAACCTTTGATGATCTTCATCAGATGACACACCTAGGACATTATGTTATACAATACATGCATGTTTTGTTCAATCAAGTTCATATTTATATCAAAAAACAGCTTTTTACATTAGCATGTGACGTTCAGAACTAGCATACCCCCCGCAAACTTCCGGGGAATTTGCTAACAATTTACTAAATTACTCACGATAAACGTTTACAAAAAGCATGACAATTATTTTAAGATTTATAGATACAGAACTCCTCTATGCACTCGATATGTCCGATTTTAAAATAGCTTTTTGGTGAAAGCACATTTTGCAATATTCTAAGTACATAGCCCAGCCATCACGGGCTAGCTATTTAGACACCCGGCAAGTTTAGCACTCACCAATATCAGATTTACTATTATAAAAGTTTGATTACCTTTTGTTGTCTTCGTCAGAATGCACTCCCAGGACTGCTACTTCAATAACAAATGTTGGTTTGGTCCAAAATAATCCATCGTTATATCCGAATAGCGGCGTTTTGTTCGTGCGTCCCAGACACAATCCCGAAATGGTAAATCAGGGTCGTGCGCATGGCGCAATTCGTGACAAAAAAAAATCAAAATATTCCATTACCGTACTTCGAAGCATGTCAACCGCTGTTTAAAATCCATTTTTATGCCATTTTTCTCATAAAAAAGCGATAATATTCCGACCGGGAATGTCCATTTAGCTAAACAGAGGAAAGAAAACAAAGCTTTCGGTCGACGCGGGCACGAGCCTGAGTCTCACAGTACTGTAACCAGCCACTACCCAAACGTGCTACTTTGTTTCAGCCAGAGCCTGCAAAGCCACGATTCAGCGTTTTGTCGCCTTCTGAGAGCCTATGGCAGCCGTAGGAAGTGTCACGGGACAGCTAAGATCCTCACTCTTCAATAAACAGAGACAAGAAGAACGACACCTTGTCAGACAGGCCACTTCCTGCATGAAATCTTCTCAGGTTTTTGCCTGCCATATGAGTTCTGTTATACTCACAGACACCATTCAAACAGTTTTAGAAACTTTAGGGTGTTTTCTATCCAAAGCCAATAATTATATGCATATTCTCGTTACTGGGCAGGAGTAGTAACCAGATTAAATCGGGTACGTTTTTTATCCAGCCGTGAAAATACTGCCCCCTAGCCATAACAGGTTATCTGTCAGAGAGATATCATTTTGTCTCTGTGGATGGTTTGTCCTCTGACAAATCAACTGTAAATTTCGGTGTTCCTCAAGTTTCCGTTTTAGGACCACTATTGTTTTCACTATATATTTTACCTCTTGGTGATGTCATTCGGAAACATAATGTTAACTTTCACTGCTATGCAGATGACACACAGCTGTACATTTCAATGAAACACAGTGAAGCCCCAAAATTGCCCTAACCGGAAGCCTGTGTTTCAGACATAAGGAAGTGGATGGTTGCAAATGTTCTACCTTTAAACTCGGACAAAACAGAGATGCTAGTTCTAGGTCCCAAGAAACAAAGAGATCTTCTGTTGAATCTGACAATTAATCTTGATGGTTGTACAGTCGTCTCAAATAAAACTGAAGGACCTCTGTGTCACGGTTGTCGTAGGAATGAGCGGACCAAAGTGCAGCGTGTGTGTTGTTCCACATTTTATTTATATTGGGAAACTATGCAATACATAAATAAACTGAATGACAAAAAACAACAAACCGTGACGCAGAGGTGAAACATACACAACTCAAAATTAATCTCCCACAAACCCAGGTGGGACAAACACCAACTTAAATATGACCTTCAATTAGAGACAACGATGACCAGCTGCCTCTAATTGGAGATTATCCCAAACACAGCCCAACATAGAAATACAGTACTAGAACAACCCAACATAGAAATACAAAACTAGAACATAACAACATGACCTATTCTACCATAGAAAATAACAGCTTACTATGGTCAGGACGTGACACTCTGCGTTACTCTGGACCCTGATCTCTCTTTAGACGAACATATCAAGACTGTTTCAAGGACAGCTTTTTTCCCTCTATGTAACATTGCAAAAATCTGAAACTTTCTTTCCAAAAATGCTGCAAACATTTTTTGCCATGCTTTTGTCACTTCTAGGTGAGTGTTTGACTCAGCTGAGTCTTTGTCCCAGGTGAGTGTTTGACCCAGGTGAGTGTTTGACCCAGGTGAGTGTTTGACCCAGGTGACTCTTTGTCCCAGGTGAGTGTTTGACCCAGGTGAGTGTTTGACTCAGGTGACTCTTTGTCCCAGGTGAGTGTTTGACCCAGGTGAGTGTTTGACCCAGGTGAGTGTTTGACCCAGGTGAGTGTTTGACCCAGGTGGGTCTTTGTCTCAGGTGGGTGTTTGTCCCAGGTGTGTCCATCCCTGTGGGGGGTGAAATGCTACTACAGATGTAGGATATTAATTTAATCCAGTCTCCTACAACAGGGAAATAATCCTCCAGCAGAAGGAAATGTGAATTATTAGACGGATGATTTGATCAAATGAAGATCCTAAATCTGGACATGGACAGCTGTATGTTAATAACCCACCCCTCCATAATGACTTCACCATAGAGATCCTATTATTCGATTCTATAGTTATACGTTATTATTCGTGTCGTTAACTAATATAATGTAGGATATTGTAAAACTAACATAATGTAGCCTATTGTAGACCGAACATTATACATTATTATACGTGTCGTTAGCTGTTTCAGTGCTTCCCAAAGGGTCAACAACATTTAGGTTTTTGTCCTGATTCATCTAATCAAAAGGCTTGATGATGAGTTGATTAGCTGAATCAGGTGTGTTAGTGCAGTAACTAAAATGTGCATCCCTTTGGGTCCCCAGGACCAGGATTGGGAACCAGTGATGTAACTCTATGTGTTCTACTAATGACCAGCAGGTAAAGATGAGACAGTATATAAGCCTGTTGTCTCTGCCCAGGTACTCACACTAGACCTGGGCTGTCAGGTTCAGCATATCACCTGAGGAGGTGGGTTCAACTTTACATTTACATGATAAACAGTAGCTTTAGTAGTTGATGGAGATGTTGACATTCTGGTATTTAGTTTGACGTCTGAAGTGAGTGGTTTAACTCTTTTTTTAGCAACTGGTATCGAATGCGGTAACATTGAATACATAAAAACAATTGAAATATAATATTAATTTATACATTTTTGTAAATTATTTGTAATGAACCTTTTTGATGAGCTTGACCATTCCTTTTGCACTAACGATGCTTCAATTGTATTTTTGTCAACAGGTGAATTAATGTACAGTTTTGAATATATCTTTATTTGTAATAATGTATTCATGGTTATGTATTCCCACAGATTATCACCAGCCAGAGGGAGACTTTAACACCTCCAGTCAGGATGAGTTCCCTGACCTCTGACCCTAACCAGACAGACATCAACACCATCATCCGACCCCCTTACTTCTTCATCAGTGGTTTCATAGACATCCCCTACATGAAGTACTACTACTTCTTCCTCTGCTTTGTTTACATCATCTCTCTGGTAAGGCCGTAGCTCTGGTCCAAGGTGTTACTAACTAGCTCTGGTCCAGGGTGTTACTAACTAGCTCAGGTCCAGGGTGTTACTAACGAGTTATGGTCCGAGGTGTTACAACTAGCTCTGGTCCAGTGTGTTACTAACTAGCTCTGGTCCCGGGTGTTACTATCTAGCTCTGGTCCGAGGTGTTACTAACTAGCTCTGGTCCAGGGTGTTACTAACTAGCTCTGGTCCATGGGGCTTACTACCTAGCTCTGGTCCGGGGTGTTGCAAACTAGCTCTGGTCCAGGGTGTTACATGCGGTTAGCGTCAGCCAGTTGGTCCAGGTGATAAACTATAAAGTTGTTCACTTTCCTATAGAACACAAAACCTAATACTGAACTATGTGGTGACATAGAGCACCACCCATAGTCAATGGCCTGATGAATGTACCTGTATATCCATGTTGGGTCATTTCTGCTCTCTCTCTCTCTCTGTGTGTGTGTGTGTGTGTGTGTGTGTGTGTGTGTGTGTGTGTGTGTGTGTGTGTGTGTGTGTGTGTGTGTGTGTGTGTGTGTGTATGTGCGTTGGGTCTAGGTGGCCAACACCTTCGTCATGACTGGTATCTACGTGGACCGCAGTCTCCACAGGTAATCTGCCCTCTTTAATCTCATTAACACAATACAGTGTAAAACTTCCTTTGTTGGACATTCTATCGTTTTGAAGTCCCAGTTCCCCTGGACTTCACAGACACGTGTGGGAGCCTGCCCTGCTCCCCGATCTCCGTTACATGACTTAAAATATATTTATGTTCTAACCTTACAGCCCCAAGTACATTGCTGTGTTCAACCTGGCCTTCACAGACGTGTGTGAAAGCACGGCCCTGGTTCCCAAGCTGCTGGACATGTTCCTGTTCAGCAGACAGCTCATCTCCTACGACCAGTGTCTCACTAGCCTCTTCTTCGTCTTCCTCTTCATCACCATGCAGTCCTTCAACCTCACCATCCTCTCCTATGACAGACTGGTGGCCATCTGCTGCCCGCTCAGGTCTCAGATAATACATCAAATGATTAACTAAATTAATATAACATTCAGAAAGATTATGTTATTTGACCCTTCTGGGATGATTTTTTTTTTTTTATTGAATAATTTGATTTATTTGACAATTTATTCAAATGTATTTATTAAATGTATTATATAAAAAATTACGATTTAACATGGTTACACTGCAGCTAAAATCATATATAAGGATATAGTTACCTGGCAGGGGAGACACCTTGATCACAAAGGAGGTTTACCCAGGGTGAGGCTCGGCAAATGCACTCTGGTCGTGCTGACCCCTGCAAGTTCCCCAAAATGTGGGAATCCCGACTGAATAATTATAAAATAATAATAATCAACCATTGACGATAATAACAAGATAAAGTTGAACAGCTTTTTCCCCACAGAGATCCTATTAAATGACCAGAGGGGCTTGTGTCATCAACTCACACAGTTCCATTGTAATGTTCTTTCCAGGTACCACATGATGGTCACTCACAAGTCCATGCTCCAGCTGACGGGCGCCGCCTGGACGTTTGCTGTGTTGATGCTGTTGATCTCTGTGTGTCTCATCACCCGGCTCTCTTTCTGTAGGTTAGTATGTATTGTGTTGTAGTGCAACGACTCCACTACAAAAGCATAGCTTCTGTGAATTATAGCTTTATCTGTTAAATCACATAAAACTATTGGTTGCAGACGTAGTGTCCAATGACTTGCTGGTCCCCAAAAAAATCTATTCATGATAAAATATAATTCTCCTTACGTTGATGAATGCTCCCGCTGTTTTATTGTCGGACTTGATAAAGACGTTCTGGTCAACATCTGCTCTTTTCATGACGTAGACTGACCAGGTGAATCCAGGTTAAACCTATGATCCCTTATTGAAGTCATGTAAGGGCAGACGCCGGACAGGAGAAGCAGCTACGGGTCGTCGGACATTTATTTGGGAACAGACAAGGAAAGTCGCCCAGGTGGGACACCACCCAGCGTCCCACCTGGGCAAGCCGGCTGGGAGTCAACTTCCCATCAACCTGCAGGGGCGTAGGAGCCTGACGATCCAGCTGAGGCATGAACGCCTGTTAATCCTGCTGCAGCATGGAAGTCCGATGATCCGGCGGACACGTAACAGTCTGACGAGCCGGCTGGGCGAACAAGACCTGGTGATCCAGCTGAGGCCCGACGTGGGATGGGCTCCTTCCGTGCCAACCGGGCAGGAAACCCGAGCAGACGAGCTGGCTAGGCACCCCGGTTCCATCGGCGGTGACCCAGGACCGATGTCACCACCAACCGGAATGCCAGTACTCCCCGATGCTTCGTGTGATGGCTTCAGGATTCTATAAAGACCCTCGTCAGACAGGAGAGGAGTCAGACATTTATTCGGGATCAGACAAGGAAACAAGACAAGGAAACAGCATCGGAACACGGGTAACACAACACGGACATGAGACAATTACTCCCGAAGCAGGGAACATAGCTTGGGAACAGACAGGTATAGGAAAGGCAATGACACAAGTAATTGTGTCCACGTGAGTCCAATGATCACTGATGCGCGTGACAGTGGGTAGGCAGGTGTGGTTACTGATGGGGGCTTGAGTGCGTAATGCTGGGGATCCTGGCGCCTTCGAGCGCCAGGGGTAGGCAGACCGGGAGCAGGCGTGACAGTACCCCACTCTCCTGGGGCGCCACCCAGCGTCCCACCTGGGCGAGCCGGCCGAGATATGGGCCCTGGGCAAGCCGGCTGGGGGGTCAACTCCCCACGGACCGGCAGGGGCTTGGGAGCCTGGCAAGCCGGCTGAGGCTCGAAGTGGGATGGGCTCCTTCCGAGCCAACCGGGTCAAGGAAACTTCTCGAGCCAGCTAGGGAGTGGAAGCCAGACGAGCTGGCTAGGCACCCCCAGTTCCATCGGCGGTGACCCAGGACCGCCGTCACCACCAACCGGAACGCCAGTACTCCCCGATGCTTCGTGTGATGGCTTCAGGATTCTATAAAGACCGACGTGGGACAGGAGAAGCAGGTACGGGTCGTCAGACATTTATTTGGGAACAGACAAGGAAACAAGACAGGAACAGCGTCAGAACACGGGTAACACGAACATGAGACAATTACACCCGAAGCAGGAAACAGAGCTTGGAAACAGACAGATATAAGGAAGGTAATGACACAAGTAATTGAGTCTACGTGAGACCAATAATCGCTGATGCGCGTGACGGGGGAAGGCTGGTGTGGGTACTGATGGGGGCTTGAGTGCGTAATGCTGGGGATCCTGGCGCCCTCGAGCTCCAGGGGGAGGCAGAGCGGGCGTGACAAGTCACTTGTTAAATCCACTTAAATCATTGTAGATGAATGGGAGGAGACATGTTAATTTAAAGAATGTTTTTTAAGCCTTGAGACATGCAAGAAATGGATTGTGTATGTCTGCCATTCAGTGGGGGAATGGGCAAGACAAAAGATTTAAGTGCCTTTGAACAGGGTATGGTAGTAGGTGCCAGGCGCACCGGTTTGTGTCAAGAACTGCAACGCTGCTGTGTTTTTCACGCTCAACAGTTTCCCGTTTGTATCAAGAATGGTTCACCACCCAAAGTACATCGAGCCAACTTGACACAACTGTGTATAGCATTGGAGTCAACATGGGCCAGTATCCCTGTGGAACGCTTTTGACACCTTGTAGAGTCCATGCCCCCAACAAATTGAGGCTGTTCTGAAGGCAAAAGGGGGTTTACCTCAATATTAGGAAGGTGTCGCTAATGTTTTGTACATTCAGTGCATACCCCTTAACCTCTATGGGCTAGGTGGGATGCTTGCATCCCACCTACTCAACAGCCAGTGTAATCCCGTGGCGCGATATTCAAATACCTCAAAAATGCAAAAACCTCAATTTTTCAAACATATGACTATTTTACACCATTTTAAAGACAAGACTCTCGTTAATCTAACCACACTGTCCGATTTCAAAAAGGCTTTACAACGAAAGCAAAACATTAGATTATGTCAGCAGAGTACCCAGCCAGAAATAATCAGACACCCATTTTTCAAGCTAGCATATAATGTCACATAAACCCAAACCACAGCTAAATGCAGCACTAACCTTTGATGATCTTCATCAGATGACAACCCTAGGACATTATGTTATACAATACATGCATGTTTTGTTCAATCAAGTTCATATTTATATCAAAAACCAGCTTTTTACATTAGCATGTGACTAGCATGTGACTAGCATTCCCACCGAACACTGCCGGTGAATTTACTAAATTACTCACGATAAACGTTAACAAAAAACATAACAATTATTTTAAGAATTATAGATACAGAACTCCTCTATGCACTCGCTATGTCCGATTTTAAAATAGCTTTTCGGTGAAAGCACATTTTGCAATATTCTCAGTAGATAGCCCGGCATCACAGGGCTAGCTATTTAGACACCCAGCAAGTTTAGCATTCACCAAAGTCAGATTTACTATAAGAAAAATGTTATTACCTTTGCTGTCTTTGTCAGAATGCACTCCCAGGACTTCTACTTCAGTAACAAATGTTGGTTTGGTCCCAAATAATCCATTGTTATATCCAAATAGCGGCGTTCTGTTCGTGCGTTCAAGACACTATCCGAAAGGGTAAATAAGGGTGACGAGTATGGCGCATTTCGTGACAAAAAATGTCTAAATATTCCATTACCGTACTTCGAAGCATGTCAACCGCTGTTTAAAATCAATTTTTATGCCATTTTTCTCGGAAAAAAGCAATAATATTCCGACCGGGAAATCGTTTTTTTATTACAATGAGAGTGAAAGTAAAAGCATGCTATCCCTTCATGCACGAGCCTCAGTCTAATGGCCCTCTGATAGAGCACTTGCCAAACACGCTAATGTGTTTCAGCCTGGGGATGGAATTACATCGTTCAGCTTTTTCCCGCCTTCTGAGAGCCCATGGGAGCCGTAGGAAGTGTCACGTCATGCCAGAGATCCCATGTATTTGTTAGAGATGATCAAGGAGGGCAAGAAATGGTCAGACAGGACACTTCCTGTAAGGAATCTTCTCAGGTTTTGGCCTGCCAAATGAGTTCTGTTATACTCACAGACACCATTCAAACAGTTTTAGAAACTTTAGGGTGTTTTCTATCCAAAGCCAATAATTATATGCATATTCTAGTTACTGGGCAGGAGTAGTAACCAGATTAAATCGGGTACGTTTTTTTATCCGGCCGTGCAAATACTGCCCCCTAGCCCCAACAGGTTAACTTATTCTACATATTGATGTGTTACAGCCTGAATTCAAAATTGATTCATTTAATTTCTCACCCATCTATACAATCAGGGATTAAAACCTAAATTATTTTCCAATCGTTTCATTCTGAACAGAACAACTATTTTTGTTCCAACCAGCAAAAGACATTTCTAAACCTGTTCGAACCCCCAAAAAGTTCTGGTATTGTTCCTTTCCATTCCTTTTTTAACCTGTGAAATCAACCGTTTTTTTTTTACATTTAGCTCATTAAATGTGACCCAGCACCTCGATTCTGTCTTATGGAGCAACAATTAGAAATGGCTAAGAACTAGAAAATGGTATATCATACAGTTGTGGAACAATGGGAAAGTAATTCTGCTTTGAAAGTTGATAAACTTGTAACCTGACTTTTGAGAAAATGGCCCGTGAATGTTTTGGTACACATACAGGAGAGCTCTTCTTTGTTCAGCATCAACACCTTGTAGAGATAAATCAAATCAAACTTTATTGAAAGTTAAAATCTCAAAACACTTTACAGTAAACTAATAAAATAAAGGAGATAAAAAATATATATATTATGTGGTTGTTGTCATCTGTCAGGTTGTTGATTGTTTAATGTTGTCTTTACCTCAGTTCATCTTGAATGTCAGAGAAATTCCAGTGGGTAAGGAGGTGAACCTGCTAAAGACACATTTCTGTTGTTCGCTCTAATATCTGGGTAATAAAATGTTGTATAATTTATTGTATTGTAGGTCTCTGGTGATCAACAGCTACTTCTGTGACCACGGTCCCCTGTTCCGTCTGGCGGCCCCCTGTTCTGATGTGGTCCCTAACATAGTGATGAGCAAAATCAACACCTGTATAGTTCTCTATCTCCCAATGATCTTCATCATATCATCCTACATCTGTATAACACACGCCCTGTTTACCATCACACTGCCCCAGGACAGGTGAGAAGTAATACTGACTGGAATAAGTAAGTCAAGTCAAGTCAGTAAGTAGACTTGTCCAAGCCAGAACGGCCCATATGCTGATTGGTGTGAGGCCTCAGAAATATGTTTTTAGAGTGATGGACTTGTTACAAGAATGATACATGCTGGGAAATATTGAGAATGCAATTAAACTGTATAGATAATCACATACTATATTGGCACACATTCTCTCTCTCCCTCTACCTCTCTCTCTCACTCGCTCTCTTCGACCACCTCCTTCTCTCTCTCTCTCTCTTTCTCTCTCTCTGTCTCTCTCTCTCTCTCTCTCTCTGTCTCTCTGTCTCTCTGTCTCTCTGTCTCTCAGACTCAGAGCCATAAAGACATGTACCTCACACCTAATACTGGTGTCCATATTCTACCTGCCTGTTATTTTAACATACGTCCTCCACCCCATCATACCAACCAACGCCCGGATCATCAACCTCTCCCTGACCTCGGTACTGCCACCAATGCTCAACCCCATCATATACGTTCTGAAGACGGAGGAGTTTAAGGTATCGGTTAAGAAGCTGCTCAGAAGAGGGGCCCAAAGTGCTGTGACGCAGGTCAAACCAACATGAAGTACCTGGATTATTTCTCTTAAAATTAATATATTTACAGTGCCTTCAGAAAATATTCATACCTAAACAGCCATTTTCAAGTCTTGCCATAGATTTTCAAGCCGATTTAAGTCAAAACTGTAACTAAGCCATTCAGGAACATTCAATGTCATCTTGGTAAGCAACGCCAGTGTATATTTGATCTTATGCTTTAGGGTTTTGTCCTATTGAAAGGTGAATTTGTCTCCCAGTGTCTTTTGGAAATCAGACTGAATCAGGATTTCCTTTAGGATTTAGCTTGTGCTTTACTTTCTTTTTATCCTAAAAAAATTCTCTAGTCCTTGCCGATGACAAGTTTTTATTTTTTCAGTTTTACTTTAGTGCCTTATTGCAAACAGGATGCTGTCTTGGAATATCTTTAGTCTGCACAGGTTTCCTTCTTTTCACGCTGTCATTTAGGTTAGTTAGTATTGTGGAGTAACTACAAAGGTGTTGATCCATCCTCCGTTTTCTTCTATCACTGCCATTAAACTCTGTAACTGTTTTAAAGTCACCATTGGTCTCATGGTGAAATCCCTGAGCGGTTTCCTTCCTCTACGGCAACTGAGTTAGGAAGGACGTCTCTATCTTTGTAATGACTGGGTTTATTGATACACCGTCCATAATGAATAACTTCACCATGCTCGAAGGGATACTCAATGTCTGCCTTTTTGTTGTTGTTGATTTTTACCCATCAGCCAATAGGTGCCCTTCTTTGCATTGGAAAACCTCCATGGTCTTCGTGATTGAATCTGTGCTTGAAATTCACTGCTCGACAAAGTGACCTTTCAGATAATTGTATGTGTGTTGGTACAAAGGTTAGGTAGGCATTCACAAATCATGTTAAACATTATTATTGCACACAGAGGGAGTCCATGCAACTTATTATGTGAGTTGTTAACCTCTATGGGCTAGGCGGGACGAATTCGTCCCACCTACGTAACAGCCACCTGTATCCAGTGGCGCGATTTTTGAATCGTTTGAAATACTATTACTTCAATTTCTCAAACATATGACTATTTTACAGCTATTTAAAGACAAGACTCTCGTTAATCTAACCACACTGTCCGATTTCAAAAAGGCTTTACAACGAAAGCAAAACATTAGATTATGTCAGCAGAGTACCAAGCCAGAAATAATCAGACACTCATTTTTCAAGCCAGCATATAATGTCACCAAAACCCAGAAGACAGCTAAATGCAGCACTCACCTTTGATGAACTTCATCAGATGACACACCTAGGACATTATGTTATACAATACATGCATGTTTTGTTCAATCAAGTTCATATTTATATCAAAAACCAGCTTTTTACATTAGCATGTGACGTTCAGAACTAGCATACCCCTCCGCAAACTTCCTGGGAATTCGCTAACATTTTACTAAATTACTCACGATAAACGTTTACAAAAAGCATGACAATTATTTTGTACATAGCCCAGGCATCACGGGCTCGCTATTTAGACACCCGGCAAGTTTAGCACTCACCATAATCATATTTACTATTATAAAAGTTTGATTACCTTTTGTTGTCTTCGTCAGAATGCACACCCAGGACTGCTACTTCAATAACAAATGTTGGTTTGGTCCAAAATAATCCATCGTTATATCCGAATAGCGGCGTTTTGTTCGTACGTCCCAGACACAATCCCGAAATGGTAAATCAGGGTCGCGCGCATTGCGCAATTCGTGACAAAAAAAATCTAAATATTCCATTACCGTACTTCGAAGCATGTCAACCGCTGTTTAAAATCCATTTTTATGCCATTTTTCTCATAAAAAAGCGATAATATTCCGACCGGGAATGTCCATTTAGCTAAACAGAGGAAAGAAAACAAAGCTTTCGGTCGACGCGGGCACGAGCCTGAGTCTCACAGTACTGTAACCAGCCACTACCCAAACGTGCTACTTTGTTTCAGCCAGAGCCTGCAAAGCCACGATTCAGCGTTTTGTCGCCTTCTGAGAGCCTATGGCAGCCGTAGGAAGTGTCACGGGACAGCTAAGATCCTCACTCTTCAATAAACAGAGACAAGAAGAACGACACCTTGTCAGACAGGCCACTTCCTGCATGAAATCTTCTCAGGTTTTTGCCTGCCATATGAGTTCTGTTATACTCACAGACACCATTCAAACAGTTTTAGAAACTTTAGGGTGTTTTCTATCCAAAGCCAATAATTATATGCATATTCTCGTTAGTGGGCAGGAGTAGTAACCAGATTTAATCGGGTACGTTTTTTATCCAGCCGTGAAAATACTGCCCCCTAGCCATAACAGGTTATCTGTCAGAGAGATATCATTTTGTCTCTGTGGATGGTTTGTCCTCTGACAAATCAACTGTAAATTTCGGTGTTCCTCAAGTTTCCGTTTTAGGACCACTATTGTTTTCACTATATATTTTACCTCTTGGTGATGTCATTCGGAAACATAATGTTAACTTTCACTGCTATGCAGATGACACACAGCTGTACATTTCAATGAAACACAGTGAAGCCCCAAAATTGCCCTACCCGGAAGCCTGTGTTTCAGACATAAGGAAGTGGATGGCTGCAAATGTTCTACCTTTAAACTCGGACAAAACAGAGATGCTAGTTCTAGGTCCCAAGAAACAAAGAGATCTTCTGTTGAATCTGACAATTAATCTTGATGGTTGTACAGTCGTCTCAAATAAAACTGAAGGACCTCTGTGTCACGGTTGTCAAAAGGAGGAGCGGACCAAAGTGCAGCATGTGTGTCGTTCCAGATTTTATTTATACTGGGAAACTATGCAATACATAAATAAACTGAATGACAAAAAACAACAAACCGTGACGCAGAGGTGAAACATACCCAACTCAAAATTAATCTCCCACAAACCCAGGTGGGACAAACACCAACTTAAATATGACCTCCAATTAAGAGACAACGATGACCAGCTGCCTTTAATTGGAGATCATCCCAAACACAGCCCAACATAGAAATACAATACTAGAACAACCAACATAGAAATACAAAACTAGAACATAAGAACATAGAAAAACTAAACTAGAAAACCCCCTGTCATGCCCTGACCTACTCTACCATAGAAAATAACAGCTTACTATGGTCAGGACGTGACAGTATCCCCCCCCCCCCCCCCCCCCCAAAGGTGCAGACTCCGAATGCAACTAAACAACAACAAACAAAAAACAACAAAAAGGGAGGGTGACAAGTGTCTATGGTGGCTCTGGTGCAGTACACAGAACCTTATCATCCAGCGGATCCTCCAACAGAGGAGGCGGCTCTGGTTCGGGATGTAACCCCCGCTCCGCCCGCTGATCCCTCCGCTTCTGTGCCACCGGACCGTGGATCATCGGAGGAGGAACCGGACTGTAGATCATCGCTGGCGGCTCTGTGCTGCAGGCCGCCGCTGGAGGTTCTGGGCTGCAGGCCGCCGCTGAAGACTCGGGGCTGCAGGCCGTCTCAGGAGGTTCCGGGCTGCAGGCCGTCTCAAGAGGTTCCGGGCTGCAGGCCGTCTCAAGAGGTTCCGGGCTGCAGGCCATCTCAGGAGGTTCCAGGCTGCAGGCCGTCTCAGGAGGTTCCAGACTGGGAACTGTCGCCGGAAGCTCCGCACTGGGAACTGTCGCCGGAAGCTCCGGACTGGTAATGACCACTGGAGGCCTGATGCGTGGGGCTGGCACAGGTGGCGCCAGACTGGTAACACACACCTCAGGGCAAGTGCGAGGGCGTATCAGGCTGGATAGACTCACTGGAGGCCGGGTACGTGGGACAGGTACAGGATATACTGGGCCGTGGAGGATCACCGGAGGTCTCGAGCATATAGCTGGCACAACCCGTCCTGGCTGGATGCTTACTTTCGCCCGGCAAATGCGCGGAGCTGGCACAGGACAAATTGGGCTGTGAACACGCAGTGGCGTCACATTGCGCAGCGCATAACACGGTGCTTGCTTCGTCACTCGCTCCCCACTGTAAACACGGGGAGTTTGCTCAGGTCTCCACCCTGACTCTGCCAATCTCCCCGTGTGCCCCCCGCAATTTTTTTGGGGGGGGCTGCCTCTCGGGCTTCTGTCGTTGCCGTGACTCCCTCGCTGCCTCCACCTGCTTCCCGGGCAGGCTGTTGTATCTCTCCAACACCTGCTCCCAAGTCCAGTCTATCCTTTCCTCCAACTCCTCCAGCGGCCAGGATGCCATCTCCTCCCGGGCACGCTGCTTAATCCAGTCCTCCTGACCACGCTGCTTGGTCCTTTGGTGGTGGGAGATTCTGTCACGGTTGTCGTAGGAATGAGCGGACCAAAGTGCAGCGTGTGTGTTGTTCCACATTTTATTTATATTGGGAAACTATGCAATACATAAATAAACTGAATGACAAAAAACAACAAACCGTGACGCAGAGGTGAAACATACACAACTCAAAATTAATCTCCCACAAACCCAGGTGGGACAAACACCAACTTAAATATGACCTTCAATTAGAGACAACGATGACCAGCTGCCTCTAATTGGAGATTATCCCAAACACAGCCCAACATAGAAATACAATACTAGAACAACCCAACATAGAAATACAAAACTAGAACATAACAACATGACCTATTCTACCATAGAAAATAACAGCTTACTATGGTCAGGACGTGACACTCTGCGTTACTCTGGACCCTGATCTCTCTTTAGACGAACATATCAAGACTGTTTCAAGGACAGCTTTTTTCCCTCAATGTAACATTGCAAAAATCTGAAACTTTCTTTCCAAAAATGCTGCAAATTTTTTTTGCCATGCTTTTGTCACTTCTAGGTGAGTGTTTGACTCAGCTGAGTCTTTGTCCCAGGTGAGTGTTTGACCCAGGTGAGTGTTTGACCCAGGTGAGTGTTTGACCCAGGTGACTCTTTGTCCCAGGTGAGTGTTTGACCCAGGTGAGTGTTTGACTCAGGTGACTCTTTGTCCCAGGTGAGTGTTTGACCCAGGTGAGTGTTTGACCCAGGTGAGTGTTTGACCCAGGTGAGTGTTTGACCCAGGTGAGTGTTTGACCCAGGTGAGTGTTTGACCCAGGTGGGTCTTTGTCTCAGGTGGGTGTTTGTCCCAGGTGTGTCCATCCCTGTGGGGGGTGAAATGCTACTACAGATGTAGGATATTAATTTAATCCAGTCTCCTACAACAGGGAAATAATCCTCCAGCAGAAGGAAATGTGAATTATTAGACGGATGATTTGATCAAATGAAGATCCTAAATCTGGACATGGACAGCTGTATGTTAACCCACCCCTCCATAATGACTTCACCATAGAGATCCTATTATTCGATTCTATAGTTATACGTTATTATTCGTGTCGTTAACTAATATAATGTAGGCTATTGTAAAACTAACATAATGTAGCCTTTTGTAGACCGAACATTATACATTATTATACGTGTCGTTAGCTGTTTCAGTGCTTCCCAAAGGGTCAACAACATTTAGGTTTTTGTCCTGATTCATCTAATCAAAAGGCTTGATGATGAGTTGATTAGCTGAATCAGGTGTGTTAGTGCAGTAACTAAAATGTGCATCCCTTTGGGTCCCCAGGACCAGGATTGGAAACCAGTGATGTAACTCTATGTGTTCTACTAATGACCAGCAGGTAAAGATGATACAGTATATAAGCCTGTTGTCTCTGCCCAGGTACTCACACTAGACCTGGGCTGTCAGGTTCAGCATATCACCTGAGGAGGTGGGTTCAACTTTACATTTACATGATAAACAGTAGCTTTAGTAGTTGATGGAGATGTTGACATTCTGGTATTTAGTTTGACGTCTGAAGTGAGTGGTTTAACTCTTTTTTTAGCAACTGGTATCGAATGCGGTAACATTGAATACATAAAAACAATTGAAATATAATATTAATTTATACATTTTTGTAAATTATTTGTAATGAACCTTTTTGATGAGCTTGGACCATTCCTTTTGCACTAACGATGCTTCAATTGTATTTTTGTCAACAGGTGAATTAATGTACAGTTTTGAATATATCTTTATTTGTAATAATGTATTCATGGTTATGTATTCCCACAGATTATCACCAGCCAGAGGGAGACGTTAACACCTCCAGTCAGGATGAGTTCCCTGACCTCTGACCCTAACCAGACAGACATCAACACCATCATCCGACCCCCTTACTTCTTCATCAGTGGTTTCATAGACATCCCCTACATGAAGTACTACTACTTCTTCCTCTGCTTTGTTTACATCATCTCTCTGGTAAGGCCGTAGCTCTGGTCCAAGGTGTTACTAACTAGCTCTGGTCCAGGGTGTTACTAACTAGCTCAGGTCCAGGGTGTTACTAACGAGTTATGGTCCGAGGTGTTACAACTAGCTCTGGTCCAGTGTGTTACTAACTAGCTCTGGTCCCGGGTGTTACTATCTAGCTCTGGTCCGAGGTGTTACTAACTAGCTCTGGTCCAGGGTGTTACTAACTAGCTCTGGTCCATGGGGCTTACTACCTAGCTCTGGTCCGGGGTGTTGCAAACTAGCTCTGGTCCAGGGTGTTACATGCGGTTAGCGTCAGCCAGTTGGTCCAGGTGATAAACTATAAAGTTGTTCACTTTCCTATAGAACACAAAACCTAATACTGAACTATGTGGTGACATAGAGCACCACCCATAGTCAATGGCCTGATGAATGTACCTGTATATCCATGTTGGGTCATTTCTGCTCTCTCTCTCTCTCTCTGTGTGTGTGTGTGTGTGTGTGTGTGTGTGTGTGTGTGTGTGTGTGTGTGTGTGTGTGTGTGTGTGTGTGTGTGTGTGTGTGTGTGTGTGTGTGTGTGTGTATGTGCGTTGGGTCTAGGTGGCCAACACCTTCGTCATGACTGGTATCTACGTGGACCGCAGTCTCCACAGGTAATCTGCCCTCTTTAATCTCATTAACACAATACAGTGTAAAACTTCCTTTGTTGGACATTCTATCGTTTTGAAGTCCCAGTTCCCCTGGACTTCACAGACACGTGTGGGAGCCTGCCCTGCTCCCCGATCTCCGTTACATGACTTAAAATATATTTATGTTCTAACCTTACAGCCCCAAGTACATTGCTGTGTTCAACCTGGCCTTCACAGACGTGTGTGAAAGCACGGCCCTGGTTCCCAAGCTGCTGGACATGTTCCTGTTCAGCAGACAGCTCATCTCCTACGACCAGTGTCTCACTAGCCTCTTCTTCGTCTTCCTCTTCATCACCATGCAGTCCTTCAACCTCACCATCCTCTCCTATGACAGACTGGTGGCCATCTGCTGCCCGCTCAGGTCTCAGATAATACATCAAATGATTAACTAAATTAATATAACATTCAGAAAGATTATGTTATTTGACCCTTCTGGGATGATTTTTTTATTTTTATTGAATAATTTGATTTATTTGACAATTTATTCAAATGTATTTATTAAATGTATTATATAAAAAATTACGATTTAACATGGTTACACTGCAGCTAAAATCATATATAAGGATATAGTTACCTGGCAGTGGAGACACCTTGATCACAAAGGAGGTTTACCCAGGGTGAGGCTCGGCAAATGCACTCTGGTCGTGCTGACCCCTGCAAGTTCCCCAAAATGTGGGAATCCCGACTGAATAATTATAAAATAATAATAATCAACCATTGACGATAATAACAAGATAAAGTTGAACAGCTTTTTCCCCACAGAGATCCTATTAAATGACCAGAGGGGCTTGTGTCATCAACTCACACAGTTCCATTGTAATGTTCTTTCCAGGTACCACATGATGGTCACTCACAAGTCCATGCTCCAGCTGACGGGCGCCGCCTGGACGTTTGCTGTGTTGATGCTGTTGATCTCTGTGTGTCTCATCACCCGGCTCTCTTTCTGTAGGTTAGTATGTATTGTGTTGTAGTGCAACGACTCCACTACAAAAGCATAGCTTCTGTGAATTATAGCTTTATCTGTTAAATCACATAAAACTATTGGTTGCAGACGTAGTGTCCAATGACTTGCTGGTCCCCAAAAAAATCTATTCATGATAAAATATAATTCTCCTTACGTTGATGAATGCTCCCGCTGTTTTATTGTCGGACTTGATAAAGACGTTCTGGTCAACATCTGCTCTTTTCATGACGTAGACTGACCAGGTGAATCCAGGTTAAACCTATGATCCCTTATTGAAGTCATGTAAGGGCAGACGCCGGACAGGAGAAGCAGCTACGGGTCGTCGGACATTTATTTGGGAACAGACAAGGAAAGTCGCCCAGGTGGGACACCACCCAGCGTCCCACCTGGGCAAGCCGGCTGGGAGTCAACTTCCCATCAACCTGCAGGGGCGTAGGAGCCTGACGATCCAGCTGAGGCATGAACGCCTGTTAATCCTGCTGCAGCATGGAAGTCCGATGATCCGGCGGACACGTAACAGTCTGACGAGCCGGCTGGGCGAACAAGACCTGGTGATCCAGCTGAGGCCCGACGTGGGATGGGCTCCTTCCGTGCCAACCGGGCAGGAAACCCGAGCAGACGAGCTGGCTAGGCACCCCGGTTCCATCGGCGGTGACCCAGGACCGATGTCACCACCAACCGGAATGCCAGTACTCCCCGATGCTTCGTGTGATGGCTTCAGGATTCTATAAAGACCCTCGTCAGACAGGAGAGGAGTCAGACATTTATTCGGGATCAGACAAGGAAACAAGACAAGGAAACAGCATCGGAACACGGGTAACACAACACGGACATGAGACAATTACTCCCGAAGCAGGGAACATAGCTTGGGAACAGACAGGTATAGGAAAGGCAATGACACAAGTAATTGTGTCCACGTGAGTCCAATGATCACTGATGCGCGTGACAGTGGGTAGGCAGGTGTGGTTACTGATGGGGGCTTGAGTGCGTAATGCTGGGGATCCTGGCGCCTTCGAGCGCCAGGGGTAGGTAGACCGGGAGCAGGCGTGACAGTACCCCACTCTCCTGGGGCGCCACCCAGCGTCCCACCTGGGCGAGCCGGCCGAGATATGGGCCCTGGGCAAGCCGGCTGGGGGGTCAACTCCCCACGGACCGGCAGGGGCTTGGGAGCCTGGCAAGCCGGCTGAGGCTCGAAGTGGGATGGGCTCCTTCCGAGCCAACCGGGTCAAGGAAACTTCTCGAGCCAGCTAGGGAGTGGAAGCCAGACGAGCTGGCTAGGCACCCCCAGTTCCATCGGCGGTGACCCAGGACCGCCGTCACCACCAACCGGAACGCCAGTACTCCCCGATGCTTCGTGTGATGGCTTCAGGATTCTATAAAGACCGACGTGGGACAGGAGAAGCAGGTACGGGTCGTCAGACATTTATTTGGGAACAGACAAGGAAACAAGACAGGAACAGCGTCAGAACACGGGTAACACGAACATGAGACAATTACACCCGAAGCAGGAAACAGAGCTTGGAAACAGACAGATATAAGGAAGGTAATGACACAAGTAATTGAGTCTACGTGAGACCAATAATCGCTGATGCGCGTGACGGGGGAAGGCTGGTGTGGGTACTGATGGGGGCTTGAGTGCGTAATGCTGGGGATCCTGGCGCCCTCGAGCTCCAGGGGGAGGCAGAGCGGGCGTGACAAGTCACTTGTTAAATCCACTTAAATCATTGTAGATGAATGGGAGGAGACATGTTAATTTAAAGAATGTTTTTTAAGCCTTGAGACATGCAAGAAATGGATTGTGTATGTCTGCCATTCAGTGGGGGAATGGGCAAGACAAAAGATTTAAGTGCCTTTGAACAGGGTATGGTAGTAGGTGCCAGGCGCACCGGTTTGTGTCAAGAACTGCAACGCTGCTGTGTTTTTCACGCTCAACAGTTTCCCGTTTGTATCAAGAATGGTTCACCACCCAAAGTACATCGAGCCAACTTGACACAACTGTGTATAGCATTGGAGTCAACATGGGCCAGTATCCCTGTGGAACGCTTTTGACACCTTGTAGAGTCCATGCCCCCAACAAATTGAGGCTGTTCTGAAGGCAAAAGGGGGTTTACCTCAATATTAGGAAGGTGTCGCTAATGTTTTGTACATTCAGTGCATACCCCTTAACCTCTATGGGCTAGGTGGGATGCTTGCATCCCACCTACTCAACAGCCAGTGTAATCCCGTGGCGCGATATTCAAATACCTCAAAAATGCAAAAACCTCAATTTTTCAAACATATGACTATTTTACACCATTTTAAAGACAAGACTCTCGTTAATCTAACCACACTGTCCGATTTCAAAAAGGCTTTACAACGAAAGCAAAACATTAGATTATGTCAGCAGAGTACCCAGCCAGAAATAATCAGACACCCATTTTTCAAGCTAGCATATAATGTCACATAAACCCAAACCACAGCTAAATGCAGCACTAACCTTTGATGATCTTCATCAGATGACAACCCTAGGACATTATGTTATACAATACATGCATGTTTTGTTCAATCAAGTTCATATTTATATCAAAAACCAGCTTTTTACATTAGCATGTGACTAGCATGTGACTAGCATTCCCACCGAACACTGCCGGTGAATTTACTAAATTACTCACGATAAACGTTAACAAAAAACATAACAATTATTTTAAGAATTATAGATACAGAACTCCTCTATGCACTCGCTATGTCCGATTTTAAAATAGCTTTTCGGTGAAAGCACATTTTGCAATATTCTCAGTAGATAGCCCGGCATCACAGGGCTAGCTATTTAGACACCCAGCAAGTTTAGCATTCACCAAAGTCAGATTTACTATAAGAAAAATGTTATTACCTTTGCTGTCTTTGTCAGAATGCACTCCCAGGACTTCTACTTCAGTAACAAATGTTGGTTTGGTCCCAAATAATCCATTGTTATATCCAAATAGCGGCGTTCTGTTCGTGCGTTCAAGACACTATCCGAAAGGGTAAATAAGGGTGACGAGTATGGCGCATTTCGTGACAAAAAATGTCTAAATATTCCATTACCGTACTTCGAAGCATGTCAACCGCTGTTTAAAATCAATTTTTATGCCATTTTTCTCGGAAAAAAGCAATAATATTCCGACCGGGAAATCGTTTTTTTATTACAATGAGAGTGAAAGTAAAAGCATGCTATCCCTTCATGCACGAGCCTCAGTCTAATGGCCCTCTGATAGAGCACTTGCCAAACACGCTAATGTGTTTCAGCCTGGGGATGGAATTACATCGTTCAGCTTTTTCCCGCCTTCTGAGAGCCCATGGGAGCCGTAGGAAGTGTCACGTCATGCCAGAGATCCCATGTATTTGTTAGAGATGATCAAGGAGGGCAAGAAATGGTCAGACAGGACACTTCCTGTAAGGAATCTTCTCAGGTTTTGGCCTGCCAAATGAGTTCTGTTATACTCACAGACACCATTCAAACAGTTTTAGAAACTTTAGGGTGTTTTCTATCCAAAGCCAATAATTATATGCATATTCTAGTTACTGGGCAGGAGTAGTAACCAGATTAAATCGGGTACGTTTTTTTATCCGGCCGTGCAAATACTGCCCCCTAGCCCCAACAGGTTAACTTATTCTACATATTGATGTGTTACAGCCTGAATTCAAAATTGATTCATTTAATTTCTCACCCATCTATACAATCAGGGATTAAAACCTAAATTATTTTCCAATCGTTTCATTCTGAACAGAACAACTATTTTTGTTCCAACCAGCAAAAGACATTTCTTAACCAGTTCGAACCCCCAAAAAGTTCTGGTATTGTTCCTTTCCATTCCTTTTTTAACCTGTGAAATCAACCGTTTTTTTTTTACATTTAGCTCATTAAATGTGACCCAGCACCTCGATTCTGTCTTATGGAGCAACAATTAGAAATGGCTAAGAACTAGAAAATGGTATATCATACAGTTGTGGAACAATGGGAAAGTAATTCTGCTTTGAAAGTTGATAAACTTGTAACCTGACTTTTGAGAAAATGGCCCGTGAATGTTTTGGTACACATACAGGAGAGCTCTTCTTTGTTCAGCATCAACACCTTGTAGAGATAAATCAAATCAAACTTTATTGAAAGTTAAAATCTCAAAACACTTTACAGTAAACTAATAAAATAAAGGAGATAAAAAATATATATATTATGTGGTTGTTGTCATCTGTCAGGTTGTTGATTGTTTAATGTTGTCTTTACCTCAGTTCATCTTGAATGTCAGAGAAATTCCAGTGGGTAAGGAGGTGAACCTGCTAAAGACACATTTCTGTTGTTCGCTCTAATATCTGGGTAATAAAATGTTGTATAATTTATTGTATTGTAGGTCTCTGGTGATCAACAGCTACTTCTGTGACCACGGTCCCCTGTTCCGTCTGGCGGCCCCCTGTTCTGATGTGGTCCCTAACATAGTGATGAGCAAAATCAACACCTGTATAGTTCTCTATCTCCCAATGATCTTCATCATATCATCCTACATCTGTATAACACACGCCCTGTTTACCATCACACTGCCCCAGGACAGGTGAGAAGTAATACTGACTGGAATAAGTAAGTCAAGTCAAGTCAGTAAGTAGACTTGTCCAAGCCAGAACGGCCCATATGCTGATTGGTGTGAGGCCTCAGAAATATGTTTTTAGAGTGATGGACTTGTTACAAGAATGATACATGCTGGGAAATATTGAGAATGCAATTAAACTGTATAGATAATCACATACTATATTGGCACACATTCTCTCTCTCCCTCTACCTCTCTCTCTCACTCGCTCTCTTCGACCACCTCCTTCTCTCTCTCTCTCTCTTTCTCTCTCTCTGTCTCTCTCTCTCTCTCTCTCTCTCTGTCTCTCTGTCTCTCTGTCTCTCTGTCTCTCAGACTCAGAGCCATAAAGACATGTACCTCACACCTAATACTGGTGTCCATATTCTACCTGCCTGTTATTTTAACATACGTCCTCCACCCCATCATACCAACCAACGCCCGGATCATCAACCTCTCCCTGACCTCGGTACTGCCACCAATGCTCAACCCCATCATATACGTTCTGAAGACGGAGGAGTTTAAGGTATCGGTTAAGAAGCTGCTCAGAAGAGGGGCCCAAAGTGCTGTGACGCAGGTCAAACCAACATGAAGTACCTGGATTATTTCTCTTAAAATTAATATATTTACAGTGCCTTCAGAAAATATTCATACCTAAACAGCCATTTTCAAGTCTTGCCATAGATTTTCAAGCCGATTTAAGTCAAAACTGTAACTAAGCCATTCAGGAACATTCAATGTCATCTTGGTAAGCAACGCCAGTGTATATTTGATCTTATGCTTTAGGGTTTTGTCCTATTGAAAGGTGAATTTGTCTCCCAGTGTCTTTTGGAAATCAGACTGAATCAGGATTTCCTTTAGGATTTAGCTTGTGCTTTACTTTCTTTTTATCCTAAAAAAATTCTCTAGTCCTTGCCGATGACAAGTTTTTATTTTTTCAGTTTTACTTTAGTGCCTTATTGCAAACAGGATGCTGTCTTGGAATATCTTTAGTCTGCACAGGTTTCCTTCTTTTCACGCTGTCATTTAGGTTAGTTAGTATTGTGGAGTAACTACAAAGGTGTTGATCCATCCTCCGTTTTCTTCTATCACTGCCATTAAACTCTGTAACTGTTTTAAAGTCACCATTGGTCTCATGGTGAAATCCCTGAGCGGTTTCCTTCCTCTACGGCAACTGAGTTAGGAAGGACGTCTCTATCTTTGTAATGACTGGGTTTATTGATACACCGTCCATAATGAATAACTTCACCATGCTCGAAGGGATACTCAATGTCTGCCTTTTTGTTGTTGTTGATTTTTACCCATCAGCCAATAGGTGCCCTTCTTTGCATTGGAAAACCTCCATGGTCTTCGTGATTGAATCTGTGCTTGAAATTCACTGCTCGACAAAGTGACCTTTCAGATAATTGTATGTGTGTTGGTACAAAGGTTAGGTAGGCATTCACAAATCATGTTAAACATTATTATTGCACACAGAGGGAGTCCATGCAACTTATTATGTGAGTTGTTAACCTCTATGGGCTAGGCGGGACGAATTCGTCCCACCTACGTAACAGCCACCTGTATCCAGTGGCGCGATTTTTGAATCGTTTGAAATACTATTACTTCAATTTCTCAAACATATGACTATTTTACAGCTATTTAACCTCTATGGGCTAGGTGGGACGCTTGTGTCCCACCTACGTAACAGCCACTTGCAGCCTGTGGCGCGATTTTCAAAACCTTAAAAATCCTATTACTTCAATTTCTCAAACATATGACTATTTTACAGCTATTTAAAGACAAGACTCTCGTTAATCTAACCACACTGTCCGATTTCAAAAAGGCTTTACAACGAAAGCAAAACATTAGATTATGTCAGCAGAGTACCAAGCCAGAAATAATCAGACACTCATTTTTCAAGCCAGCATATAATGTCACCAAAACCCAGAAGACAGCTAAATGCAGCACTCACCTTTGATGAACTTCATCAGATGACACACCTAGGACATTATGTTATACAATACATGCATGTTTTGTTCAATCAAGTTCATATTTATATCAAAAACCAGCTTTTTACATTAGCATGTGACGTTCAGAACTAGCATACCCCTCCGCAAACTTCCTGGGAATTCGCTAACATTTTACTAAATTACTCACGATAAACGTTCACAAAAAGCATAACAATTATTTTAAGAATTATAGATACAGACCTCCTCTATGCACTCGATATGTCCGATTTTAAAATAGCTTTTTGGTGAAAGCACATTTTTTGCAATATTCTAAGTACATAGCCCAGGCATCACGGGCTCGCTATTTAGACACCCGGCAAGTTTAGCACTCACCATAATCATATTTACTATTATAAAAGTTTGATTACCTTTTGTTGTCTTCGTCAGAATGCACACCCAGGACTGCTACTTCAATAACAAATGTTGGTTTGGTCCAAAATAATCCATCGTTATATCCGAATAGCGGCGTTTTGTTCGTACGTCCCAGACACAATCCCGAAATGGTAAATCAGGGTCGCGCGCATTGCGCAATTCGTGACAAAAAAAATCTAAATATTCCATTACCGTACTTCGAAGCATGTCAACCGCTGTTTAAAATCCATTTTTATGCCATTTTTCTCATAAAAAAGCGATAATATTCCGACCGGGAATGTCCATTTAGCTAAACAGAGGAAAGAAAACAAAGCTTTCGGTCGACGCGGGCACGAGCCTGAGTCTCACAGTACTGTAACCAGCCACTACCCAAACGTGCTACTTTGTTTCAGCCAGAGCCTGCAAAGCCACGATTCAGCGTTTTGTCGCCTTCTGAGAGCCTATGGCAGCCGTAGGAAGTGTCACGGGACAGCTAAGATCCTCACTCTTCAATAAACAGAGACAAGAAGAACGACACCTTGTCAGACAGGCCACTTCCTGCATGAAATCTTCTCAGGTTTTTGCCTGCCATATGAGTTCTGTTATACTCACAGACACCATTCAAACAGTTTTAGAAACTTTAGGGTGTTTTCTATCCAAAGCCAATAATTATATGCATATTCTCGTTAGTGGGCAGGAGTAGTAACCAGATTTAATCGGGTACGTTTTTTATCCAGCCGTGAAAATACTGCCCCCTAGCCATAACAGGTTATCTGTCAGAGAGATATCATTTTGTCTCTGTGGATGGTTTGTCCTCTGACAAATCAACTGTAAATTTCGGTGTTCCTCAAGTTTCCGTTTTAGGACCACTATTGTTTTCACTATATATTTTACCTCTTGGTGATGTCATTCGGAAACATAATGTTAACTTTCACTGCTATGCAGATGACACACAGCTGTACATTTCAATGAAACACAGTGAAGCCCCAAAATTGCCCTACCCGGAAGCCTGTGTTTCAGACATAAGGAAGTGGATGGCTGCAAATGTTCTACCTTTAAACTCGGACAAAACAGAGATGCTAGTTCTAGGTCCCAAGAAACAAAGAGATCTTCTGTTGAATCTGACAATTAATCTTGATGGTTGTACAGTCGTCTCAAATAAAACTGAAGGACCTCTGTGTCACGGTTGTCAAAAGGAGGAGCGGACCAAAGTGCAGCATGTGTGTCGTTCCAGATTTTATTTATACTGGGAAACTATGCAATACATAAATAAACTGAATGACAAAAAACAACAAACCGTGACGCAGAGGTGAAACATACCCAACTCAAAATTAATCTCCCACAAACCCAGGTGGGACAAACACCAACTTAAATATGACCTCCAATTAAGAGACAACGATGACCAGCTGCCTCTAATTGGAGATCATCCCAAACACAGCCCAACATAGAAATACAATACTAGAACAACCAACATAGAAATACAAAACTAGAACATAAGAACATAGAAAAACTAAACTAGAAAACCCCCTGTCATGCCCTGACCTACTCTACCATAGAAAATAACAGCTTACTATGGTCAGGACGTGACAGTATCCCCCCCCCCCCCCCCCAAAGGTGCAGACTCCGAATGCAACTAAACAACAACAAACAAAAAACAACAAAAAGGGAGGGTGACAAGTGTCTATGGCGGCTCTGGTGCAGTACACAGAACCTTATCATCCAGCGGATCCTCCAACAGAGGAGGCAGCTCTGGTTCGGGATGTAACCCCCGCTCCGCCCGCTGATCCCTCCGCTTCTGTGCCACCGGACCGTGGATCATCGGAGGAGGAACCGGACTGTAGATCATCGCTGGCGGCTCTGTGCTGCAGGCCGCCGCTGGAGGTTCTGGGCTGCAGGCCGCCGCTGAAGACTCGGGGCTGCAGGCCGTCTCAGGAGGTTCCGGGCTGCAGGCCGTCTCAAGAGGTTCCGGGCTGCAGGCCGTCTCAAGAGGTTCCGGGCTGCAGGCCATCTCAGGAGGTTCCAGGCTGCAGGCCGTCTCAGGAGGTTCCAGACTGGGAACTGTCGCCGGAAGCTCCGCACTGGGAACTGTCGCCGGAAGCTCCGGACTGGTAATGACCACTGGAGGCCTGATGCGTGGGGCTGGCACAGGTGGCGCCAGACTGGTAACACACACCTCAGGGCAAGTGCGAGGGCGTACCAGGCTGGATAGACTCACTGGAGGCCGGGTACGTGGGACAGGTACAGGATATACTGGGCCGTGGAGGATCACCGGAGGTCTCGAGCATATAGCTGGCACAACCCGTCCTGGCTGGATGCTTACTTTCGCCCGGCAAATGCGCGGAGCTGGCACAGGACAAATTGGGCTGTGAACACGCAGTGGCGTCACATTGCGCAGCGCATAACACGGTGCTTGCTTCGTCACTCGCTCCCCACTGTAAACACGGGGAGTTTGCTCAGGTCTCCACCCTGACTCTGCCAATCTCCCCGTGTGCCCCCCGCAATTTTTTTGGGGGGGGCTGCCTCTCGGGCTTCTGTCGTTGCCGTGACTCCCTCGCTGCCTCCACCTGCTTCCCGGGCAGGCTGTTGTATCTCTCCAACACCTGCTCCCAAGTCCAGTCTATCCTTTCCTCCAACTCCTCCAGCGGCCAGGATGCCATCTCCTCCCGGGCACGCTGCTTAATCCAGTCCTCCTGACCACGCTGCTTGGTCCTTTGGTGGTGGGAGATTCTGTCACGGTTGTCGTAGGAATGAGCGGACCAAAGTGCAGCGTGTGTGTTGTTCCACATTTTATTTATATTGGGAAACTATGCAATACATAAATAAACTGAATGACAAAAAACAACAAACCGTGACGCAGAGGTGAAACATACACAACTCAAAATTAATCTCCCACAAACCCAGGTGGGACAAACACCAACTTAAATATGACCTTCAATTAGAGACAACGATGACCAGCTGCCTCTAATTGGAGATTATCCCAAACACAGCCCAACATAGAAATACAATACTAGAACAACCCAACATAGAAATACAAAACTAGAACATAACAACATGACCTATTCTACCATAGAAAATAACAGCTTACTATGGTCAGGACGTGACACTCTGCGTTACTCTGGACCCTGATCTCTCTTTAGACGAACATATCAAGACTGTTTCAAGGACAGCTTTTTTCCCTCAATGTAACATTGCAAAAATCTGAAACTTTCTTTCCAAAAATGCTGCAAATTTTTTTTGCCATGCTTTTGTCACTTCTAGGTGAGTGTTTGACTCAGCTGAGTCTTTGTCCCAGGTGAGTGTTTGACCCAGGTGAGTGTTTGACCCAGGTGAGTGTTTGACCCAGGTGACTCTTTGTCCCAGGTGAGTGTTTGACCCAGGTGAGTGTTTGACTCAGGTGACTCTTTGTCCCAGGTGAGTGTTTGACCCAGGTGAGTGTTTGACCCAGGTGAGTGTTTGACCCAGGTGAGTGTTTGACCCAGGTGAGTGTTTGACCCAGGTGAGTGTTTGACCCAGGTGGGTCTTTGTCTCAGGTGGGTGTTTGTCCCAGGTGTGTCCATCCCTGTGGGGGGTGAAATGCTACTACAGATGTAGGATATTAATTTAATCCAGTCTCCTACAACAGGGAAATAATCCTCCAGCAGAAGGAAATGTGAATTATTAGACGGATGATTTGATCAAATGAAGATCCTAAATCTGGACATGGACAGCTGTATGTTAACCCACCCCTCCATAATGACTTCACCATAGAGATCCTATTATTCGATTCTATAGTTATACGTTATTATTCGTGTCGTTAACTAATATAATGTAGGCTATTGTAAAACTAACATAATGTAGCCTATTGTAGACCGAACATTATACATTATTATACGTGTCGTTAGCTGTTTCAGTGCTTCCCAAAGGGTCAACAACATTTAGGTTTTTGTCCTGATTCATCTAATCAAAAGGCTTGATGATGAGTTGATTAGCTGAATCAGGTGTGTTAGTGCAGTAACTAAAATGTGCATCCCTTTGGGTCCCCAGGACCAGGATTGGGAACCAGTGATGTAACTCTATGTGTTCTACTAATGACCAGCAGGTAAAGATGATACAGTATATAAGCCTGTTGTCTCTGCCCAGGTACTCACACTAGACCTGGGCTGTCAGGTTCAGCATATCACCTGAGGAGGTGGGTTCAACTTTACATTTACATGATAAACAGTAGCTTTAGTAGTTGATGGAGATGTTGACATTCTGGTATTTAGTTTGACGTCTGAAGTGAGTGGTTTAACTCTTTTTTTAGCAACTGGTATCGAATGCGGTAACATTGAATACATAAAAACAATTGAAATATAATATTAATTTATACATTTTTGTAAATTATTTGTAATGAACCTTTTTGATGAGCTTGACCATTCCTTTTTGCACTAACGATGCTTCAATTGTATTTTTGTCAACAGGTGAATTAATGTACAGTTTTGAATATATCTTTATTTGTAATAATGTATTCATGGTTATGTATTCCCACAGATTATCACCAGCCAGAGGGAGACTTTAACACCTCCAGTCAGGATGAGTTTCCTGACCTCTGACCCTAACCAGACAGACATCAACACCATCATCCGACCCCCTTACTTCTTCATCAGTGGTTTCATAGACATCCCCTACATGAAGTACTACTACTTCTTCCTCTGCTTTGTTTACATCATCTCTCTGGTAAGGCCGTAGCTCTGGTCCAAGGTGTTACTAACTAGCTCTGGTCCAGGGTGTTACTAACTAGCTCAGGTCCAGGGTGTTACTAACGAGTTATGGTCCGAGGTGTTACAACTAGCTCTGGTCCAGTGTGTTACTAACTAGCTCTGGTCCCGGGTGTTACTATCTAGCTCTGGTCCGAGGTGTTACTAACTAGCTCTGGTCCAGGGTGTTACTAACTAGCTCTGGTCCAGGGTGTTACTAACTAGCTCTGGTCCAGGGTGTTACTAACGAGTTATGGTCCGAGGTGTTACAACTAGCTCTGGTCCAGTGTGTTACTAACTAGCTCTGGTCCCGGGTGTTACTATCTAGCTCTGGTCCGAGGAGTTACTAACTAGCTCTGGTCCAGGGTGTTACTAACTAGCTCTGGTCCAGGGTGTTACTAACGAGTTATGGTCCGAGGTGTTACAACTAGCTCTGGTCCAGTGTGTTACTAACTAGCTCTGGTCCCGGGTGTTACTATCTAGCTCTGGTCCGAGGAGTTACTAACTAGCTCTGGTCCAGGGTGTTACTAACTAGCTCTGGTCCATGGGGCTTACTACCTAGCTCTGGTCCGGGGTGTTGCAAACTAGCTCTGGTCCAGGGTGTTACATGCGGTTAGCGTCAGCCAGTTGGTCCAGGTGATAAACTATAAAGTTGTTCACTTTCCTATAGAACACAAAACCTAATACTGAACTATGTGGTGACATAGAGCACCACCCATAGTCAATGGCCTGATGAATGTACCTGTATATCCATGTTGGGTCATTTCTGCTCTCTCTCTCTCTCTCTGTGTGTGTGTGTGTGTGTGTGTGTGTGTGTATGTGTGTGTGTGTGTGTGTGTGTGTATGTGCGTTGGGTCTAGGTGGCCAACACCTTCGTCATGACTGGTATCTACGTGGACCGCAGTCTCCACAGGTAATCTGCCCTCTTTAATCTCATTAACACAATACAGTGTAAAACTTCCTTTGTTGGACATTCTATCGTTTTGAAGTCCCAGTTCCCCTGGACTTCACAGACACGTGTGGGAGCCTGCCCTGCTCCCCGATCTCCGTTACATGACTTAAAATATATTTATGTTCTAACCTTACAGCCCCAAGTACATTGCTGTGTTCAACCTGGCCTTCACAGACGTGTGTGAAAGCACGGCCCTGGTTCCCAAGCTGCTGGACATGTTCCTGTTCAGCAGACAGCTCATCTCCTACGACCAGTGTCTCACTAGCCTCTTCTTCGTCTTCCTCTTCATCACCATGCAGTCCTTCAACCTCACCATCCTCTCCTATGACAGACTGGTGGCCATCTGCTGCCCGCTCAGGTCTCAGATAATACATCAAATGATTAACTAAATTAAAATAACATTCAGAAAGATTATGTTATTTGACCCTTCTGGGATGATTTTTTTTTTTTAATTGAATAATTTGATTTATTTGACAATTTATTCAAATGTATTTATTAAATGTATTATATAAAAAATTACGATTTAACATGGTTACACTGCAGCTAAAATCATATATAAGGATATAGTTACCTGGCAGGGGAGACACCTTGATCACAAAGGAGGTTTACCCAGGGTGAGGCTCGGCAAATGCACTCTGGTCGTGCTGACCCCTGCAAGTTCCCCAAAATGTGGGAATCCCGACTGAATAATTATAAAATAATAATAATCAACCATTGACGATAATAACAAGATAAAGTTGAACATATTTTTCCCCACAGAGATCCTATTAAATGACCAGAGGGGCTTGTGTCATCAACTCACACAGTTCCATTGTAATGTTCTTTCCAGGTACCACATGATGGTCACTCACAGGTCCATGCTCCAGCTGACGGGCGCCGCCTGGACGTTTGCTGTGTTGATGCTGTTGATCTCTGTGTGTCTCATCACCCGGCTCTCTTTCTGTAGGTTAGTATGTATTGTGTTGTAGTGCAACGACTCCACTACAAAAGCATAGCTTCTGTGAATTATAGCTTTATCTGTTAAATCACATAAAACTATTGGTTGCAGACGTAGTGTCCAATGACTTGCTGGTCCCCAAAAAAATCTATTCATGATAAAATATAATTCTCCTTACGTTGATGAATGCTCCCGCTGTTTTATTGTCGGACTTGATAAAGACGTTCTGGTCAACATCTGTTCTTTTCATGACGTAGACTGACCAGGTGAATCCAGGTTAAACCTATGATCCCTTATTGAAGTCATGTAAGGGCAGACGCCGGACAGGAGAAGCAGCTACGGGTCGTCGGACATTTATTTGGGAACAGACAAGGAAAGTCGCCCAGGTGGGACACCACCCAGCGTCCCACCTGGGCAAGCCGGCTGGGAGTCAACTTCCCATCAAACTGCAGGGGCGTAGGAGCCTGACTATCCAGCTGAGGCATGAACGCCTGTTAATCCTGCTGCAGCATGGAAGCCCGATGATCCGGCGGACACGTAACAGTCTGACGAGCCGGCTGGGCGAACAAGACCTGGTGATCCAGCTGAGGCCCGACGTGGGATGGGCTCCTTCCGTGCCAACCGGGGCAGGAAACCCGAGCAGACGAGCTGGCTAGGCACCCCGGTTCCATCGGCGGTGACCCAGGACCGATGTCACCACCAACCGGAATGCCAGTACTCCCCAATGCTTCGTGTGATGGCTTCAGGATTCTATAAAGACCCTCGTCAGACAGGAGAGGAGTCAGACATTTATTCGGGATCAGACAAGGAAACAAGACAAGGAAACAGCATCGGAACACGGGTAACACAACACGGACATGAGACAATTACTCCCGAAGCAGGGAACATAGCTTGGGAACAGACAGGTATAGGAAAGGCAATGACACAAGTAATTGTGTCCACGTGAGTCCAATGATCACTGATGCGCGTGACAGTGGGTAGGCAGGTGTGGTTACTGATGGGGGCTTGAGTGCGTAATGCTGGGGATCCTGGCGCCTTCGAGCGCCAGGGGTAGGCAGACCGGGAGCAGGCGTGACAGTACCCCACTCTCCTGGGGCGCCACCCAGCGTCCCACCTGGGCGAGCCGGCCGAGATATGGGCCCTGGGCAAGCCGGCTGGGGGTCAACTCCCCACGGACCGGCAGGGGCTTGGGAGCCTGGCAAGCCGGCTGAGGCTCGAAGTGGGATGGGCTCCTTCCGAGCCAACCGGGTCAAGGAAACTTCTCGAGCCAGCTAGGGAGTGGAAGCCAGACGAGCTGGCTAGGCACCCCCAGTTCCATCGGCGGTGACCCAGGACCGCCGTCACCACCAACCGGAACGCCAGTACTCCCCGATGCTTCGTGTGATGGCTTCAGGATTCTATAAAGACCGACGTGGGACAGGAGAAGCAGGTACGGGTCGTCAGACATTTATTTGGGAACAGACAAGGAAACAAGACAGGAACAGCGTCAGAACACGGGTAACACGAACATGAGACAATTACACCCGAAGCAGGAAACAGAGCTTGGAAACAGACAGATATAAGGAAGGTAATGACACAAGTAATTGAGTCTACGTGAGACCAATAATCGCTGATGCGCGTGACGGGGGAAGGCTGGTGTGGGTACTGATGGGGGCTTGAGTGCGTAATGCTGGGGATCCTGGCGCCCTCGAGCTCCAGGGGGAGGCAGAGCGGGCGTGACAAGTCACTTGTTAAATCCACTTAAATCATTGTAGATGAATGGGAGGAGACATGTTAATTTAAATAATGTTTTTTAAGCCTTGAGACATGCAAGAAATGGATTGTGTATGTCTGCCATTCAGTGGGGGAATGGGCAAGACAAAAGATTTAAGTGCCTTTGAACAGGGTATGGTAGTAGGTGCCAGGCGCACCGGTTTGTGTCAAGAACTGCAACGCTGCTGTGTTTTTCACGCTCAACAGTTTCCCGTTTGTATCAAGAATGGTCCACCACCCAAAGGACATTGAGCCAACTTGACACAACTGTGGATAGCATTGGAGTCAACATGGGCCAGTATCCCTGTGGAACGCTTTTGACACCTTGTAGAGTCCATGCCCCCAACAAATTGAGGCTGTTCTGAAGGCAAAAGGGGGTTTAACTCAATATTAGGAAGGTGTCGCTAATGTTTTGTACATTCAGTGCATACCACTTAACCTCTATGGGCTAGGTGGGACGCACCTACTCAACAGCCAGTGTAATCCCGTGGCGCGATATTCATATACCTCAAAAATGCAAAAACTTCAATTTTTCAAACATATGACTATTTTACACCATTTTAAAGACAAGACTCTCGTTAATCTAACCACACTGTCCGATTTCAAAAAGGCTTTACAACGAAAGCAAAACATTAGATTATGTCAGCAGAGTACCCAGGCAGAAATAATCAGACACCCATTTTTCAAGCTAGCCTCTCTGGGCTAGGCGGGACGAATTCGTCCCACCTACGTAACAGCCACTTTAAGCCTGTGGCGCGATTTTCAAAACCTTCAAAATCCTATTACTTCAATTTCTCAAACATATGACTATTTTACAGCTATTTAAAGACAAGACTCTCGTTAATCTAACCACACTGTCCGATTTCAAAAAGGCTTTACAACGAAAGCAAAACATTAGATTATGTCAGCAGAGTACCAAGCCAGAAATAATCAGACACCCATTTTTCAAGCTAGCATATAATGTCACATAAACCCAGAAGACAGCTAAATGCAGCACTAACCTTTTACAAACTTCATCAGATGACACACCTAGGACATCATGTTACACACAGCATGCATTCTTTTGTTCAATAAAGGTCATATTTATATATAAAAACAGCATTTGACATTGACTAACCATTTTCCCCTCAAATGCGTCCCAGGAAACAGTGCATACATCCTTTTATTACTATTCGAAACCAATTTTTTTAATTTATATTGTCAATCTAACATTTATAGATGAATATCTCTTGAGAACACCTGTCATACCAGATTTTAAATTAACTTTACTGGGTAATCACACTTTGCGATAAAAGGAGATGCGATACTCAGAAAATGAGCCTGGAAAACTAGCGCCGCGCCATCTTGGAACAATCGCAAGTCACATCTGATCTTGTATAATATTGTCAATAATCGCCTACCTTTAGTTGTCTTCATCAGAAAGCACTTCCAGGAATCCCAGGTCCACAACAGATGTATTTTCGGTCGAAAAAGTCCATAATTCATGTTCCATTAGCCTGCTGTTGGTAGCGTGTCCTAGGGCTATCTCCAAATCATCCGACGTGCGCGGGACAGTAGTTTCAGAAAATGTACTTTTTACTTCCTCTAGGTTCGTTCAAACATGTCAAACGTTGTAAAACATTAATCTTCAGGGCCTGTAACACCAAGAGAGCCAATAAGATTCGACGGGGACGATTGCAGAGTGTTTTGAAACATTTCCAAAGGTGGGGGTAGACTGGGCCGCCGACGTCATAATGGTGATGGCCCATCCCCTGTGACCAATTTCCAATGCGTCTCATTCACTGAGTTTCGACTGTATAAGGCTCAAACCACTGTGAAAAGACTGGGGACATCTAGTGGAAGCAATAGGAAGTGCTCAGTGAACCATTGCTCACGGTGTGATTAATAGGCAAAGTGATGAAGTCGAGTCCACAATTCAGAACTCCACTTCCTGTTTCAATCGGTCTCGGGGTTTTGACTGCCATATGAATTCTGTTATACTCACAGACACCATTCAAACAGTTTTAGAAACTTTAGGGTGTTTTCTATCCATATATAATAAGTATATGCATGTCCTAGCTTCTGAGTTTGATTAGTAGGCCGTTGAAAATGGGAACGAATTTTTTTCAAAATGCGCTGTGGCGCCCCCTATCCTAGGGTATCGTTAAGAGGTTAGCATATAATGTCACATAAACCCAAACCACAGCTAAATGCAGCACTAACCTTTGATGATCTTCATCAGATGACAACCCTAGGACATTATGTTATACAATACATGCATGTTTTGTTCAATCAAGTTCATATTTATATCAAAAACCAGCTTTTTACATTAGCATGTGACTAGCATGTGACTAGCATTCCCACCGAACACTGCCGGTGAATTTACTAAATTACTCACGATAAACGTTCACAAAAAACATAACAATTATTTTAAGAATTATAGATACAGAACTCCTCTATGCACTCGCTATGTCCGATTTTAAAATAGCTTTTCGGTGAAAGCACATTTTGCAATATTCTCAGTAGATAGCCCGGCATCACAGGGCTAGCTATTTAGACACCCAGCAAGTTTAGCATTCACCAAAGTCAGATTTACTATAACAAAAATGTTATTACCTTTGCTGTCTTCGTCAGAATGCACTCCCAGGACTTCTACTTCAATAACAAATGTTGGTTTGGTCCCAAATAATCCATTGTTATATCCAAATAGCGGCGTTTTGTTCGTGCGTTCAAGACACTATCCGAAAGGGTAAATAAGGGTGACGAGCATGGCGCATTTCGTGACAAAAAAATTCGAAATATTCCATTACCGTACTTCGAAGCATGTCAACCGCTGTTTAAAATCAATTTTTATGCCATTTTTCTCGTAAAAAAGCGATAATATTCCGACCGGGATATCGTTTTTTTTTACAAGAGAGTGAAAGTAAAAGCATGCTATCCCCTCATGCACGAGCCTCAGTCTAATGGCCCTCTGATAGAGCACTTGCCAAACACGCTAATGTGTTTCAGCCTGGGGATGGAATTACATCGTTCAGCTTTTTCCCGCCTTCTGAGAGCCCATGGGAGCCGTAGGAAGTGTCACGTCATGCCAGAGATCCCATGCATTTGTTAGAGATGATCAAGGAGGGCAAGAAATGGTCAGACAGGACACTTCCTGTAAGGAATCTTCTCAGGTTTTGGCCTGCCAAATGAGTTCTGTTATACTCACAGACACCAGTCAAACAGTTTTAGAAACTTTAGGGTGTTTTCTATCCAAAGCCAATAATTATATGCATATTCTAGTTACTGGGCAGGAGTAGTAACCAGATTAAATCGGGTACGTTTTTTATCCGGCCGTGCAAATACTGCCCCCTAGCCCCAACAGGTTAACTTATTCCACATATTGATGTGTTACTGCCTGAATTCAAAATTGATTCATTTAATTTCTCACCCATCTATACAATCAGGGATTAAAATCGAAATTATTTTCCAATCGTTTCATTCTGAACAGAACAACTATTTTTGTTCCAACCAGCAAAATACATTTCTAAACCTGTTCGAACCCCCCAAAAGTTCTGGTATTGTTCCTTTCCATTCCTTTTTTAACCTGTGAAATCAACAGTTTTTTTTTAACATTTAGCTCATTAAATGTGACCCAGCACCTCGATTCTGTCTTATGGAGCAACAATTAGAAATGGCTAAGAACTAGAAAATGGTATATCATACAGTTGTGGAACAATGGGAAAGTAATACTGCTTTGAAAGTTGATAAACTTGTAACCTGACTTTTGAGAAAATGGCCCGTGACTGTTTTGGTACACATACAGGAGAGCTCTTCTTTGTTCAGCATCAACACCTTGTAGAGATAAATCAAATCAAACTTTATTGAAAGTTAAAATCTCAAAACACTTTACAGTAAACTAATAAAATAAAGGAGATAAAAAATATATATATTATGTGGTTGTTGTCATCTGTCAGGTTGTCTGTAAAAGTTGATTGTTTAATGTTGTCTTTACCTCAGTTCATCTTGAATGTCAGAGAAATTCCAGTGGGTAAGGAGGTGAACCTGCTAAAGACACATTTCTGTTGTTCGCTCTAATATCTGGGTAATAAAATGTTGTATAATTTATTGTATTGTAGGTCTCTGGTGATCAACAGCTACTTCTGTGACCACGGTCCCCTGTTCCGTCTGGCGGCCCCCTGTTCTGATGTGGTCCCTAACATAGTGATGAGCGAAATCAACACCTGTATAGTTCTCTATCTCCCAATGATCTTCATCATATCATCCTACATCTGTATAACACACGCCCTGTTTACCATCACACTGCCCCAGGACAGGTGAGAAGTAATACTGACTGGAATAAGTAAGTCAAGTCAAGTCAGTAAGTAGACTTGTCCAAGCCAGAACGGCCCATATGCTGATTGGTGTGAGGCCTCAGAAATATGTTTTTAGAGTGATGGACTTGTTACAAGAATGATACATGCTGGGAAATATTGAGAATGCAATTAAACTGTATAGATAATCACATACTATATTGGCACACATTCTCTCTCTCCCTCTACCTCTCTCTCTCACTCCCTCTCTTCGACCACCTCCTTCTCTCTCTCTCTCTCTTTCTCTCTCTCTCTGTCTCTCTCTCTCTCTCTCTCTCTCTCTCTCTCTCTCTGTCTCTCTGTCTCTCTGTCTCTCAGACTCAGAGCCATAAAGACATGTACCTCACACCTAATACTGGTGTCCATATTCTACCTGCCTGTTATTTTAACATACGTCCTCCACCCCATCATACCAACCAACGCCCGGATCATCAACCTCTCCCTGACCTCGGTACTGCCACCAATGCTCAACCCCATCATATACGTTCTGAAGACGGAGGAGTTTAAGGTATCGGTTAAGAAGCTGCTCAGAAGAGGGGCCCAAAGTGCTGTGACGCAGGTCAAACCAACATGAAGTACCTGGATTATTTCTCTTAAAATTAATATATTTACAGTGCCTTCAGAAAATATTCATACCTAAACAGCCATTTTCAAGTCTTGCCATAGATTTTCAAGCCGATTTAAGTCAAAACTGTAACTAAGCCATTCAGGAACATTCAATGTCATCTTGGTAAGCAACGCCAGTGTATATTTGATCTTATGCTTTAGGGTTTTGTCCTATTGAAAGGTGAATTTGTCTCCCAGTGTCTTTTGGAAATCAGACTGAATCAGGATTTCCTTTAGGATTTAGCTTGTGCTTTACTTTCTTTTTATCCAAAAAAAATTCTCTAGTCCTTGCCGATGACAAGTTTTTATTTTTTCAGTTTTACTTTAGTGCCTTATTGCAAACAGGATGCTGTCTTGGAATATCTTTAGTCTGCACAGGTTTCCTTCTTTTCACGCTGTCATTTAGGTTAGTTAGTATTGTGGAGTAACTACAAAGGTGTTGATCCATCCTCCGTTTTCTTCTATCACTGCCATTAAACTCTGTAACTGTTTTAAAGTCACCATTGGTCTCATGGTGAAATCCCTGAGCGGTTTCCTTCCTCTACGGCAACTGAGTTAGGAAGGACGTCTCTATCTTTGTAATGACTGGGTTTATTGATACACCGTCCATAATGAATAACTTCACCATGCTCGAAGGGATACTCAATGTCTGCCTTTTTGTTGTTGTTGATTTTTACCCATCAGCCAATAGGTGCCCTTCTTTGCATTGGAAAACCTCCATGGTCTTCGTGATTGAATCTGTGCTTGAAATTCACTGCTCGACAAAGTGACCTTTCAGATAATTGTATGTGTGGGGTACAAAGGTTAGGTAGGCATTCACAAATCATGTTAAACATTATTATTGCACACAGAGGGAGTCCATGCAACTTATTATGTGAGTTGTTAACCTCTATGGGCTAGGCGGGACGAATTCGTCCCACCTACGTAACAGCCACCTGTATCCAGTGGCGCGATTTTTGAATCGTTTGAAATACTATTACTTCAATTTCTCAAACATATGACTATTTTACAGCTATTTAAAGACAAGACTCTCGTTTATCTAACCACACTGTCCGATTTCAAAAAGGCTTTACAACGAAAGCAAAACATTAGATTATGTCAGGAGAGTGCCCAGCCAGAAATAATCAGACACCCATTTTTCAAGCTAGCATATAATGTCACCAAAAACCCAAACCACAGCTAAATGCAGCACTAACCTTTTATGATCTTCATCAGATGACACACCTAGGACATTATGTTATACAATACATGCATGTCTGTTCAATCAAGTTCATATTTATATCAAAAAACAGCTTTTTACATTAGCATGTGACGTTCAGAACTAGCATACCCCCCGCAAACTTCCGGGGAATTTACTAACAGTTTGCTAAATTACTCACGATAAACGTTCACAAAAAGCATAACAATTACTTTAAGAATTATAGATACATTACTCCTCTATGCACTCGATATGTCCGATTTTAAAATAGCTTTTCGGATGAAGCACATTTTGCAATATTCTAAGTACATAGCCCAGCCATCACGGCTAGCTATTTAGACACCCAGCAAGTTTAGCCTTCACCATAATCACATTTCCTATAAGAAAAATGTTCTTACCTTTCCTGTTCTTCGTCAGAATGCACTCCCAGGACTTCTACTTCAATAACAAATGTAGGTTTGGTCCAAAATAATCCATCGTTATATCCGAATAGCGGCGTTTTGTTCGTGCGTTCTAGACACTATCAGAATGGTAATCCACGGTCGCACGCATGGCGCATGGCGTGACAAAAAATGTCTAAATATTCCATTACCGTACTTCGAAGCATGTCAAGCGCTGTTTAAAACCAATTTTTATGCCATTTATCTCGTAGAAAAGCGATAATATTCCGACCGGGAATCTGCAATAAACTAAACAGCCTAATGAAAATACTCCACGGGGGGCTAATCGCGCACGCGCCTCATTCCATTGTCACCTAATGGGACACTTGAATAAGGCGATAATCTGTTTCAGCCTGAGGCTGCCTCGTCAACCTTCATGATTTTCCCGGCTTCTGAGAGCCTATTGGAGCCCTGGGAATTGTCACGTTACAGCTAAGATCCTTACTCTTCAATAAACAGATGCAAGACGCACGACTCCTTGTCAAACAGGCCACTTCCTGCATGAAACCTTGTCAGGTTTTTGCCTGCCATAGGAGTTCTGTTATACTCACAGACACCATTCAAACAGTTTTAGAAACTTTAGGGTGTTTTCTATCCAAACCTGAACAATAATATGCATATTCTAGCTTCTGAGTTGGTGTAGGAGGCAGTTAAAAATGGGCACATATTTTTTCCAAAATTCTCAATACTGCCCCCTAGCCCAAACAGGTTAAACACATTTTTACTCCTGAACTTATTTGGACTTGCCATAACAAAGTGGTTCATGACTGAAGAAATGTCAGCTTTTAATTTTGAATTCATTTGTAAACATTTCTAAAAACATAATTCCACTTTGACATTATGGGGTATTGTGTGTGTAGGACAGTGACAAAAAAAATCTGAATTTAATCCATTTTAAATTCAGGCTTTAACACAACAAAATTTGGACTAATTCAAGAGGTGTGACTACTATCTGAAGGCACTGTATATTATGTCTACGAGCCTTTATAGACATTCAAAAAATAACAAATATCAGCGTGATATCATGATTTAATGTATTTAATGTATATTTAGATATACTTATATTTAGAAGTACTTGAAGTGTCTTGTTTATTTATATCTCTCTTTCGCTATCTCGGTTGCTACCTCTATATGTTTTGTTTTTTGATTGGAAGAAAGCTACGTGTATCTGGCATAGTGAATGATTTTTTTCCCTTCTTCACTCAATGAAGTGAAGTGGTATGAACAAAATAAGTAAAATATTTACATTACAGTGCACTCTTCTCTTCAGACTCCTTGATGTTTTCCACAATTTGTTAAGTTACAGCCTCATTCTAAAATGGATTAAATCGTTTTTTTTCCCCATCATCAATCTACACACAATATCCCATAATGACAAAGCAAAAGCTACTTTTTAGATTTTTTTGCAAACTGAGATATCAAATTTACATACTTATTCAGACCCGTATACTTAGTACTTTGTTGAAGCACCTTTGGCAGTGATTACAGACTCGAATCTTCTTGGGTATGACGCTACAAGCTTGGCAGACCTGTATTTGGGGAGTTTCTCCAATTATTTTCTGCAGATCCTCTCAAGCTCTGTCAGGTTGGATGGGGAGCATCGCTGCACAGCAATTTTCAGGTCTCTCCAGAGATGTTCGATAGCGTTCAAGTCCGGGCTCTGGCTGGGCCACTCAAGGACATTCAGAGACTTGTCCCAAAACCCCTGCTGCATTGTCTTGGCTGTGTGCTTAGGGTTGTTGTCCTGTTGGAAGGTGAACCTTCGCCCCAGTCTGAGGTTCTGAGTGCTCTAGAGCAGGTATTCATCAAGGATCTCGCTGTACTTTGCTTCGTTCATCTTTCCCTCGATCCTGAATAGTCTCCTAGTCCCTGCTGCTGACAAACATCCCCACAGCATGATGCTGCCACCACCATGCTTCCCCGTAGGGATGGTGCCAGGTTTCCTACAGGTTTGACACTTGGCATTCATGTCAAAGAGTTCAATCTTGGTTTCATCAGAACAGAGAATCATGTTTCTCATGGTCTGAGTCCTTTAGGTGCCTTTTGGCAAACTCCAATTGGGATGTCTTGCGCCTTTTATTGAGGAGTGGCTTCCGTCTTGCCACTCCACCAAAATGCCTGATGGGTGGAGTGCTGCAGAGATGGTTGATCTTCTGGAAGGTTCTCCCATCTCCACAGAGGATCTCTGGAACTCTGTCAGAGTGACCATCGGGTTCTTGGTCACCTCCCTGACCAAGGCCCTTCTCCCCCGATTGCGCAGTTTGGCCGGGCAGCCAGCTCTAGGAAGAGTCTTGGTGGATCAGAACTTCTTGCATTTAATAATGATGGAGACAACAGTGTTCTTGGGGACCTTCAATGCTGCAGAAATGTTTTGTTAGCCTTCCCCAGATCTGGGCCTCAACACAATCCTGTCTCGGAGTTCTACGGACACTTCCTTCAACCTCATGGCTTGGTTTTTTGTCGGGCGGTCAGACCACACTCATCTCAGGATTTCATTTGGAGAGGGAGGGGAGAAAGAGGTCAAGGCGTAGGATAGTTCTTGTCCGCAGAGAGCGAGGGGGTGGAGGATTAAGGAGAGAGGAGTTGGAAAATAGTTTCCTAGTGTTAGAGAAAGAAGCTTGAAAATTAGAGTAATAGAAAGAGGCTTTAGCAGTGGATACAGAGGAAGAGAAGGTAAAGAAGGGAATGAAAGGATGATAGGTCCTCCGGAAACTTTCACTCAGTTTCCGCCAGTCCTGTTCTTTAAACTCACAATGAGTCACTCAGCCACAGAGCAGGAAGGGAGGGTCGAGACGGGAGGAAAGGGGACAGAAAAAGAAACAAAGTAGAGATCAGAGACCTGGAGGAGGGTTACAGTGAGATTAGTAGGAGAACAGAGACTTGGAGGGGGTTACAGTGAGATTAGCAGGAGAACAGAGACCTGATTTCTTCCAGTTTGTATACATCATCATGTGCTGTACTGCACCGCTGTAACTCAAATCAAATCAAATCAAATTGATTTATATAGCCCTTCTTACATCAGTTGATATATCAAAGTGCTGTACAGAAACCCAGCCTAAAACCCCAAACAGCAAGGAATGCAGGTTTAGAAGCACTCTGCGTTGTGTGTTTTTGTTTGAGACTATAGACGTGGACTTTGGAGATCACCTCTTACATCTAGATGTTCCGCTAGCGGAACGCCTCACCAATATCCAATGATAGAGCGTGGCGCGAATTACAAACACCTCAAAAATGCAAAAACTTCAATTTTTCAAACATATTACTATTTTACACAATTTTTACGACAAGACTCTCCTTTATCTAACCACACTGTCCGATTTCAAAAAGGCTTTACAATGAAAGCAAAACATTAGATTATGTCAGGAGAGTACCCAGCCAGAAATAATCAGACACCCATTTTTCAAGCTAGCATATAATGTCACAAAAACCAAAACCACAGCTAAATGCAACACTAACCTTTGATGATCTTCATCAGATGACACTCCTAGGACACTATGTTATACAATACATGCATGTTTTGTTCAATCAAGTACATATTTATATCAAAAACCAGCTTTTTACATTAGCATGTGACGTTCAGAACTAGCATTCCCACCAAACACTTCCAGTGAATTTACTAAATTACTCAAGATAAACGTTCACAAAAAACATAACAATTATTTTAAGAATTATAGATACAGAACTCCTTTATGCAATCGCAGTGTCCGATTTTAAAATAGCTTTTCGGTGAAAGCACATTTTGCAATATTCTGAGTAGATAGCCCGGCCATCACAGGCTAGCTATTTTGACACCCACCAAGTTTGGTACTCACCAAACTCAGATTTACTATAAGAAAAATTGGATTACCTTTGCTGTTCTTCGTCAGAATGCACTCCCAGGACTTCTACTTCAACAACAAATGTTGGTTTGGTTCCAAATAATCCATAGTTATATCCAAATAGCGGCGTTTTGTTCGTGCATTCAAGACACTATCCGAAGGGTAACGAAGGGTGACGCGCGGACGCGTATCGTGACAAAAAAATGTCAAAATATTCCATTACCGTACTTCGAAGCATGTCAAACGCTGTTTAAAATCAATTTTTATGCGATTTTTCTCGTAAAATAGCGATAATATTCCAACCGGGAGTCATTGTTTTCGTTTAAAGACTGAAAATGTAAAATGGCCTCTTCACGTGCATGCGCGCACCCATCTCATTGTTCTCAGATCGACCACTATCCAAATGCGCTACTGTTTTTCAGCCAGAGACTGCAGAGTCATCATTCAACGTTCTGGCGCCTTCTGAGAGCCTATGGGAGCCTTAGAAAGTGTCACGTTACAGCAGAGATCCTCTGTTTTGGATAGAGATGACAAAGAAGTCCAAGAAATGGTCAGACAGGGTACTTCCTGTACAGAATCTTCTCAGGTTGTGGCCTGCCATTTGAGTTCTGTTATACTCACAGACACCATTCAAACAGTTTTAGAAACTTTAGGGTGTTTTCTATCCATATGTAATAAGTATATGCATATTCTAGTTACTGGGTAGGAGTGGTAACCAGATTAAATCGGGTATGTTTTTTATCCAGCCGTGTCAATACTGCCCCCTAGCCCTAACAGGTTAACCAGAACATGAATAATATTCAAGGTGGACGAATGCATTCTCTTTTATAACGTATTGGAACGAGGGTACCCAACATGAACTCGTGCACCAGAGTCTAATCAGCCATCACCGTTCCAAGGCACTTGTTCGGTCAGATCTCACAGTAAAAGACTCAAAACACTTTGTAAAGGCTGGTGACATCTAGTGGAAGCAATAGGAAGTGCCAAAACATTAATCAGCCCCTGTGTGTTTCAATGGCATAGGCTTAAAGGTAATTCAACACATCAGGTATGTACTTCCTGTCAGAATCTGTCTCAGGGTTTTGCCTGCCAAATGAGTTCTGTTATACTCACAGACACCATTCAAACAGTTTTAGAAACTTTAGGGTGTTTTCTATCCATATATAATAAGTATATGCATATTCTAGTTACTGGGTAGGATTAGTAACCAGATTAAATCGGGTACGTTTTTTTATCCAGCCGTGAAAATACTGCCCCCTAGCCCCAACAGGTTAAGTCATTTAGCAGACGCTCTTATCCAGAGCGACTTACAAATTGGTGCATTCACCTTATGATATCCAGTGGAACAACCACTTTACAATAGTGCATCTAAATCTTTTTAGGGGGGGGGTTAGAAGGATTACTTTATCCTATCCCAGGTATTTCTTAAAGAGGTGGGGTTTCAGGTGTCTCCGGAAGGTGGTGATTGACTCCGCTGTCCTGGCGTCGTGAGGGAGCTTGTTCCACCATAGGGGTGCCAGAGCAGCGAACAGTTTTGACTGGGCTGAGTGGGAACTGTGCTTCCTCAGAGGTAGGGGGGCCAGCAGGCCAGAGGTGGATGAGCGCAGTGCCCTCGTTTGGGAGCAGATAACCGTTCCATGAATTTGATGCCCTGATGCTGACCATACTATTATCTGTTCCCCATTACTTTTTATCCCTTTGGGAGCCTCGTCTGCACAGATTGCTGTGCGACACGCCCCAGTATCACACAGAAATTTGATTCTCGTCATTCCACTTTCTGGCACCTTCTGAGAGCCAATGGAAGCCTTAGAAAATGTCACGTTACAGCAGAGATGGCCGATGCTTATGGTGAGACCTGATAACGTAAAAAAGGGTCAACAGACTATAAGGGGATAGTCAGATCTTTAAGGGGGAGTCCATTTAGGTCTGATATCCATGGGAGAAGGGAAACCTAATATGGCGGAGTGAGATAAGAGATATTATGGTTACAAGGGAGCAATAGATAAATAGGCCATTAACTACAGCTTTACGACCCCTGGAAAGTAGCTTATAATTGCATACCTATGCGACCTAACGTCCGATCAAACAATTCTATAGAAAAAGTTTAGAGAGAGATAGAATGATTATGCTGGGATGATTGGTCGTGTGTGAGGTGAACATATTGTTCAATCAAATGGGAAAGACAGGTTCGTCTATGCGTGAGATATAAACAGTGTGTCAGGGTCCATACGAATGATCATTCTAAAAACAAAATTCTATATTGTGAGAAGGAAATACATCGGGTAATGATACACATAGAAGTTTTAAATTGACTTAACCTGTTGGGGCTAGGGGGCAGTATTTTCACGGCCGGATAAAAAACGTACCCGATTTAATCTGGTTACTACTCCTGCCCAGAAACTAGAATATGCATATAATTAGTGGATTTGGATGGAAAACACTCTAAAGTTTCTAAAACTCTTTGAATGGTGTCTGTGAGTATAACAGAACTCATATGGCAGGCCAAAACCTGAGAAGATTCCATACAGGAAGTGCCCTGTCTGAGAATTTGTTCTCCTTCTAGGGCATCTCTATCAAAAATACAGCATCTCTGCTGTAACGTGACATTTTCTGAGGCTTCCATTGGCTCTCAGAAGGCGACAGAAAGCGGAATGACGTCTCTGCTGTCTCTGGGCGATAAAAAGCAGGAGTTTTTGTGAGTGGTCAGGTAGGGAACAATGACAATGGAGTGCGCGTGCACGAGACGACTCCATGTTTTTCTTTCAGTCTATGAATGAATATAACGTCGCCCGGTTGGAATATTATCGCTATTTTACCAGAAAAATAGCATAAAAATTGATTTTAAACAGCGTTTGACATATTTCGAAGTACGGTAATGGAATATTTTGAAACGGAGCTATTTGGATATAACTATGGATTATTTCAAACCAAAACAACATTTGTTGTTGAAGTAGAAGTCCTGGGAGTGCATTCTGACGAGGAAAAGCAAAGGTAATCCAATTTTTCTTATAGTAAATCTGAGTTTGGTGACCACCAAACTTGGTGGGTGTCAAATTAGCCAGCCTGTGATGGCCGAGCTATCTACTCAGAATATTGCAAAATGTGATTTCACCGAAAAGCTATTTTAAAATCTGACACCGCGATTGCATAAAGGAGTTCTGTATCTATAATTCTTAAAATAATTATGTTTTTTGTAAACGTTTATCGTGAGTAATTTAGTAAATTCACCGGAAGTTTGCGGTGGGTATGCTAGTTCTGAACATCACATGCTTATGTAAAAAGCTGTTTTTTGATATAAATATGGACTTGATTGAACAAAACATGCATGTATTGTATAACATAATGTCCTAGGAGTGTCATCTGATGAAGATCATCAAAGGTTAGTGCTGCATTTAGCTGTGGTTTTGGTTTTTGTGACATATATGCTTGCTTTGAAAATGGCTGTGTGATTTATTTTTGGCAGGGTACTCTCCTGACTTAATCTAATGTTTTGCTTTCGCTGTAAAGCCTTTTTGAAATCGGACAATGTGGTTAGAGTAACGAGAGTCTTGTCTTTGTTCAGAAAATGTATTGCCTCCCAAAACTTCCAGTGAATGAGCACATCAATTTACAAAAATACTCATCATAAACGTTGATAAACTTTACCACAGTTATTGAAAGAATTATAGATACACTTCTCCTTAATGCAACCGCTGTGTCAGATTTCAAAAGAGCTTTACGGCAAAAGCAAATTTTTCAATATTCTGAGTACAGAGCTCAGCCATCAAAGCAAGCTATACAGTTACCCGCCAAGTTCTGGAGTCAACTAAACTCAGAAAAGGTATTACAAATCTTCACTTACCTTTGCTGACCTTCGTCGGAATACAAGGTTCGAAAGACTGTTGACATCTAGTGGAAGCCTTAGGAAGTGCAATATGACCCCACAGACACAGTAGTTTGAATAGGGATTACAAGGAAAAAGTACAACCATCAGATTTCCCACTTCCTGGTTGGATTTTTCTCAGGTTTTTGCCTTCCATATGAGTTCTGTTATACTCACAGGCATCATTCAAACAGTTTTAGAAACTTCAGAGTGTTTTCTATCCACATCTACTAATAATATGCACATATTTGACTCTGGGCCCGAGTAGCAGGCAGATTACTCTGGGCACGCTTTACATCTGAACGTGAAAATACTGCGCCCTATCCTGAACAGGATTTATTAAGGCTAATATGAAGACGGTGCTGGCTAAGGCTAAAACAGGCAAGATTAGAGAGTATAGGGATATTGTTCTCCACGTCGGCACCAACGATGTTAGGATGAAACAGTCAGAGGTCACCAAGCGCAACATAGCTTCAGTGTGTAAATCAGCTAGAAATATGTGTCGGCATCAAGTAATTGTCTCTGGCCCCCTCCCAGTTAGGGGGAGTGATGAGCTCTACAGCAGAGTCTCACAACTCAATCACTGGTTGAAAACTGTTTTCTGACCCTCCCAAAAGATAGAATTTGTAGATAATTGGCCCTCTCTCTGGGACTCACCCACAAACAGGACCAAGTCTGGCCTGTTGAGGAGTGACGGACTCCATCCTAGCTGGAGGGGTGCTCTCACCTTATCTACGAACATAGACAGGGTTCTAACTCCCCTAGCTCCACAATGAGATAGCCAGCCTGCCAGCTTAGATGAGTCTGCCACTAGCACAGTCAGTGTAGTCAGCTCAGCTATCCCCATTAAGACCGTGTCTGTGCCTCGACCTAGGTCGGGCAAAACTAAACATGGCGGTGTTCGCCTTACCAATCTCACTGGAATAAAGACCTCCTCCATTCCTGCCATTATTGAAAGAGATTGTGATGCCTCACATCTCAAAATGGGGCTACTTAATGTTAGATCCTTCACTTCCATAGCAGTTATAGTCAATGAACTAATCACTGATCACAATCTTGATGTGATTGGCCTGACTGAAACATGGCTTAAGCCTGATGAATTTACTGTGTTAAATGAGGCCTCGCCTCCTGGTTACACTAGTGACCATATCCCCTGCGCATCCCGCAAAGGTGGAGGTGTTGCTAACATTTACGATAGCAAATTTCAATTTACAAAAAAAAAAACAACTGTGTTTCCGTCTTTTGAGCTTCAAGTCATGAAATCTGTGCAGCCTATTCAATCACTTTTATAGCTACTGTTTACAGGCCTCCTGGGCCATATACAGCATTCCTCACTGACTTCCCTGAATTCCTATCGCCACCCCAAACTGGAAGTCTTCCGACTAGCTTGGAAAGACAGTACCTTGCAGTATCGAAGAGCCTTTACTGCTGCTCGATCATCCTATTTTTCCAACTTAATTGAGGAAAATAAGAACAATCCAAAATGTATTTTTGATACTGTCGCAAAGCAAACTAAAAAGCAGCATTCCCCAAGAGAGGATGGCTTTCACTTCAGCAGTGATAAATTCATGAGCAAATTACGGACTCCTCTTTAAATCTGTGTATTCCTCCAAAGCTCCGTTGTCCTGAGTCTGCACAACTCTGCCAGGACCTAGGATCAAGGGAGACACTCAAGATTTTTAGTACTATATCTCTTGACACATTGATGAAAATAATCATGGCCTTTAAACCTTCAAGCTGCATACTGGACCCTATTCCAACTAAACTACTGAAAGAGCTGCTTCAATAATAAAGCCTCTCTTGAAAAAACCAAACCTTGACCCAGAAAATATAAAAAACTATCGGTCTATATCGAATCTCCCATTCCTCTCAAAAATGTAGAAAAGCTGTTGCGCAGCAACTCACTGCCTTCTTGAAGACAAACAATGTATACAAAACGCTTCAGTCTGGTTTTAGACCCCATCATTGCACTGAGACTGCACTTGTGAAGCTGGTAAATGACCTTTTAATGGCGTCAGACCGAGGCTCTGCATCTGTCCTCGTGCTCCAAGACCTTAGTGCTGCTTTTGATACCATCGATCACCACATTCTTTGGAGAGATTGGAAACCCAAATCGGTCTACAACGACAAATTCTGGCCCGCTTTAGATCTTATCCTCTTACATCTAGACGTTCCGCTAGCAGAACACCTGCTCCAATATCCAATGATAGGCGTGGCGTGAATGACAAATTCCTCAAAAATACAAAAACTTCAATTTTTCAAACATATGACTATTTCACAGCATTTTAAAGACAAGACTCTCCTTTATCTAACCACACTGTCCGATTTCAAAAAGGCTTTACATCGAAAGCAAAACATTAGATTATGTCAGCAGAGTACCAAGCCAGAAATAATCAGACACCCATTTTTCAAGCTAGCATATAATGTCACAAAAACCCAGAAGACAGCTAAATGCAGCACTAACCTTTGATGATCTTCATCAGATGACACACCTAGGACATTATGTTATACAATACATGCATGTTTTGTTCAATCAAGTTCATATTTATATCAAAAAACAGCTTTTTACATTAGCATGTGACGTTCAGAACTAGCATACCCCCCGCAAACTTCCGGGGAATTTGCTAACAATTTACTAAATTTCTCACGATAAACGTTTACAAAAAGCATGACAATTATTTTAAGAATTATAGATACAGAACTCCTCTATGCACTCGATATGTCCGATTTTAAAATAGCTTTTTGGTGAAAGCACATTTTGCAATATTCTAAGTACATAGCCCAGCCATCACGGGCTAGCTATTTAGACACCCGGCAAGTTTAGCACTCACCAATATCAGATTTACTATTATAAAAGTTTGATTACCTTTTGTTGTCTTCGTCAGAATGCACTCCCAGGACTGCTACTTCAATAACAAATGTTGGTTTGGTCCAAAATAATCCATCGTTATGTCCGAATAGCGGCGTTTTGTTCGTGCGTCCCAGACACAATCCCGAAATGGTAAATCAGGGTCGCGCGCATGGCGCAATTCGTGACAAAAAAAATCTAAATATTCCATTACCGTACTTCGAAGCATGTCAACCGCTGTTTAAAATCCATTTTTATGCCATTTTTCTCATAAAAAAGCGATAATATTCCGACCGGGAATGTCCATTTAGCTAAACAGAGGAAAGAAAACAAAGCTTTCGGTCGACGCGGGCACGAGCCTGAGTCTCACAGTACTGTACCCAGCCACTACCCAAACGTGCTACTTTGTTTCAGCCAGAGCCTGCAAAGCCACGATTCAGCGTTTTGTCGCCTTCTGAGAGCCTATGGCAGCCGTAGGAAGTGTCACGGGACAGCTAAGATCCTCACTCTTCAATAAACAGAGACAAGAAGAACGACACCTTGTCAGACAGGCCACTTCCTGCCTGAAATCTTCTCAGGTTTTTGCCTGCCATATGAGTTCTGTTATACTCACAGACACCATTCAAACAGTTTTAGAAACTTTAGGGTGTTTTCTATCCAAAGCCAATAATTATGTGCATATTCTCGTTACTGGGCAGGAGTAGTAACCAGATTAAATCGGGTACGTTTTTTATCCAGCCGTGAAAATACTGCCCCCTAGCCATAACAGGTTATCTGTCAGAGAGATATCATTTTGTCTCTGTGGATGGTTTGTCCTCTGACAAATCAACTGTAAATTTCGGTGTTCCTCAAGTTTCCGTTTTAGGACCACTATTGTTTTCACTATATATTTTACCTTTTGGTGATGTCATTCGGAAACATAATGTTAACTTTCACTGCTATGCAGATGACACACAGCTGTACATTTCAATGAAACACAGTGAAGCCCCAAAATTGCCCTACCCGGAAGCCTGTGTTTAAGACATAAGGAAGTGGATGGCTGCAAATGTTCTACCTTTAAACTCGGACAAAACAGAGATGCTAGTTCTAGGTCCCAAGAAACAAAGAGATCTTCTGTTGAATCTGACAATTAATCTTGATGGTTGTACAGTCGTCTCAAATAAAACTGAAGGACCTCTGTGTCACGGTTGTCAAAAGGAGGAGCGGACCAAAGTGCAGCATGTGTGTCGTTCCAGATTTTATTTATACTGGGAAACTATGCAATACATAAATAAACTGAATGACAAAAAACAACAAACCGTGACGCAGAGGTGAAACATACCCAACTCAAAATTAATCTCCCACAAACCCAGGTGGGACAAACACCAACTTAAATATGACCTCCAATTAAGAGACAACGATGACCAGCTGCCTCTAATTGGAGATCATCCCAAACACAGCCCAACATAGAAATACAATACTAGAACAACCAACATAGAAATACAAAACTAGAACATAAGAACATAGAAAAACTAAACTAGAAAACCCCCTGTCATGCCCTGACCTACTCTACCATAGAAAATAACAGCTTACTATGGTCAGGACGTGACAGTATCCCCCCCCCCACCCCCCAAAGGTGCAGACTCCGAATGCAACTAAACAACAACAAACAAAAAACAACAAAAAGGGAGGGTGACAAGTGTCTATGGCGGCTCTGGTGCAGTACACAGAACCTTATCATCCAGCGGATCCTCCAACAGAGGAGGCGGCTCTGGTTCGGGATGTAACCCCCGCTCCGCCCGCTGATCCCTCCGCTTCTGTGCCACCGGACCGTGGATCATCGGAGGAGGAACCGGACTGTAGATCATCGCTGGCGGCTCTGTGCTGCAGGCCGCCGCTGGAGGTTCTGGGCTGTAGGCCGCCGCTGAAGACTCGGGGCTGCAGGCCGTCTCAGGAGGTTCCGGGCTGCAGGCCGTCTCAAGAGGTTCCGGGCTGCAGGCCATCTCAGGAGGTTCCAGGCTGCAGGCCGTCTCAGGAGGTTCCAGACTGGGAACTGTCGCCGGAAGCTCCGCACTGGTAATGACCACTGGAGGCCTGATGCGTGGGGCTGGCACAGGTGGCGCCAGACTGGTAACACACACCTCAGGGCAAGTGCGAGGGCGTACCAGGCTGGATAGACTCACTGGAGGCCGGGTACGTGGGACAGGTACAGGATATACTGGGCCGTGGAGGATCACCGGAGGTCTCGAGCATATAGCTGGCACAACCCGTCCTGGCTGGATGCTTACTTTCGCCCGGCAAATGCGCGGAGCTGGCACAGGACAAATTGGGCTGTGAACACGCAGTGGCGTCACATTGCGCAGCGCATAACACGGTGCTTGCTTCGTCACTCGCTCCCCACTGTAAACACGGGGAGTTTGCTCAGGTCTCCACCCTGACTCTGCCAATCTCCCCGTGTGCCCCCCGCAATTTTTGGGGGGGGGCTGCCTCTCGGGCTTCTGTCGTTGCCGTGACTCCCTCGCTGCCTCCACCTGCTTCCCGGGCAGGCTGTTGTATCTCTCCAACACCTGCTCCCAAGTCCAGTCTATCCTTTCCTCCAACTCCTCCAGCGGCCAGGATGCCATCTCCTCCCGGGCACGCTGCTTAATCCAGTCCTCCTGACCACGCTGCTTGGTCCTTTGGTGGTGGGAGATTCTGTCACGGTTGTCGTAGGAATGAGCGGACCAAAGTGCAGCGTGTGTGTTGTTCCACATTTTATTTATATTGGGAAACTATGCAATACATAAATAAACTGAATGACAAAAAACAACAAACCGTGACGCAGAGGTGAAACATACACAACTCAAAATTAATCTCCCACAAACCCAGGTGGGACAAACACCAACTTAAATATGACCTTCAATTAGAGACAACGATGACCAGCTGCCTCTAATTGGAGATTATCCCAAACACAGCCCAACATAGAAATACAATACTAGAACAACCCAACATAGAAATACAAAACTAGAACATAACAACATGACCTATTCTACCATAGAAAATAACAGCTTACTATGGTCAGGACGTGACACTCTGCGTTACTCTGGACCCTGATCTCTCTTTAGACGAACATATCAAGACTGTTTCAAGGACAGCTTTTTTCCCTCAATGTAACATTGCAAAAATCTGAAACTTTCTTTCCAAAAATGCTGCAAATTTTTTTTGCCATGCTTTTGTCACTTCTAGGTGAGTGTTTGACTCAGCTGAGTCTTTGTCCCAGGTGAGTGTTTGACCCAGGTGAGTGTTTGACCCAGGTGAGTGTTTGACCCAGGTGACTCTTTGTCCCAGGTGAGTGTTTGACCCAGGTGAGTGTTTGACTCAGGTGACTCTTTGTCCCAGGTGAGTGTTTGACCCAGGTGAGTGTTTGACCGGGCCGCCCAGGTGAGTGTTTGACCCAGCGGTGGCCCGGTGGGGCCCGGTGGTGTGCCCGGTGGGCTGCCAGGTGGGTGTTTGTCCCAGGTGTGTCCATCCCTGTGGGGGGTGAAATGCTACTACAGATGTAGGATATTAATTTAATCCAGTCTCCTACAACAGGGAAATAATCCTCCAGCAGAAGGAAATGTGAATTATTAGACGGATGATTTGATCAAATGAAGATCCTAAATCTGGACATGGACAGCTGTATGTTAACCCACCCCTCCATAATGACTTCACCATAGAGATCCTATTATTCGATTCTATAGTTATACGTTATTATTCGTGTCGTTAACTAATATAATGTAGGCTATTGTAAAACTAACATAATGTAGCCTATTGTAGACCGAACATTATACATTATTATACGTGTCGTTAGCTGTTTCAGTGCTTCCCAAAGGGTCAACAACATTTAGGTTTTTGTCCTGATTCATCTAATCAAAGGCTTGATGATGAGTTGATTAGCTGAATCAGGTGTGTTAGTGCAGTAACTAAAATGTGCATCCCTTTGGGTCCCCAGGACCAGGATTGGGAACCAGTGATGTAACTCTATGTGTTCTACTAATGACCAGCAGGTAAAGATGAGACAGTATATAAGCCTGTTGTCTCTGCCCAGGTACTCACACTAGACCTGGGCTGTCAGGTTCAGCATATCACCTGAGGAGGTGGGTTCAACTTTACATTTACATGATAAAAAGTGGCTTTAGTAGTTGATGGAGATGTTGACATTCTGGTATTTAGTTTGACGTCTGAAGTGAGTGGTTTAACTCTTTTTGAGCAACTGGTATCGAATGCGGTAACATTGAATACATAAAAACAATTGAAATATAATATTAATTTATACATTTTTGTAAATTATTTGTAATGAACCTTTTTGATGAGCTTGGACCATTCCTTTTGCACTAACGATGCTTCAATTGTATTTTTGTCAACAGGTGAATTAATGTACAGTTTTGAATATATCTTTATTTGTAATAATGTATTCATGGTTATGTATTCCCACAGATTATCACCAGCCAGAGGGAGACTTTAACACCTCCAGTCAGGATGAGTTTCCTGACCTCTGACCCTAACCAGACAGACATCAACACCATCATCCGACCCCCTTACTTCTTCATCAGTGGTTTCATAGACATCCCCTACATGAAGTACTACTACTTCTTCCTCTGCTTTGTTTACATCATCTCTCTGGTAAGGCCGTAGCTCTGGTCCAAGGTGTTACTAACTAGCTCTGGTCCAGGGTGTTACTAACTAGCTCAGGTCCAGGGTGTTACTAACGAGTTATGGTCCGAGGTGTTACAACTAGCTCTGGTCCAGTGTGTTACTAACTAGCTCTGGTCCCGGGTGTTACTATCTAGCTCTGGTCCGAGGTGTTACTAACTAGCTCTGGTCCAGGGTGTTACTAACTAGCTCTGGTCCAGGGTGTTACTAACTAGCTCTGGTCCAGGGTGTTACTAACGAGTTATGGTCCGAGGTGTTACAACTAGCTCTGGTCCAGTGTGTTACTAACTAGCTCTGGTCCCGGGTGTTACTATCTAGCTCTGGTCCGAGGAGTTACTAACTAGCTCTGGTCCAGGGTGTTACTAACTAGCTCTGGTCCAGGGTGTTACTAACGAGTTATGGTCCGAGGTGTTACAACTAGCTCTGGTCCAGTGTGTTACTAACTAGCTCTGGTCCCGGGTGTTACTATCTAGCTCTGGTCCGAGGAGTTACTAACTAGCTCTGGTCCAGGGTGTTACTAACTAGCTCTGGTCCATGGGGCTTACTACCTAGCTCTGGTCCGGGGTGTTGCAAACTAGCTCTGGTCCAGGGTGTTACATGCGGTTAGCGTCAGCCAGTTGGTCCAGGTGATAAACTATAAAGTTGTTCACTTTCCTATAGAACACAAAACCTAATACTGAACTATGTGGTGACATAGAGCACCACCCATAGTCAATAGCCTGATGAATGTACCTGTATATCCATGTTGGGTCATTTCTGCTCTCTCTCTCTCTCTGTGTGTGTGTGTGTGTGTGTGTGTGCGTGTGTGTGTGTGTGTGTGTGTGTGTGTGTGTGTGTGTGTGTGTGTGTGTGTGTGTGTGTGTGTGTATGTGCGTTGGGTCTAGGTGGCCAACACCTTCGTCATGACTGGTATCTACTTGGACCGCAGTCTCCACAGGTAATCTGCCCTCTTTAATCTCATTAACACAATACAGTGTAAAACTTCCTTTGTTGGACATTCTATCGTTTTGAAGTCCCAGTTCCCCTGGACTTCACAGACACGTGTGGGAGCCTGCCCTGCTCCCCGATCTCCGTTACATGACTTAAAATATATTTATGTTCTAACCTTACAGCCCCAAGTACATTGCTGTGTTCAACCTGGCCTTCACAGACGTGTGTGAAAGCACGGCCCTGGTTCCCAAGCTGCTGGACATGTTCCTGTTCAGCAGACAGCTCATCTCCTACGACCAGTGTCTCACTAGCCTCTTCTTCGTCTTCCTCTTCATCACCATGCAGTCCTTCAACCTCACCATCCTCTCCTATGACAGACTGGTGGCCATCTGCTGCCCGCTCAGGTCTCAGATAATACATCAAATGATTAACTAAATTAAAATAACATTCAGAAAGATTATGTTATTTGACCCTTCTGGGATAAATTTTTTTTTTTTAATTGAATAATTTGATTTATTTGACAATTTATTCAAATGTATTTATTAAATGTATTATATAAAAAATTACGATTTAACATGGTTGCACTGCAGCTAAAATCATATATAAGGATATAGTTACCTGGCAGGGGAGACACCTTGATCACAAAGGAGGTTTACCCAGGGTGAGGCTCGGCAAATGCACTCTGGTCGTGCTGACCCCTGCAAGTTCCCCAAAATGTGGGAATCCCGACTGAATAATTATAAAATAATAATAATCAACCATTGACGACAATAACAAGATAAAGTTGAACAGCTTTTTCCCCACAGAGATCCTATTAAATGACCAGAGGGGCTTGTGTCATCAACTCACACAGTTCCATTGTAATGTTCTTTCCAGGTACCACATGATGGTCACTCACAAGTCCATGCTCCAGCTGACGGGCGCCGCCTGGACGTTTGCTGTGTTGATGCTGTTGATCTCTGTGTGTCTCATCACCCGGCTCTCTTTCTGTAGGTTAGTATGTATTGTGTTGTAGTGCAACGACTCCACTACAAAAGCATAGCTTCTGTGAATTATATCTTTATCTGTAAAATCACATCAAACTATTGGTTTAAGTGCATTTCAAATTTTACTTTTACAGTAAACCAATTTAAAAAAAGGAGATAAACAAACAGAATGTTATGTTGTCGTTGTCATCAGTCAGGTTGTTGTAAAAGTTGATGGCTCAATGTTGTCATGAACTCAGTTCCTCTTGAATGAGATACTAATTCCAACAGATAAGGCGGTGAACCTGTAGCCGAAAACATTACGGGTTCGAAGCCCTGGCCAGGCGATGGAGAAAAAAATGAACAGAAGATATATTTCTGTTGTTCGCTCTAATATCTGGGTAATAATAAAATGTTGTATAATTTATTGTATTGTAGGTCTCTGGTGATCGACAGCTACCTCTGTGACCACGGTCCCCTGTTCCGTCTGGCGGCCCCCTGTTCTAATGTGGTCCCTAATCAGATGATGGCGTATCTCAACCCCTGTATAGTTCTCTATCTCCCCATGGTCTTCATCATATCCTCTTACATCTGTATAACACACGCCCTGTTCACCATCACACTGCCCCAGGACAGGTGAGAAGTAATACTGACTGGAATAAGTAAGTCAAGTCAAGTCAGTAAGTAGACTTGTCCAAAGCCAGAACGGCCCATATGCTGATTGGTGTGAGGCCTCAGAAATATGTTTTTAGAGTGATGGACTTGTTACAAGAATGATACATGCTGGGAAATATTGACAATGCAGTTCAACTGGATAGATAATCACATACTGTACTGACACATGTTCTCTCTCTCTCTCTCTCTCTCTCTCTCTCTCCTCTCTCTCTCTCTCTCTCTCTCTCTCTCTCTCTCTCTCTCTCTCTCTCTCTCTCTCTCTCTCTCTCTCTCTCTCTCTCTCTCCCCCAGACTCAGAGCCATAAAGACATGTACCTCACACCTAATACTGGTGTCCATATTCTACCTGCCTGTTATTTTAACATACGTCCTCCAATCCCTCATACCAACCAACGCCCGGATCATCAACCTCTCCCTGACCTCGATACTGCCACCAATGCTCAACCCCATCATATATGTTCTGAAGACGGAGGAGTTTAAGGTATCGGTTAAGAAGCTGCTCAGAAGAGGGACCGTGAGAGCTGTGTCGCGGGTCAAACCAACATGAAGTACTTTAATTATTTCTCTTAAAATGTATATATTTACAGTGCCTTCAGAAAGTATTCATTCCTAAACAGCCATTTTTCAAGTCTTGCCATAGATTTTCAAGCCGATTTAAGTCAAAACTGTAACTAAGCCACTCAGGAACATTCAATGTCATCTTGGTGAGCAACGCCAGTGTATATTTGATCTTATGCTTTAGGGTTTTGTCCTATTGAAAGGTGAATTTGTCTCCCAGTGTCTGTTGGAAATCCGATAGTTTTACTTTAGTGCCTTATTGAAAACAGGATGTATGTTTGGGTATATTTGTATTCTGTACAGGCTTCCTTCTTTTCACTGTCATTTAGATTAGTATTGCGGAGTAATTAGACAGGTGTTGAGCCATCCTCCGTTTTCTCCTATTACAGCCATTAAAATCTGCAACTGTTTTAAAGTCACCATTGGTTTAATGGTGAAATTCCTGAGCGGTTTCCTTCCTCTCCAGCAACTGAGTTAGGAAGGACACCTGTATCTTTGTAGTGACTGGGTGTATTGATACACCATCCAAAGTGAAATTAATTACTTCACTATGCTCAAAGGGATATTCAATGTCTGCTTTTAAAAAAATATATATATATATTTTACCCATCAACTAATAGGTGGCCTTTTTGCGAGGCATTGGAAAACCTCCTTGGCCTTAGTGGTTGAATCTGTGTTTGAAATGCACTGCTCGACTGAGGGACCTTACAGCGTGGGTACAGAGATTTGGTATTACTATCATTCCAATTTGACATTATGGGGTCTTGTGTGTGAAGGCCAGTGACACAAAATCTGAATGTAATCCATTTTAAATTCAGGCTTTAACACAACAAAATGTGGACTAATTCAAGAGGTGTGAACACTATCTGAAGGCACTGTATATTATGTCTACGAGCCTTTATAGACATTCCAAAAAATAACAAATATCAGCGTGATATCATGATTTAATGTATTTAATGTATATTTAGATATACTTATATTTAGAAGTACTTGAAGTGTCTTGTTTATTTATATATGTCTCTTTCGCTATCTCGGTTGCTACCTCTATATGTTTTGTTTTTTGATTGGAAGAAAACTACGTGTAACTACAGTGTATCTGGCATAGTGAATGATTGTATTGTTGCTTCACTCAATGAAGCGAAGTGGTACGAACAAACAAATAAAGTACAATATTTACACGATGTGTTTAAGAGCTGCTGAACTCATCGATTCTACATATGTTTTTCTGCTGCTCCTTAAGAACGGTAGCAACAACATAGTCACTCTCTTCAATCTTTAATTTATTTTCAATTAATTAAATATTGAGGAAGTGGTTTGCCAAGGAGGTCTTTGTCGCTCTTAATTTTACATCTACATCATCAACAAAGCTGTCAAACTATCGTAAATAAATCACAAGCTGCTACACACTAGCTAGCTAAGTTCCATCTCTGTGTTTGTCAATAATGCTAGCTAGTACTAGTAGCTAGCGTGCACATTGAGCCGGCAAGCCACGTTAGCTAAATTGGCTTATCAAATCACTGGTGCTTTGGTAGCGTTTTGTTTTTACAACTTTCTCACTATCTATTACCAGAGTCTGTCAGTGTTTCATGGGGACTAATGTTACTAAACAGTGTAGCAGCAGGAACAAAGACCCATCGTCTCAAGTCTCATTTTGACCCAAAACATGCAGACTGGAGTGATCCCTAACAAACACATCGGCAAGTGGCCACTCCATGTACGGCCTAGGGGCCAAGTGTTCTTTCATCATAACATTGGTGTTATGTTGTCTTATGTTAACAAGTCCGAGGCGCAGTGTGATGGGCAGGTCCGTCTCACTGTCTGAAGGTTCCCTGCTATGATTGGATAGAGCGCAATCAGCGCAGCTGTTTCTCCGTGCATGACAATTCTCCCTAGGCATTATAATCCTGTGGTAATGGGCATGATTGTAATCTAAACCCAACCCTCATGTAAATCGCCACGACCTCAGTTAAACAAATCTTTAAAATCTCTGTTTCGGGAATTAACTGACAATTTTAACAAAAATTATCCTACTTAAAAGTTTTTAGTCAATTTTAGCACTGGAATGATTTTCTTACTCCCTTTTAAGCGTTTACAGAAAATGTCATAGTTAAAAAAATCCTTCATAAAACCCATTTATTTATAATCAGCAGTTGTCAAAAACTACTTTTACAGTAACCCGGCCTAGACCCCAAAGAACAAGCAGAAACAGGAACACAGTGGCCCGTAACAACTCCCTAGGCCTAGAACTAAAAAACCTATAGAGATATCAGGCTCTGAATGGAGGCCCAGGGTGGTTGTTTGGCAGTGTATCATACTATAATAACATTAAACATATTCTTTACGTCCGTACAGCCACATGCTACCAATAAACTACTCTATTAGTTGTTGGGGGTGGCAGGTAGCCTAGTGGTTAGAGCGTTGGACTAGTAACCGAAAGGTTGCTGGATCGAATCCCTGAGCTGACAAGGTAAAAAAATCGGTCATTCTGCCTCTAAACAAGGCAGTTAACCCACTGTTCCCCAGTAGGCTTTTGTTGAAAATAAGAATTTGTTCTTAACTGATTTGCCTTGTAAAATCAAAAATATATTCTCCTTCTGGTCCATCTCCCTTCAACAGACTACAGACAGAAATTAGTTGCTAGTTAAATCTGGTACAACACATCTGTTTTTGTTGTACATTGTCCCTGCTGAAATAAACCTAATAATCAGGAAAAACTAAAAACTCTTTCAAATACTGTCGATGGTGCAAAATGTCTGTCCTCATTTTAAAGAGATTTTGCCGGTACTTTTGTGTAATTTTTATACAGTAGTTCAGAAAGTAGTGCTCATGAGCCAAAAGTGGTCCCCTAAAATTGCGCACTATGTCACATATGTGCAGATATATGCACCACGTCATTGGTCTTTCTCTCTCTGCTCTGCTGTGGGTGTATCATGTACCTTTTGTAAGCTGTCACTCATATGGAGAGTAGATGAAGCTCATTGGTTGAACTCCAATTGCTAGGGGGCTGGCCCAAGTGGGGGGAAATATAGACAAAATGGAACAGCACAGCTTCAAGAAAACATTTGCTTTCAAACTAGGGCCTGGGTGGCTAACTGAGGTAAGACAGTAATTCTGCCCATATATTATGCATGTATGAACTACACATTGACACATCCAGCCCAAAATGTGAGATTAAAAAAATACTTAGTAATCGCCAAAGTTCCGGAGCATGTCTTTAAGGACCAGCTCAAGGCTGTTGTTCAGAAAAGGAGCTCTATTAATTCAGTACTCATATCCTCCTGATCTGACGACACCTGTACATAGCTTTGTTTGTCCTCTGTGTCCTATGTTCTCTGTGTTTTGGATTGCTTTCATTATTATTACTATGAGTTATCTTGATGATTCCATAAACTGAACAATGACGTCATTCTAAGCACATTCCTTACAGTTCTAGGGCTTACCCGTGTTATTCATGTGAGTGGTTGGCCCAGGTTTTGTGTTTGGCCCAGGTGAGTTTCTGACTCAGGTGAGTCTTTGGTCCAGGTTTTGTTTTTGGTCCAGGTGAGTCTTTGGGCCAGGTGAGTCTTTGGCACAAGTGAACCCTTGGCTAAGGTGAGTCTTGGCCCAGGTGTTTCCATCCCTGTGGGGGAGAGATGCCACTACAGATGTAGGATTCTAATTTGAGCTAGTCTCCTACAGCAGGAAAATCATTTTGTGAATTATAATATAACTAATGGATTTTTTTTTGATGCAGTTGATACATTTTTTTCAGGGAAAATCAAGTATGAAATATGAATTTGAAAATGTCAAACTTTAGAAGCCTTTTTTTAAAAACTCAAATACACTACAAGTTTTACATTTCCTGCGTTGCAGGTAAGGTCTCCTCCAACAGGGTGAACAAATGAAGATCCTAAATCTGGACATGGACAGCTGTATGTTAACCCACCCCTCCATGATGACTTCACCATAGAGATCCTATTATTAGGTTCTATAGTTATACATTATTATTCATGTCATTCAGTGTTTCAGTGCTTCCCAAAGGGTCAACAACATTTAGGTTTTTGTCCTGATTCATCTAATCAAAAGGCTTGATGATGAGTTGATTAGCTGAATCAGGTGTGTTAGTGCAGTAACTAAAATGTGCATCCCTTTGGGTCCCCAGGACCAGGATTGGGAACCAGTGATGTAACTCTATGTGTTCTACTAATGACCAGCAGGTAAAGATGATACAGTATATAAGCCTGTTGTCTCTGCCCAGGTACTCACACTAGACCTGGTCGGTCAGGTTCAGCATATCACCTGAGGAGGTGGGTTCAACTTTACATTTACATGATAAACAGTAGCTTTAGTAGTTGATGGAGATGTTGACATTCTGGTATTTAGTTTGATGTCTGACGTTGGGGAGTATTTATTCTAGCCGTGTATAAAATGCATGAATTTAGTCTAATGTATTTTGTTTTACGCTTCTTCTCCCACTTCTTTATCTTGAAAATGATGCTTTGAATAATTAGTTAGGTTCCATTTATTTTACTATTTGAATAATGACAAGTAACTTGTTGATGATGAAGATGATGCTACTGTCTTCCTCGGTGTTGTCAGTTGTGTCAGCAGCAGACACAGCCAGCAGCATCACAGTATGAAGAGGAATCACAAGGGATTTTTTTGGCTTGTTGATTCAAGATCTTGCTGGCTGAAGCTTACTATTGTATCAAAAGTGTTATGCTACGTTTTGTAAAATGAAAAATGCCTTAAAATAAATTTGCGTTTATTAATTTACTTGTCTTTTGTAGTCATAACTTGTTAAGTTGTTGTATTCTTTTATTTACACTCGTTCATCTCTCTCAGGATCTTGTTATAGGGAGTTATTTTACTACGACACCATCTGCACATTCTTCTTTCATTGTTCTCTCTGCATGTTCCTGCAAACAGACCAAGTTAAGACAGCAGACCAGGAGTGTATCTTAACCATTCATCCATCCTGATTCCTGCAGCATGGCTCACGAGCAGTCAGCCCTCGTCTCTTCCAATGCCACATTCGTCCGTCCGTCATATTTCTACATTAATGGTTTCGAGAACATCCCTCACATCAAATACTACTATGTGTTCTTGTGTCTGGTCTATGCCGTGACAGTCCTGGCTAACTCCTTCATCATGGCAGTTATCTACCTGGCCAGGAACCTCCACACGGCCAAGTATGTTGTTAGCTCCAACAACAAGGTTTGGTCAAGAGTATTCTAATATCACATACATCTTTGCATGAATGTGGTAGATTTTCTAAACAAAGGGACCAGTGATGCTATCTTAGCAACGCTGTTGGTCCCATCAATCTGTTTACTTTCGAAAGCTTGAGCATCGCACATGAATATGACATTTTCCTAACCCCCCCCCCCCTTCTTTAACCTAGGTACGTCGTAGTCTTCAACCTGGCTGTGACAGACCTGTGTGGGAGCACGGCTCTCATCCCTAAGCTCATAGAGACCTTTCTGTTTGAGAAGCAGTACATCTCCTACGAGGCCTGTCTCAGCAGCATGTTCTTTGTCTATGTCTTTATGACTATGCAGTCTCTCTCTCTCCTCACCCTGGCCTACGACAGGTTCGTTGCCATCGTCTTTCCTCTCAGGTAAGCATAAATGTAAAATGTTCAAAAAGATGTAAAGCTTTCTTAATTTTTTAAAATTATTTCTTAAATATTATTTTTATCATTGGCGCTAGCAATGACAGGGTTGTGAGTTCGATTCCCGCTGGGGCCACCCATCACTGTCACAAGTTGCTTCGGCTAAAAGCTTCTGCCAAATCACATATATTATTTAATTTTTCTTCTCTCAGGTACCATGTTATTGTGACCAAAACGGCCATGGTGGTGATCATAGCAGTACTGTGGCTGTTCACGCTGGCTTTGATATCTTTCACTGTTAGCCTCATAACTCACCTCTCCTTCTGTGGCTCTCTGGTGATAAAGAGCTTCTTCTGCGACCACGGACCCACCTATGCACTGTCCTGCAACAACAACTCTCTCAACAACATCATGGCTTGGGTATGTTTCCTGGTGGTATTATGTATCCCCATCATACTGATAGTCCTCACGTATGTCTGCATTGCAATCGCGTTGATCAGGATTGCCACAGGGGCGGAGAGGGTTAAAGCCATGAGAACATGCACCTCTCACCTAATTCTGGTGGCCATCTTCTATCTGCCCATGGTGGGTAATAACATAGCTGCAGTAGTCAGCTACATACATCCTAACGCCAGGATCATCAACAACTCATTGACCCAGACCATGCCTGCTATGTTGAACCCTATCATATACTCACTGAGGACAGAGGAGGTCGTGGACTCAGTCAGAAAGCTTTACAAAAGGAGCAAGGGGAACTCAACACAGAATAAGAAGTTGACTTGTCACAAAACAAACCAAATAAATGACTTAAGTGTGTAAATAGTTTCTAGTCTGAAAATATATCTCATTTACATTTACATTTTTTCCCCTCCTTTCAATCCTAGTCTCATTTTAATGTGGCTGTGATTGATGAGTTTCCATCAACTTACTCAGAGGAAAACTAGGGTTATACTCCTGTGGCTAAGGGTTATACTACCACCTTGTGGCTAAAGTCTAACATGTGGTACTGTAAACAAAAGGCCCAGTGTTGAACTACACAAGGTTGAATGTGATGCAAGTAAAAAAGTTTAAAAAAATAAAACGAAGAAAACCAATGATGGTGATATATATATAGTTTAATAATGTCAAAATGAATACAAGCACATTTAAATGTGCCCGTTAACTCTGCCACTACAGGAACTGAACTCTCTCTCTCTCTAGGGCAAGCACACACCCATTCACCCTTTAACCAATGAATTACAAGCTGTGAATGAAATGTGAATGTTGTAGCGTTTCAACACACACACACACACACACACACAGCCCTAAACCACATGACTGATTTAGAGAAGAGATTCCTCAGTTATTAATCTTGATGTATCAGGAGAGGGAAAACAGTCTGAGAGAGAAGGTTCTGCTGTCATACCAAATACTGTGACAAGCAGAGTGATGGTATGGTGTTTTAATGTTGTCTTTTCCAACAACTTGTTGAGTTGAGACACATCTATAGCTTTATGTGTAATCTTGTGACCCACCAGTTACACAAAACCAGTGATCCAGCATGTACCCAGTCAGCATGTACCCAGTCTTGGGCTGTGGCCCAAAAACGATCAGTTGCGATCCACCATTTGGGAAGGACTGTTTTAGACACACGCATAACCAATTATAATGTCAGTGGCAAAACTAAACCGTTGATATCTCAGTTATCAGTCCAGATACGTAATGAAAACACCACCAAACCACTCTCTCTCTCTTCTAAGTCGATTCTGTAGACGGCCTCTGCTTCATCAGCTGTTCCTTCCGGCTTTTCTGGAAGGTCATCATGCAGTCTTTGAAGGTCTGGACCTGGCTCTGGCACTTCCTCCAGTCCTGGTGCTCGGCCATGCACTCCTGGACTGCGTAGTGCAGCTCCCCACATCCTGTCCTGCTGATCATCTGCTCTACTGGGTCCTCCTCGTCCTGGTCCTCGCTGGGGCGACCACTCCGGTCGTGGGGGGAAGGGGAGGCCATTACCTAAGGCAGCTCTGTCTGAGAGGGAGGAGGGGATAGAGCATAGAGGGGAAAAGGGATTTAGAGACAAAGGCTGTCTTGAAAGAGATCAGGGGTGTATTTACTAGGAACCAAAGTCAAATCGTATTTGTCACATACACGTGTTTATCAGATGGAACGAACAGGGGATGGACCTAACTGAATTTGCGCAATAGACAGTAGTGAAAACACACCAGCACATCATGACAGATCTAGCGCAAAAATAATACTTCAATATTACCAAAACAATACAATATATAATCAAAAACAATATCACGATAATTAACAATTGATTCCCCCCCCCCCAGCTTCACTGGTAAACAAGCGCTGTAACATGGAATTATGTGTGGGAACACTAACCCTGTGCCTGTAAAGACGTGTAGTAATTGATTTGTATTATTTCTCACTGATATGAAAGACAAGTTCCTTATGTTTCCAAACCCCCGGTCAGAAGAGATCGTGAAAATAGGCGCTGAAGAAGTTTGCGTCTGTGATTGGGGTAACGTTACGTCATGGCTAGCTTTTGGTCTGTACCCCTCTGTTAAATACGCATTTCGTAGTCAAAAAAATACTCAAAAGTCGTCGTTTCTCCAAAATACGAAAGACAGGACAGTTTACACAACCAGAGAAAAGTTCGTCATCACACGAGTCACATCTATACTTTGGTGAGTAACGAAAGTATATTGAAGCAAATCACTAAACAAATCGGAAATCTAATGTTAGCTTAAAAAAAGATCACAAGCAACAGCCAATATTAGCATCAAGTTAAACGTTCAGATATCATTCATTCAGACATATTATAATCGTCGTCTCTCTTGAAAGCAGTAGCTGGAATGTATATCCTAGAGTTGAATACTTTCACATTACCCCCCCCCGTGGATTTCATAACATGGAGGACGTCTTTACAGAATGGAACGGAAGGGGTTACATTTAAATGTGCACGGCCTACTTAGGACGAGCATAATTTATGTTCCGCGTAGTAGGCCTACCTCCTGCTCACTAGACCTACACTGTGTTTCGTTTGTGGAAATAAATAAATTAACTTTGCTAAATATAAATGATATATTTTATTTCCCAGTGTGAAAAAAACATGCATTTGTCATATTCTGAGGTATTTCTCAAGTACAGTGTGAAATATAGGCCTATAAGCACTTGAGGGCAGTGAAGTACAATCTAAAATGTTCTTCTCAACTAAAATCCATTAACACAATGTAAAGCAAAGTAGTTCAATAAGAATTATTCTGTTCCAGTCCCTGTACTCAGAAACACAAGTTTAAAAACATAATGTTGTTACATGCAAGAAGCTAAATAAATGTGTTGTTTAAAAAAATATAGGATTGTCTGCCAGGAAGAACTGACAATATTATTAGCTCTATTCGGCAGGTAGCCTAGTGGTTAGAGTGTAGAGGCGGCAGGTAGCCTAGTGGTTAGAGTGTAGGGGGGGCAGGTAGCCTAGTGGTTAGAGTGTAGTGGGGGGGCAGGTAGTCTAGTGGTTAGAGTGTAGGGGGGGTAGGTAGCCTAGTGGTTAGAGTGTAGTCGGGGGGTAGGTAGTCTAGTGGTTAGAGTGTAGGGGGGGGGGTGGTAGTCTAGTGGTTAGAGTGTAGGGGGGGTAGGTAGCCTAGTGGTTAGAGTGTAGGGGGGGCAGGTAGCCTAGTGGTTAGAGTGATGGGCGGCAGGTAGTCTAGTGGTTAGAGTGTAGGGGGGGAAGGTAGTCTAGTGGTTAGAGTGTAGGGGGGGCAGGTAGCCTAGTGGTTAGAGTGTAGGGGGGGGCAGGTAGCCTAGTGGTTAGAGTGATGGGGCGGCAGGTAGTCTAGTGGTTAGAGTGTAGGGGGGGCAGGTAGTCTAGTGGTTAGAGTGTAGGGGGGGCAGGTAGCCTAGTGGTTAGAGTATAGGGGGGGCAGGTAGTCTAGTGGTTAGAGTGTAGAGGGGGCAGGTAGCCTAGTGGTTAGAGTGTAGAGGCGGCAGGTAGCCTAGTGGTTAGAGTGTAGGGGAGGCAGGTAGTCTAGTGGTTAGAGTGTAGAGGGGGCAGGGGGCAGGTAGCCTAGTGGTTAGAGTGTAGAGGCGGCAGGTACCCTCCACAGCCACGTGTACGGGAAACCAGCAAAAGCTTACCACCACTCCCATCCTCTCCAATACCATTAGTAGCGCCATCATCTCCACAAACAAGTCTCCCCTATCCGACCTGCCCGTCTTCACACTACTCAACACTGCAGCCGAATCAGAACAGATCACCGCTCTGAGTGGTTTCACCTCCTTCACCCATCTCAAACCTATAATCATGGCCATCAACTCGGCCGCATACATAATCAGTTAACCGCTAACATACTCTAACATTGAAATCTGGGATATACACCCCTGCCCCCACCCTACCACTGACTGGATCCTTTCAACCTCTATATATCCTTAAAAACAAATAAAATATATATATATATATATAATATATAACTTCCGAATTCAACTGTATATATATATATATATATATATATATATATATATATATATATATATATATATATATATATATACAGTTGAATTCGGAAGTTTACATGCACCTTAGCTAAATACATTTAAACTCAGTTTTTCACAATTCCTGACATTTAATCCTAGTAAAAATTCCCTGTTTTAGGTCAGCTAGGATCACCACTTTATTTTAAGAATGTGAAATGTATAGTAGAAATAATTATTTATTTCAGCTTTTATTTCTTTCATCACATTCCCAGTAGGTCAGAAGTTTACATACACTCAATTAGTATTTGGTAGCATTGCCTTTAAATTGTTTAACTTTGGTTCCACAAGCTTCCCACAATAAGTTGGGTACATTTTGGCCCATTCCTCCTGACAGAGCTGGTGTAACTGAGTCAGATTTATAGGCCTCCTTGCTCGCACACACTTTTCCAGTTCTGCCCACAAATCTTCTATAGGATTGAGGTCAGGTATTTGTAATAGCCACTCCAATATCTTGACTTTGTTGTCCTTAAGTCGTTTTGCCACAACTTTGGTAGTATGCTTGGGGTCATTGTGTCACATTCTTCTTCGTCAGACGATGAAGAAAAATCATTGTCGGACCAAAACGCAGCGGGATCATGTGTACTCATCTTCTTTATTTAGGAAAAGAAGGGAAACCAAAATTAACACGTACACAAAACACATAACAGGCTGGTAAGACAACTAAGCTATACCTAGCACAATCTCCCACAAACTCCAAACACATACCTAATTATAGGACTCTCAATCAGAGGCAACTAGGAAACACCTGCCTCCAATTGAGAGTCCAACACCCAATACCTAAACATAGAAATACTAAACTAGAAAGAACATAGAAATACAAAAACATAGAACATAACCCAAAACCCGGAAATAATAAATCAAACACCCTTCTAAACAAACCACCACCCCGAACCACATAAAACAAATACCCTCTGCCACGTCCTGACCAAACTACAATACAAATAACCCCTATTACTGGTCAGGACGTGGCACATTGTTCATATGGAAGACCCATTTGTGACCAAGCTTTAACTTCCTGACTGATGTCTTGAGATGTTGCTTCAATATATCTACATAGTTTGATGATGCCATCTATTTTGTGAAATGCACCAGTCCCTCCTGCAGCAAAGCACCCCCACAACATGATGCTGCCACCCCCGTGCTTCACAGTTGGGATGGTGTTCTTCGGCTTGTAAGACTCCCCCTTTTTTACTTCAAGCATAACGATGGTCATTATGGCCAAACAGTTCTATTTTTGTTCCATCAGACCAGAGGACATTTCTCCAAAAAGTACGATCTTTGTCCCCATGTGCAGTTGCAAACCTGGCTTTTTTATGGCGGTTTTGGAGCAGTGGCTTCTTCCATGCTGAGCGGCCTTTCAGCTTATGTCGATATAGGACTCGTTATACTGTGGATATAGACACTTTTGTACCTGTTTCCTCCAGCACCTTCGCAAGGTCCTTTGCTGTTGTTCTGGGATTGATTTGCACTTTATGCACCAAAGTACGTTCATCTCTAGGAGACAGAACGCGTCTCCTTCCTGAGCGGTATGACGGCTGCGTGGTCCCATGGTGTTTATACTTGCGCACTATTGTTTGTACAGATAAATGTGGTACCTTCAGGCATTTGGAAATTGCTCCCAAGGATGAACAAGACTTGTGGAGGTCTACAATTTTTTTCTGAGGTCTTGGCTGATTTCTTTTGATTTTCCCATGATGTCAAGCAAAGAGACACTGAGTTTGAAGGTCGACCTTGAAATACATCCACAGGTACACCTCCAATTGACTCAGGCTAATTGACATCATCTATCAGAAGCTTCTAAAGCCATGACATCATTTTCTGGAATTTTCCAAGCTGTTTAAAGGCACAGTCAATTTAGTGTATGTAAACTTCTGACGCACTGGAATTGTGATACAGTGAATTATAAGTGAAATAATCTGTCTGTAAACAGATAGCGATGTCATGCACAAAGTAGATGTCCTAACCGACTTGCCAAGACTAAAGTTTGTTAGCATGAAATTTGTGCAGTGGTTGAAAAATGAGTTTTAATGACTCCAACCTAAGTGGAAGTAAACTTCCGACTTCAACTGTGTGTATTATATATACTGTATGTATCTCCACACACCGTCTCGCGTCACCACCCCATTCTCTTCTGCCCATCGGTCATGTCCACATGGTTTCGGAAACAGCCACGGAGGAACGTTCCCCAAAATGCCGAGCTTATATCTCTCTCTCTCTCTCTCTCTCTCTCTCTCTCTCTCTCTCTCTCTCTCTCTCTCTCTCTCTCTCTCTCTCTCCCAGTCCATATTCCAGGGGCGGTTTTAGAAGTGGGGGGGACATAACCTGGCAGGTGGTCTGGGGGAGGTCTGGGGGTGGTCTGCGGCTGGTGGTCTGCGGTTGGTGGTCTGCGGGTGGTGGTCTGGGGGTGGTCTGTGGGTGGTGGTCTGGGGATGGTCTGCAGGTGGTCTGGGGGTGATCTGCGGATGGTCTGGTGGTGTTCTGTGGGTGGTCTGCGGTGGGTGGTCTGGGGGTGGTCTGCGGGTGGTCTGGGGGTGGTGGTCTGGGGTGGTGACTGGGGGTGGTCTGCGGGTGGTCTTGGGGTGGTCTGCGGGGGGTGATCTGCGGGTGGTCTGGGGGTGGTCTGCAGGTGGTCTGCAGGTGGTGGTCTGCGGGTGGTCTGCGGGTGGTGGCCTGGGGGCATCTAAAGATAATTTCCTCAATTTCTACACAATCTAATATGACCCATTGCCCTTCTAGTCATCTCTATTTAGAACAACAAAAAGTAAGCAAAAATGCCCACAGTCATCAAGCTAAGTAACAGATCATTATTAAATATGTTTGTGATTGATAAGACTGAAGTAGATCAAAGGTCATTCCAAAATCACTATTGTTTTGCACCTTTAACCAATAGGCGAACAAATGAACTCTTAAAAATATTAAACACAAAGACTTTTGATTGTCTTCATTAAGATTATTTGTATTATTTCCTCTATATCAAATTTCAGCCCGACCGACCAGCCAGCCTGAGCCGCCTGCACGCCCGAACAGTCTAGTCAATAACTCCACTTTTTCCCAACACAATTTCCTTCCCACCTTCTTTTTTTAAAGTAAAAAACAAAAAAAACATACACCTACACATATTTAACACACAGAAACAGCACATCTTCCATATATAGTGTATTCTGAAAGTATTCAAATCCCTTGACTTTTCCCACATTTTGTTGCGTTACAGCATTATTTTTCCTAATCAATCTACACAGAATACCTCATAATTACAAAGCAAAAACAGGCTTTTAGAAAATTTTGCAAATGTATTTCAAATAAAGAAACCTTATTTACATAAATATTCAGACCCTGTGCTATAAGACTCGAAACTGAGCTCATGTGAATCCTGTTTTCATTGATCATCATTGAGATGTTTCTACAACTATGATTGGAGTCCACCTGTGGTAAATTCAATTGTTTGGACATGATTTGGAAAGAAACACACCGGTCTGTATAAGGTCCCACAGTTAACAGTCCATTTCAGATCAAAAACCAAGCAATGAGGTCGAAGGAATTGTCCGAAGAGCTCCGAGACAGGATAGTGTCGAGGCACAGATCTGGGGGAAGGGTACCGAAACAGGGAGGTCAGGGAGGTGACCAAGAACCCGATGGTCACTCTGAAAGAGCTCTAGAGTTCCTCTGTGGAGATGGGAGAACCTTCCAGAAGGACAACCATCTCTGCAGCACATCACCAATCAGGGCTTTATGGTAGAGTGGCCAGAAGTTGCTCCCCTGCCATATTCTACCACCTTCTGCTCAATTGTCCATCCGTATGCCCTCTGCTTACCCACTCCTCGTTCCCAGCATTCCCCAGTTGCTGTGACCGCTGTGGATGTCCTTCTAAACTCCCTTTCAACCTCGCCCAGTATGCTAGTGCAAGTTTCTCCCCTAGGGCTTCCAAGGAGAGATCTTTTCATTTAAGTATGCTAATCATGTAGCCTCGTAGCACAGCAGTCATGAGGCTACTAATCATTTCCTATTGTTAAACACATCCTCTTGAGGATTTTAGCCCCCTTGGAAAAGCTCAAACCTCACGGGACACACTGTGCTGCTCTGGTTCCTTGCTGTTTAATTACTGCCTGACTGAGACAGTAAACAAACAACAGATTAATAATGTTATTCCAGAACTAATAGAAGACAAATATGTCATTCCAGAACTCAATGAAGGCAACATTATATTTCCATTCCAGAACTGTGTGAAGGCCATGATATACCAGAAGTCTCTTAACAAGAATTTAAGCTTTCTGCCAATATCTGATAGGTCTATGTCCTGGGAAATGCTCTTGTTATTTACATCCTCATGCTAATCACATTAGCCTAGATTAGCTCAACCATCCCACGGGGGACCCACTGATCCTGTAGAGGTTATTAAACCTCTTTCAGACAGATTATTTTATAGTCTAGAGTAGACGCATGACTTTGTTAAAGTAATGAAGTTAATATCACTGTTTACAGTAAAAGTAGCAGAATCATCAATACAAAGATTCAAAATATTTGTTGTTCAAAGTAAACAGAGAATCAGAACATTCTGGTAAAATGCACAGTATCAACTACTGCATAAAATTGCTAGCCTGGGTTGTCAGTCTCTTTGTGCTCTATTGCCAACTACTTATGGAATTGTCATGCTAAACATGTTTTGGTTTGACAAGGATAGTAATAGAGCTGGCAAGAGCAGAAACAGATCTGGCACCAGACTATGAAAACTAATAAAAAGTTGTTTGTTTTTCAATGACTGTCTGAATTTTTATCTCCAGACCAGAGGCATATATTAACAAATATATCCTGACAGGTTTAGACAGTTCTAAAATGTTGATGTTGTTTAACCTTTAATCTTTCTCTGGCTACTTGGTATACAATTATTTTGAAAGACAACCTTGCTAATCAAGAGCAGAACAGTAGAAAAAACAACAGTTAGTTAAAGTAATCTTTCACGATAACTTCCATAAATTGGAGAGTAATATTTGCCATTTTAATTACGTCACTTTGGGTACAGTCGGGGGCTTATATAGATATATATATATAGATACAGCTGTTGGTGCTTATATAGATATATATATAGATACAGCTGTTGGTGTTACTGCAGGGTTCACGGACAGAGACAGAGAGATAGAGAGACCATCTCTGACACAACCTCAAACTGCCGTGCGCGGTGGAACACAGCCAACAGACAGACCAGGACCATCAACACTAAGGTCGACTCGTCTGCAATTCATATCAGTAAGTAGGACTAGACTATAGAGTAGAATTGGACTATTCCACAGTAAGTAGACCAAGACTATAGATTAGAATAGGACTATTCCACAGTAAAGTAGGACTAGAGCATAGAGTAGATTAGGACTATTCCGCAGTAAGTAGACTTAGACTATAGAGTAGACTAGGACTTTTCCAAAGTAAAGTAGGACTATCGATTAGAATAGGACTATTCCACAGTAAGTAGTCATAGACTACAGATTTGTCACAGGCGTCGAAATGAGTAGACCAAGGTGCAGCGTGGAATATATTCATCTTGTAGTTTAATGTAAAAAATTAACACTTTACAAATTAAACAAAAATGACAGCCGACAGTTCCGTCAGGTACTTACAACAAAACAGAAAGCAACTACCCACAAAACCCAAAGGAAAAACAGGCTGCCTAAGTATGGTTCCTAATCAGAGACAACGATAGACAGCTGCCTCTGGTTAGGAACCATACTCGGCCCAACACAAAGAAATACAAAACATAGAATGCCCACCCCACACCCTGACCTAACCACATAGAGAAACAAACCCTCTCTCTCAGGTCAGGGTGTGACAAGATTAGAATAGGACTATTCCACAGTAAGTAGCCCTATAGAGTAGAATAGGACTATTCCACAGTAAGTAGACCTAGACTATAGAGTAGAATATGACTATTCACTATAATATTTTTAAGTGTTGGAATTGAATTAAGATTGAAAGATACTGGCGATATGTGTTTGCTTTGTTTTTCATTGGGTGCACATTTAGCAAAACATGGGAAAGCTTAGCACAACAATGCTGATTAAGTTGGTGGTTGAAGATATCCCTCTAGTGGTGTGGAGGCTATACTCGGCCTTGTCTCAGGATAGTAAGTTGGTGGTTGAAGATATCCCTCTAGTGGTGTGGGGGCTGTGCCTGTTTGGTCCTGTCCGGGGGTATCGTCAGATGGGGCCACAGTGGCTCCCGACCCCTTCTGTCTCAGCCTCCAGTATTTATGCTGCAATAGTTTGTGTCAGGGGCTAGGGTCAGTCTGTTATATATGGAGTATTTCTCCTGTCTTATCCGGTGTCCTGTGTGAATTTAAGTATGCCCCCTCTAATTCTCTCTCTCTCCCTCTCCCTCCCCTCCCGGAGGACCTGAGCCCTGGGACCATGCCTCAGGACTACCTGGCCTGATGACTCCTTGCTGTCCCCTGTTCACCGGATGTGCTGCTGCTCCAGTTTCAACTGTTCTACCTGCGGCTACGGAACCCTGACCTGTTCACCGGACGTGCTACCTTGTCCCGGACCTGCTGTTTTCGACTCTCTCTACCGCACCTGCTGTCTCTAACTCTGAATGATCGGCTATGAAAAGCCAACTGACATTTACTCCTGAGGCGCTGACCTGCTGCACCCTATACAACCACTGTGATTATTATTATTATTTGACCCTGCTGGTCATCTATGAATGTTTGAACATCTTGGCCATGTTCTGTTATAATCTCAACCCGGCACAGCCAGAAGAGGACTGGCCACCCCTCATAGCCCCTCATAGCCTGGTTCCTCTCCACCCAGCACAGCCAGAAGAGGACTGGCCACCCCTTATAGCCTGGTTCCTCTCTACCCGGCACAGCCAGAAGAGGACTGGCCACCCCTCAGAGCCTGGTTCCTCTCTACCTGGCACAGCCAGAAGAGGACTGGCCACCCCTCAGAGCCTGGTTCCTCACTAGGTTTCTTCCTAGGTCCTGCCTTTCTAGGGAGTGTTTCCTAGCCACTGTGTTTCTACATCTGCATTGCTTGCTGTTTGGGGTTTTAGGCTGAGTTTCTGTATAGCACTTTGTGACATCGGCTGATGTAAAAAGGGCTTCACAAATATATTTGAGTGATTGATTGACTGCGTGAATCAGGACTTCATCGTCGAATTGCTGCAAAGAAACCACTACTAAAGGACACAAATAATAAGAAGAGACTTGCTTGGGCCAAAAAACATGAGCAATGGACATTAGACTGGTGGAAATTCCTCCTTTGGTCTGATGAGTCCAAACGTGACATTTTTTGGTTCCAACCACTGTGTCTTTGTGAGATGCAGAATAGGTGAACGGATGATCTCTGCATGTGTGGTTCCCACTGTGAAGCATGGAGGAGGAGGTGTGATGGTGCTTTGCTGGTGACACTGTCAGTGATTTATTTAGAATTCAAGGCACGCTTAACCAGCATGGCTACCACAGCATTCTGCAGCGATACGCCATCCCATCTGGTTTGCGCTTAGTGGGACTATCATTTGTTTTTCAACAGGACAATGACCCAAAGCACACCTCCAGGCTGTGTAAGGGCTATTTGACCAAGAAGGTGAGTGATGGAGTGCTGCATGAGATGACCTGGCCTCCACAATCACACAACCTCAACCCAATTGAGATGGTTTGGGATGAGTTGGACTGCAGAGAGAAGGAAAAGCAGCCAACAAGTGCTCAGCATATGTGGGAACTCCTTCAAGACTGTTGCAAAAGCATTCCTCATGAAGATTGTTGAGAGAATGTCTTGTATGAGTTGGCAGTACGCTGGGGGAAGATAAAGACTCTCCCGGTAAGATCTGGGAATACAAACCAGGAACACTCAAAGCAGAAACACTCAAAGCAGAAACACTCAAAGCAGAAACACTCAAAGCAGAAACACTCATACCAGGAACACTCAAACCAGAAATACTACAACACTTTGTAAAGTAAATTATAGAGCCTGTGAAGGTGACAGAATACCCATAAAAACCTAGTGGTCAAACAAGGAAAGGGTTCCAATTGTTTTTCCACCATTGGTGACTTTTATCAATATATTCAGCTCTATTTACTCTCAGATTCAAAAAATGCTAATTAGCATAAAAGCACAACTGCAAATCCCTGCAAGCTCATCTCTAGCGGACACCTTTGCTAACAGGTATTGTGTCCATGTAAAACTTGCACAAGACAGTTCATAGAATTGTCCATTTAAAGAAATGTAGCCAATTTATGAATTACTACATTTAGCTAACATTAGATAGTTATCCAGAGATTCTTAGCTTTGCCCTGATTCGTCCGTCTGGTCCAGATCATCATGGTATTTGTAGTTTTTTATGATAGCCACATTAGCAGCTAATTAGAAATTAATTTGGGGGGGGGGGGGTAAATACAGGCGAATTTATTGATCAAATGAAATGTGTATCACAATGCAGAAGTATACAGCATTACCAATTTGGTAAATAGTAAGGTAAGGTCAGCATTAGTATCTGAAAAGTGGTGAGAACGATAATTACCTTGTGGTATGGCATAGCCAAACACCACCAGAGACAGTAGGTATGCTAAGCTCTTCATTTCTGTCTTCCTGCAAGATAGTTGAAGTCAAGGTAGAATGCAGGAACAATGCCTCTTAAGCATCAGCCACTTTCTTTCAATTTTTTTCTAGATTTTTGCCTAAAATGACATATCCAAGTCTAACTGCCTATAACTCAGGACCTGAAGCAAGGATATGCATATTCTTGATACCATTTGAAAGGAAACACTTTTGTGGAAATATTAAATTAATGTAGGAGAATATAACACATTAGATCTGGTAGAAGATAATACAAAGAAAGAACATGTGTTTTTTGGGCTTTTTTTTGTTCCATAATATTTGAAATGCAAGAGAAAGGCCACAATGTTATTATTCCTGCCCAGGCGCAATTTTGATTTTGGCCACTAGATGTCAGCAGTGTATGCACAAAGTTTTAGACTGATACAATGAACAATTGCTTTTCTGTTCAACATTTTGTATCAAGATGTGCACTCTCCTCAAACAATAGCATGGTATTCTTTCACTGTAATAGCTACTTTACATTGGACAGTGCAGATAGATTAAAGGTGAAATAAATAAATTCCAATTATATTTATGACTTTATAAACCAACAGCAAATAGAGCTACAGAGCGCTGCGGCCCTGCTTATCAAACCCTCATGGTGTGTTTTCTAGAAGCGCTGAGACATTTTATGACATTGAACACATAAAAGAACTGTCACGCCCTGACCTTAGAGATCCCTTTTATTCTCTATTTTGGTTAGGTCAGGGTGTGACTAGGGTGGGCATATCTATGTTTTCTATTTCTTTGTTGGCCTAGCATGGTTCCCAATCAGAGGCAGCTGTTTGTCGTTGTCTCTGATTGGGGATCATACTTAGGCAGCCCTTTTCCCCCACCTGTGATTGTGGGATCTTGATTTTGTATAGCTGCTTTGTAGCCTGCAGAACTTTACGTTTGTTTTTGTTGTTTTGTCGGTGTTCATTTTAATAAAAGCAAAATGTTCGCCTACCACGCTGCACCTTGGTCCGATCATTACGACGAGCGTAACAAAAACAGACAAAAATTGATTTGATTGGTAGAAAGATAAGCCCTTTTTATAGTGTAATTAATTTTTGTTGTTTTTGTAAGTTAGAACAGTGTTGTGTTTGAGATGACGACTTGTCAGAAAGAAGAGCACAGCGGAGATTTGCTATACTGCTGTCTGCCATGGAGTGTATGACGCCAAGTGTTTCGGTAACTAACTGCAGCCTTTTTCCAAGGTTGCACTTCCAGTTCTCCTGGGTGACACAAATAAACAAACAGAATGGTCGATGCGATAGATAGGTCATTTGACTGATAGATTTTCTATACGTTTAAATTCATTTGATATAGACCTACTGCACAGGCTGCAGAGGGTATGGAGGGAGTGTATGTGTGTTTGGTAACTGGCTGTTAGAGCCTTTCTGCCGTAGCTACACTGCCACAGACACTTTAATAAGTTGAATTATAACTTAACTGACACCTGGGGCCGGTGTGTGTGTGTGTGTGTGTGTGTGTGTGTGTGTGTGTGTGTGTGTGTGTGTGTGTGTGTGTGTGTGTGTGTGTGTGTGTGTGTGTGTGTGTGTGTGTGTGTGTGTGTGTGTGTGTGTGTGTGGACATCTAGCTAGCCAAATGCACTTCGTAAAGTCCACTATAATCCTCATTACTGCGTTTGTCTTGTAAAGGGGGCGTTTGCCATATTCTTAATGTCCAACCAGGCAGACCGAGAGTCTCCCTGTAACATTATCTGTTGCACCTTTATCGTTGTACTGGCATCTCGCCTTTTTTATCTCTTTGTTCATCTCTCTCTGTACCTCTTTTCTTTCGAGTGGATTCCCGGAGGCAAACACTTGTTTCTTCTTGTTAAGCACCACTTTCAATTCTTTGGTCACCCATGGTTTGTTGTTAGGAAATAACTTACATGTTTTTTTTACATTATTTTTGGGGGTGGGGGGGGGGTCACCAAATCAACACAGAATTCAATATAGCCGGATATTACGTCAGTCAACTCGTTCAAGTCAGCTGATGATTCTTCAAATACATTCCAGGAGGTACAATAATCAAGCATCCTTGCAATTTATCAATACTGTCATTGTCCCACACCTGTATTTGTTTTTTTCCACCACGCCCTGATCTGTTTCACCTGTCTTTGTGATTGTCTCCACCCTCCTCCACGTGTCGTCCTTCATCCCCATTATCCCCATTATCCCCTGTGTATTTATACCTGTGTTCTCTATTTGTCTATTGCCAGTTCGTTTTGGTCCTCAAACCTACCAGCGTTTTTCCCCTTGCTCCTGTCTTGTCTATATTCCTGTTTTCTAGTTTTCCCGGTTTTGTCCTTTCTGCCTGCCCTGACCCTGAGCCGTCCTGTACCTCTGCCTGCCAGTGTTCGAATAAATACACTTTTGTTAGTTCGACATTGTCTGTACCTGGGTCTTACCTTCAAACATGATAGTACGAACTGGCCATGACTGACCCAGCACACTTGGACCAGCTGCGCAATGCCATCGCCTCCCAAGGAGCTGTTATTGGAAGGCACGAGGAGTTGATTCGTGGTCTGATGGAAGGGTTTCAGGCTGTGGCCGAACATCACGACCAAGCATTGGACACATTGCTGGAGCAAGTCCGTGGGTTGTCTACAAGGCAGCCTACCATGACGGTAGCTTCCCACCCCCTCAGTAACCCGGCTGGTAGCACCGCCGTCACTCTGGTTTCCCGGGAACCCCGCTTACCTCCCCCGGAGCGCTTCGATGGAGAGTTGGGCACCTGTCGGGCGTTTTTCGCTCAGTGTTCCCTCATCATGGAGATGCAGCTTTCCTCTTTTTTCTCTCAGACTGCTCTGAGATAGCGTACCTCATCACGCTGATGTCCGGGAAGGCCCTCGCTTGGGCTACGGCCGTTTTGGAACAAGTCGGCCGTATGCTTCAGTCTGGAGGGATTCGTGGCGGATGTGATTTTTTTTTTGAGGCTCTGTGGTCCTGGAGAGAGGCTGCCTGGAAGTTACTCCAGCTTCGGGCAGGACTCCCTCATTGTGTCAGACTGTGCGGTGGAGTTCCGCACGCTAGCAGCGGAGGGTACCTGGAACCCGGAAGCGCTGTTCGACACGTTCCTGCACAGATTATCGGAGGAGGCAAAGGATGAGCTTGCAGACTGAGAACTACAAACGGATCTCGACTCACTCACTCACATCCAGATGGATGGTCGGCTACAGGAACGTAGGGGTTCGATTGCGGTCCCAATCGCTCACTTAAGGATCCCACCTTGCATCTGATGAAATCCGGAAGTCCCTGGCGTCTACGTCCCCGAGAGGATCCGAGCTTACCCGAGTTCCTCCAAGAGCCTCCGGAGACAGCTGATTCATTTCTTCCTCAGCCGAACGCGTACGCAGACTTGAGTTATTGTGGTACTGCCGGTGATTATGTGTCTACCTGTCCCTTCAAGAGACCTAGCTCATTTGGAGTGAGTACTCTGGTGGGTCTTAAAGAAAACATTTTGTCTCCCCTTGCTCGCCACCCTCTCCGTGCCATCCTGCGGTGGGGCGACAGGTCAAAGTTTCTCCGGGTACTCATCGACTCGGGGGCCAATGTGAGTCTCATGGACGTTACTCTGGCGTCCGAGCTGGGCATCCCCACTCAACCCCTCTCCATTCCCATGGGGGTGTTAGAGCGTATTCCCGGGGGCTTGGAATTGGCCCCGGACCTCTCCGCCAGCCCCGCGGAGTACCAGGACCACCGGGAGGGGTTCAGTAAGGCCCGGGCCACTTCACTTCCACAGCAACGACCGGTGTCTAAGATGGTCAAGCCAGATGCACTCGCAAGCCGCTATAACCCCTCGGCAAACACCCCCGGAAGTCGAGACCTTTCCGCCCTGCTCCAAGATCATTAGCCCCTCTGCTGTTTGTCCTCTGTTGCGCCGTGCCCTCCGTATACTTCCTACCTTTCCTGTGTCTAGAATTAAACTCATGTCTCACAGCCTTTTGTCTCAAGTTCTTGAGTGAGGTTAAAAATGAGGATCAGCTGCATTGACCCTGTTTGCTCTTGGATGGATATAAACAACTGTCACAAAATGCTGGGGGAATTCACAGGGGGAGGTAGAAGGAGCGTAGTAACACAGTAGCTCTATATCAGGAGTGCATATTTTTATTCCTGACAATCGTAGTTTTTACACCATCTATCATTTATCAGAACACGGACTCCACCTCCATGCTCCATACCGGTAGCTTCACTGTGTCCCGGGTGTCGTAGGGATTGGACCAAAACGCAGCGGGAACGTGTAAACTCATCTTCTTATTTTATTAGAAGGAAAACGAAAGAAACACGTATACAAAAACAACAAATGACACTAAACAGTCCCGTCAGGTGCACGAACACAAAACAGGAAATAACTACCCACAAAACCCATAGAAAAACACCCCTACTAAATAGCACCTTCAATTAGAGGTAACGAGGAACAGCTGCCTCCAATTGAAGGTCAAAACAATAAACTAGACATAGAAATAGAAAAACTAGAAAATAGAACATAGAAATACAAAACATAAAAGACAACCCAAAAACCCCGACAACACAAAACAAACACACCCTCTGCCACGTCCTGACCAAACTACAATAACAAACAACCTGTTTTACTGGTCAGGACGTGACACACTGTCTCTGTCCATACGAGTGATAGTGAAGCCATCAGGGGTGACTTCAGAGTCGGGTGTTGAAAGTGTTCCACAGGGATGCTGGCCCATGTTGACTCCAATGCTTCCCACAGTTGTGTCAAGTTGACTGGATGTCATTTGGGTGGTGGACCATTCTTGAAACTCACAGGAAACTGTTGAGCGTGACAAACCCCAGCAGATTACCCCTATAATGGGTGTGTAGCTCAGGCCTGTATTAAAAAAAGCTTCTCAGAGTAGGAGTTCCTTCTGATTGGCTCCAGGAGTTCATTACCACCCAGAGTTCCTCGCTGTCAGGTCAGGGGTCGTTCGACCGCACAGTCCTCTTTATACTCACTGAAGAGCGAATCAAAGCACGGCTTACGACCGCCCTCGGTAGAGCCCTTCGACTTCATTGATGGCACCTTAGGCCTGTGTGTGTGTGTGTGTGAGAGAGAGAGAGATACTCAAGTAGATTAGCAGAGCCAGTATTCAAAGCACAGTCGGGTCGTACGACCGTCCCATTCAAGGCCTTTGACTGCAAGGCAGCCCTGGGTTTAACTCTAGTCTGGTTCCCAGTGGTTAAACCACACAGGGTCACACCACCCACCGTGGGAATATTGATTAGATGAAAACGCATTGATTACTTTACCTCAGGGGAAGAGAGAGATATAGGGGGGGGGGGGACAGAGAAAGAAAGAGAGATGGGATGAGTGACAACTTGCAAGAGACAGATACTTGAGGGCACACAGTAAAGTCTGTTAAAAAGTTGCAATTGTCTATTCAAAGAGCAACAGCCTTTTAAAAAGCAACGAAACGCTTTGAAAATGTGGCATCGATATGAATCAGAAACATTTATTCTAGTGTCAAAATTGACTACAAAGTGTAAATAGGATAGTTTGGGTAATAAAGTCAGATGATTTACATTTTAGTCATTTAGCAGACGCTCTTATCCAGAGCGACTTACAGTAGTGAATGCATACATTTCATAAATTTTTTCTCCGTACTGGTCCCCCGTGGGAATTGAATCCACAACCCTGGCATTGCAAACACCATGCTCTACCAACTGAGCCACACGGGACCACAGATCTGTGGTCACAACTGGTAAATTAAGGTTGGGTTTTGATTGGATGATGTACATTTGCCCTGTGAGACTGGGTGAGAGAGTGATGTTAAGGGTGAGAGACTGGGTGAGAGGTAGTGAGAGACTGGGTGAGAGGTAGAGATGAGAGACTGGGTGAGAGAGAGATGTTAAGGGTGAGAGACTGGGTGAGAGAGAGATGTTAAGGGTGAGAGACTGGGTGAGAGAGATGTTAAGGGTGAGAGACTGGGTAAGAGAGATGTTAAGGATGAGAGACTGGGTGAGAGATAGTGAGAGACTGGGTGAGAGGTAGAGATGTTAAGAGTGAGTGACTGGGTGAGAGGTAGAGATGAGAGACTGGGTGAGAGGTAGATATGTTAAGGGTGAGAGACTGGGTGAGAGGTAGAGATGAGAGACTGGGTGAGAGGTAGATATGTTAAGGGTGAGAGACTGGGTGAGAGAGATGTTAAGGGTGAGAGACTGGGTAAGAGAGATGTTAAGGATGAGAGACTGGGTGAGAGATAGTGAGAGACTGGGTGAGAGGTAGAGATGTTAAGAGTGAGTGACTGGGTGAGAGGTAGAGATGAGAGACTGGGTGAGAGGTAGATATGTTAAGGGTGAGAGACTGGGTGAGAGGTAGAGATGAGAGACTGGGTGAGAGAGATGTTAAGGGTGAGAGACTGGGTGAGAGAGATGTTAAGGGTGAGAGACTGGGTAAGAGAGATGTTAAGGATGAGAGACTGGGTGAGAGATAGTGAGAGACTGGGTGAGAGGTAGAGATGTTAAGAGTGAGTGACTGGGTGAGAGGTAGAGATGAGAGACTGGGTGAGAGGTAGATATGTTAAGGGTGAGAGACTGGGTGAGAGGTAGAGATGAGAGACTGGGTGAGAGGTAGAGATGAGAGACTAGGTCAGAGAGATGTTAAGAGATGTTAAGGGTGAGAGACTGGGTGAGAGAGAGATGTTAAGGGTGAGAGACTGGGTGAGAGAGATGTTAAGGGTGAGAGACTGGGTAAGAGAGATGTTAAGGATGAGAGACTGGGTGAGAGATAGTGAGAGACTGGGTGAGAGGTAGAGATGTTAAGAGTGAGTGACTGGGTGAGAGGTAGAGATGAGAGACTGGGTGAGAGGTAGATATGTTAAGGGTGAGAGACTGGGTGAGAGGTAGAGATGAGAGACTGGGTGAGAGGTAGAGATGTTAAGGGTGAGAGACTGGGTGAGAGGTAGAGATGAGAGACTGGGTGAGAGAGAGATGTTAAGGGTGAGAGACTGGGTGAGAGAGAGATGTTAAGGGTGAGAGACTGGGTGAGAGAGATGTTAAGGGTGAGAAACTGGGTGAGAGGTAGAGATGAGAGACTGGGTGAGAGATAGAGATGAGAAACTGGGTGAGAGGTAGAGATGTTAAGGGTGAGAGACTGGGTGAGAGGTAGAGATGAGAGACTGGGTGAGAGGTAGATATGTTAAGAGTGAGTGACTGGGTGAGAGGTAGAGATGAGAGACTGAGTGAGAGGTAGAGATGTTAAGGGTGAGTGACTGGGTGAGAGGTAGAGAAGTTAAGGGTGAGAGACTGGGTGAGAGGCGGAGATGTTAAGGGTGAGAGACTGGGTGAGAGATGGTGAGAGACTGGGTGAGAGGTAGAGATGTAAAGAGTGAGTGACTGGGTGAGAGGTAGAGATGAGAAACTGGGTGAGAGGTAGATATGTTAAGGGTGAGAGACTGGGTGAGAGGTAGAGATGAGAGACTGGGTGAGAGGTAGATATGTTAAGAGTGAGTGACTGGGTGAGAGGTAGAGATGAGAGACTGAGTGAGAGGTAGAGATGTTAAGGGTGAGTGACTGGGTGAGAGGTAGAGAAGTTAAGGGTGAGAGACTGGGTGAGAGGTAGAGATGAGAGACTGGGTGAGAGGCGGAGATGTTAAGGGTGAGAGACTGGGTGAGAGATAGTGAGAGACTGGGTGAGAGGTAGAGATGTAAAGAGTGAGTGACTGGGTGAGAGGTAGAGATGAGAAACTGGGTGAGAGGTAGATATGTTAAGGGTGAGAGACTGGGTGAGAGATAGTGAGAGACTGGGTGAGAGAGAGATGTTAAGGGTGAGAGACTGGGTGAGAGAGAGCTGTTAAGGGTGAGAGACTGGGTGAGAGAGATGTTAAGGGTGAGAGACTGGGTGAGAGAGATGTTAAGGGTGAGAAACTGGGTGAGAGGTAGAGATGAGAGACTGGGTGAGAGATAGAGATGAGAAACTGGTTGAGAGGTAGAGATGTTAAGGGTGAGAGACTGGGTGAGAGGTAGAGATGAGAGACTGGGTGAGAGGTAGAGATGAGAGACTGGGTGAGAGGTAGATATGTTAAGGGTGAGTGACTGGGTGAGAGGTAGAGATGAGAGACTGGGTGAGAGGCGGAGATGTTAAGGGTGAGTGACTGGGTGAGAGGTAGAGATGTTAAGGGTGAGTGACTGGGTGAGAGGTAGAGAAGTTAAGGGTGAGTGACTGGGTGAGAGGTAGAGATGAGAGACTGGGTGAGAGGCGGAGATGTTAAGGGTGAGTGACTGGGTGAGAGGTAGAGATGAGAGACTGGGTGAGAGGTAGAGATGTTAAGAGTGAGAGAGAGAGATGAAGGTAGAGAAAAGATGAGTCAGGGGTTTACATAAGGCAAGGACAGCCTCCGCCTGGCAGAGTGGACAGTAATTCATATTTTCTTTGTGTCCCTTCTTTTCTTCATATTCCCCTTCCTCTGTTATTTTTTTCTGCTGGCCTCAGCCTAAATCCTGCCCCTGTGGCCTTAGATAGCCACTCAGCTGGAGAAAACCATTTACCTGGAGAGGGAGATAGGGAGAGAGAGAGAGAGAGAGAGAGGGAAAGAGACGGAGAGAGAGATGCAGAGAGAGAGAGATGCAGAGAGAGAGAGAGAGAGAGAGAGAGAGAGAGAGAGAGAGAGAGAGAGAGTTAAAGCGTAAAGGGATATGAGGAGGAGGAGGTGGAGGAGGGGAGGAGAAGTAGGAGGAGGGGTGGAGAGGAGGAGAGGAGAGGAGGAGGGGAGAAGAGAAGTAGGAGAGGAGGTGGAGAGGAGAAGAGGAGTGGAGGAGGAGGAGATAAGTATATGTCTGTCTGAGAGAGAGGAGAAGAGGATGTGTCATCAATCAGACACCACTAGACACAGTGCTGTAAGAGGGTTTTGAAATGTGTGTGTGTGACACATGTATTGAAGGTAAGCACATCTAGTTACTGAGTGTAAGGAGGCAATTACTTTTTCACACAGGGGCATTGGGTGTTACATAACTTTGTTAATGAAATAAATAAAATAAGTATCCATTTTTATGTGTTATTTGTAAAGTCAGGTTTCCTTTATTAAATATTATGTTTTGCTTTGAAGATCTGATAACATTCCGTATCAAAAATATGCAAAAAATTGAGAAAATCTGAAAAGGGGGCAAATTCTTTTTCACAGGACTGTAAGTGAATTTGGCTCAATACTTTGGGTCCCCTAAAATGGGGGGGGACTATATAAAGAAAGTGCAGTAATTTGTAGAGATATGGATGAAAATAATCTCAAATTAAAGCTGACAGTCTGCACTTTAACCTCATAGTCATTGTATCTTTTAAAATCCAAAGCGCTGGAGTACAGAGTCAAAACAACAACAAAATGGGACACTATCCCAATTTTTATTGGCCAGTCTGTGATATGGCTTTTTCTTTGCTACTCTGCCTAGAAGGCCAGCATCCCGGAGTCACCACTTCACTGTTGATGTTGAGACTGGTGTTTTGCGGATACTATTTAATGAAGCTGCCAGTTGAGGACTTGTGAGGTGTCTGCTTCTCAAACTAGACACTCTAATGTACTTGCCCTCTTGCTCAGTTGTGCACCGGGGCCTCCAACTCCTGCGCTGTTCTGTAAAGGGAATAGTACACAGCGTTGTACGAGATCTTCAGTTTCTTGGCAATTTCTCAAATGGAATAACCTTAATTTCTCAGAACAAGAATAGACTGGCCATTTTGAGCCTGTAATCAAACACACAAATGCTGATGCTCCAGATACTCAACTAGTCTAAAGAAGGCCAGTTTTATTGCTTCTTTAATCAGGACAACAGTTTTCAGCTGTGCTAACATAATTGTAAAAGGTTTTTCTAATGATCAATTTGCCTTTTAAAATGATAAACTTGGATTAGCTAACACAACGTGCCATTGGAACACAGGAGTGATGGTTGCTGATAATGGGCCTCTGTACGCCTATGTAGATATTCCATAAAAAAATCAGCCGTTTCCAGCTACAATAGTCATTTACAACATTAACAATGTCTACACTGTATTTCTGATCAATTTGATGTTATTTTAATGGACAATTTTTTTTTTTTTTCTTTAAAAAAAACAAAAAATGACCCAGGACGATAGAAATGTCTTTAAAACTCTGGGTTGGAGCTTATGGCTGTTCTGCCTCCTTGTCAAATCAGTTTGATATGCATCCAACAGAACTACAATCCCTATCGAGTGTTAGGGGGGCAGTCAAAGCTGTCGGAGATATGCCCCTTCCACAAATGATATTCTATGATGCGTACTACCACCTCGAAGCTTCAAATGAGAAACACCTTCATGGAGAAGAGATAAGAGATGACCAACGACTCGTAGTGTCTGTGTCTCTATAATATTCAGACTTAATGTAAATCTCCAGTCTGTTAATTAATTAACGAGGGTCAGACCTTGCTAAGCGCCTGCAGATCAGAGCCAGATGCAACACTCAGAGATCGTCTCAGTTACCTAATAGACGGAATTACCTGATTAATTGATTAGTGGAGTGCATGTATTATGGCTTGAGAGAAACAGAAACCGAGACTGTCTGTCTGTCTGTCTGTCTCTCTCGCTCACTCTCTCTGTCTGTCTGTCTGTCTGTCTGTCTGTCTGTCTGTCTGTCTGTCTGTCTGTCTGTCTGTCTGTCTGTCTGTCTGTCTGTCTGAGACAGAGCGAGAGAGAGTGAGAGAGACAGACAGAAAGAGAGAGTGAGTGAGCGAGACAGACAGACAGACAGACAGACAGACAGACAGACAGACAGACAGACAGACAGACAGACAGACAGACAGACAGACAGACAGACAGACAGACAGACAGACAGAAAGAGAGAGCGAGAGAGAGAGAGACAGACAGGCTATATATCTTTATTTTTTCATGATTATGCTTTCACTTATTTTTTCAGTTTCTCAACATTTTCAGTAAGCAGGCAATGGCTTGAGGCAGAAGGAACATGAGCGTTGTGGTAATTGTCTCCTATTTGCCACTTTGGCAAGCTACATTTCTCTTCACATTTAGCTGTGATGTTACTGTGACACTTTCAGACACAATGTATAGCTGTAGAGAAGAAGGAAGGAGGAAGAAACAGAAGAAGAAAAGTAGGAGAAGGAAAAGCGCATTACCAGGTGAAAGGGAATATGGCTGATGAGAGAGAGAATCAAAAGCGTAAGTGAAACCAAGACAGTTTCATATTGTTAGGTGGAATTGCGTATTGCACTGAGGGTAGTACTGTATGACCGCTGTCCACGGTGCTGATCTCTCCCTCGTCGACCGCTGGTGCTGAAACGGACAGCTGCGTGTGTTTGTGTGTGTGTGTGTGTGTGTGTGTGTGTGTGTGTGTGAGAGAGAGAGAGAATTATCTGAGGTCAAACTGATGTTACCCAGTCACAGTGACCTTCCTTATCACTCAGACCCCACCTCTCCACACACACACCCCCCCCCCCCCATCCCCGGGAGACCGGTCTTACCGAATCCCGTTTGACCTTGTCGTTTAAAAAAAAAAAAAGCAAAGAGCTGAGGTCATCTGTCTGCTGAGACTGTTCATTAACTGTGGCGCTCGGTTCAGTCAACGGGTTTATGGTCTATGATCATTCTCCCGGCCTTAGTCACGGCTCTGATGAGATTTAACCACAGGAGGTTGGTGGAACCTTAATTGGGGAGGACGGGCTCGTGGTAACGCCTGGAGTGGAATCAGTGGAACGGTATCAAAGGCGTGGTTTCCATGTGTTTTGATGCCGTTCCATTTGCTCCTTTCCAGCCATTTATTATGAGCCGTCCTCTCCTCAGCAGCCTCCGCTGGATTAAACTATATTCCGTTCTGCCATAATCATATCAGCAATACCTCTCCCGTCCCGCCACCCGCCGACGGACTGGAGGGCACGTGTTGAAATGTTCTCCTCTGCCGCAACCAACAGCCCTGTTCTTAAACTCGGTTGGTAATATGACAGAGATGTTTCTCCACCAAAGTGATTCAGCGTTTCTCAAACTTTTCAAATTGTCCCTCATAAATGCCCTAACGACCGTAGAATTTGTTCCATAGATTATTCATCGTGAAGATTTTTTTTTTTACTCAGTTCTTTGGGGAATAGGCCCGCTGTTAGTTATGATTGTTCTCCTTAAGAACTGCAGAGTAGCCACTAGTCCTATAGGCTCTGTTTCCTGGCATATACCGGTGAGTTATGTTGTTGAGGGATCTCTCTCTCTGTCGCATATAATATGTTCAACAGAAAGAGACATCACAGTCACAGGCCTCTACTGATCTACACAAGGCTCACTGCTCAACAGAAAGAGACATCACAGTCACAGGCCTCTACTGACCTACACAAGACTCACTGCTCAACAGAAAGAGACATCACAGTCACAGTCACAGATCTACACAAGGCTCACTGCTCAACAGAAAGAGACATCACAGTCACAGGCCTCTACTGATCTACACAAGGCTCACTGCTCAACAGAAAGAGACATCACAGTCACAGGCCTCTACTGACCTACACAAGACTCACTGCTCAACAGAAAGAGACATCACAGTCACAGTCACAGATCTACACAAGGCTCACTGCTCAACAGAAAGAGACATCACAGTCACAGGCCTCTACTGACCTACACAAGACTCACTGCTCAACAGAAAGAGACATCGCAGTCACAGGCCTCTACTGATCTACACAAGACTCACTGCTCAACAGAAAGAGACATCGCAGTCACAGGCCTCTACTGATCTACACAAGGCTCACTGCTCAACAGAAAGAGACATCACAGTCACAGGCCTCTACTGACCTACACAAGACTCACTGCTCAACAGAAAGAGACATCGCAGTCACAGGCCTCTACTGATCTACACAAGACTCACTGCTCAACAGAAAGAGACATCGCAGTCACAGGCCTCTACTGATCTACACAAGGCTCACTGCTCAACAGAAAGAGACATCGCAGTCACAGGCCTCTACTGATCTACACAAGGCTCACTGCTCAACAGAAAGAGACATCACAGTCACAGGCCTCTACTGATCTACACAAGGCTCACTGCTCAACAGAAAGAGACATCGCAGTCACAGGCCTCTACTGATCTACACAAGGCTCACTGCTCAACAGAAAGAGACATCGCAGTCACAGGCCTCTACTGATCTACACAAGGCTCACTGCTCAACAGAAAGAGACATCGCAGTCACAGGCCTCTACTGATCTACACAAGGCTCACTGCTCAACAGAAAGAGACATCGCAGTCACAGGCCTCTACTGACCTACACAAGGCTCACTGCTCAACAGAAAGAGACATCGCAGTCACAGGCCTCTACTGATCTACACAAGGCTCACTGCTCAACAGAAAGAGACATCGCAGTCACAGGCCTCTACTGATCTACACAAGGCTCACTGCTCAACAGAAAGAGACATCGCAGTCACAGGCCTCTACTGACCTACACAAGGCTCACTGCTCAACAGAAAGAGACATCGCAGTCACAGGCCTCTACTGGACTCAGCTGCTTAATTCTTTATTCGACTGGACTGGATCGTTTAGTTTTTATATACTTTATAGCTCCTTCAAACCTCATATTTGCTCTCATTTCTAATAGCATGTGAAATGTCACAAATGAATAAAGTAGAGCAGGCCTATATGCAATTTATGAAACAGATTATGTTAGTTTTACAATAGTCTACATTATGTTAGTTTTATAATAGGCTTCATTATCTTAGTTTTACACTAGGCTACATTATGTTAGTTTTACAATAGGCTACATTATGTTAGTTTTACAATAGCCTGCATTATGTTAGTTTTACAATAGGCTACATTATGTTAGTTTTACAATAGCCTGCATTATGTTAGTTTTACAATAGGCTACATTATGTTAGTTTTACAATAGCCTGCATTATGTTAGTTTTACAATAGGCTACATTATGTTAGTTTTACAATAGCCTGCATTATGTTAGTTTTACAATAGGCTACATTATGTTAGTTTTACAATAGCCTGCATTATGTTAGTTTTACAATAGGCTACATTATGTTAGTTTTACAATAGGCTACATTATGTTAGTTTTACAATAGGCTACATTATGTCAGTTTTACAATAGCCTGCATTATGTTAGTTTTACAATAGGCGACACTTAGTTAGCCTGACAATAGGCGACATTGTTAGTTTTACAATAGCCTACATTGGTGGTTTGTAGCCTGCTATGTTTATGTTGTTGTCTCTTTGAACCACTCCAAACAAGGATTTCCTTCACGAGAAAAATAAAGTTATTGTAATATATTGAGAAGTTAAGACCTTTGCATTTTGCATTTTGGGGAAATGATTCTTATTATTAAATGGCCATGAGATTCCTTATTACCTTCAGTTCACAAAGGTAAAGGGTTGTCAGACATCACTACACATGGGAGTATATGACGTCAACTTAACACTTGGGGATTGGTCCTCCTCCAAGTCTGGATTGGTCCTCCTCCAAGTCTGGATTGGTCCACCTCCAAGTCTGGATTGGTCCTCCTCCCAGTCTGGATTGGTCCTCCTCCCAGTCTGGATTGGTCCACCTCCAAGTCTGGATTGGTCCTCCTCCCAGTCTGGATTGGTCCTCCTCCCAGTCTGGATTGGTCCACCTCCCAGTCTGGATTGGTCCTCCTCCCAGTCCCAGTCTGGATTGGTCCTCCTCCCAGTCTGGATTGGTCCACCTCCCAGTCTGGATTGGTCCTCCTCCCAGTACCAGTCTCGATTGGTCCTCCTCCCAGTCTGGATTGGTCCTCCTCCCAGTCCCAGTCTGGATTGGTCCACCTCCAAGTCTGGATTGGTCCTCCTCCCAGTCTGGATTGGTCCTCCTCCCAGTCTGGATTGGTCCACCTCCCAGTCTGGATTGGTCCTCCTCCCAGTCTGGATTGGTCCTCCTCCCAGTCCCAGTCTGGATTGGTCCTCCTCCCAGTCCCAGTCTGGATTGGTCCTCCTCCCAGTCCCAGTCTGGATTGGTCCTCCTCCCAGTCTGGATTGGTCCACCTCCCAGTCTGGATTGGTCCTCCTCCCAGTCTGGATTGGTCCTCCTCCCAGTCTGGATTGGTCCTCCTCCCAGTCTGGATTGGTCCTCCTTCCAGTCTGGATTGGTCCTCCTCCCAGTCTGGATTGGTCCTCCTCCCAGTCTGGATTGGTCCTCCTTCCAGTCTGGATTGGTCCTCCTCCCAGTCTGGATTGGTCCTCCTTCCAGTCTGGATTGGTCCTCCTCCCATTCTGGATTGGTCCTCCTCCCAGTCTGGCATTACACATCCTTTAATCCATCTCTTTTTCACTCTCCCTTTTCGTCTCTCTCTCACACACACACACACACACACACACACACACACACACACACACACACACACACACACACACACACACACACACACACACACACACACACACACAGACACACACACACACACACACAGACACACACACACACACACACACACACACAGACAGTGTCTCTCATTAGTTATTGATGCATACGAGGGAAAATAATCTGGGACAGAAGTTAAAGAGCCATGCTGTCTCGCATCAACCAGCTCTCACAGTCTCTCGTCAGAATTAGAATTCATCCATGTTTCTCAAACCTCAAATTTCAAAGTTGTTTAAGGTTAAGGTTAGGCATTAACTCTGAATGGTTAAGGTTAGGCATTAACTCTGAATGGTTAAGGTTAGGCATTAACTCTGAATGGTTAAGGTTAGGCATTAACTCTGAATGGTTAAGTTCAAATTAAAACTTTATATTAGTGGATTCGAACATGCAACCTTTGACACAAAAGGTTTCCACGTCATCTCCCGACATCCCCAAACATGGATGGACGTTAAATATTGACTTGTATCACGGGTGTCCTGGTTGCTCAACATACATACATCCCATTGATAATTCTCAATTGTTTTATTAATAGATACATTTTCTACTGTAATTACAGTTTATACATGTACTTACATACTGATACAGTCGTTTAGAATAATCTGTAGAAGGAACTCAAACTATTTATTCTGTTGTCGAAACTATAGTCACTCAACTAAACCGGCCTGCTGTACATCTATATTTGAACAAGTCTTATGTTTTCTCATGTCTCTATGATAGAAGATAAGCATGTTTTCATTATGTGTTGTTGTACATGGGTATATTTACAGAAATGTATAATTCACAGATATTTACAATAAAGGTCCATATTCATCTCTTTTTTTTGTTTGTCCCTATATTGGACAACGAAGTCTGTTGCTTTCCAAATCATCGGCTACATATTATAAACAAATACAGTTAATAATATAAGTTGAGAACAAACGGATACTAATTGCTCTTCCGTTCATGAAACAGTTTACTCTGTACATAAAAACAACGGTTGATAATGGCATAAATTGAGGGAGTGGACGTTAAACATTAAACGGCGACGTTAGCCAGCCTGGGATCAGAGTCCTGTTCGTACCGGTAATGGTACACTTCCATCTGGTCGCGGCACGCATCACGAATGTTGTTGAGCCACCGTTTGATGCCTCTCCGGTTTAGATAAAGCACCATGAGGAATACAATACCGATCATTGCCATGACTATCCCTAGGAACACGTAGGATACCGCCTCTAAATTCTCATTAAGACAATCCACGTCCTCACCGCGTAACCGCTCCAGTGGAATCCCCTTCTTGGCATCAGGCTCAGCGCACAGGAGGCGCGCAGCGTCCACACATTGAGAAGAGTTCTTTAACCAGAAGTAGAACGACTCAAGTTCACAGTTACACCTGAAAGGATTTAGTGACAAATAAATGCGCACTCTCTTGTGATGGTACAAACTAGATATGTTCTCTTTACCAATGTTCTCGATTGAGTTGTTGGTGAGAACTAAAGTGTGTAGGTTGAACGCGTCCAACCGTGAAATGGGTATGGTTTTCAACCGATTGCTTGATAGCTCCAACCGGTGGAGGTTGCGTAACGTTTCGGTGCCATGCAGCGCGTTGGAGAGCTGCGCCACGGCTGGAGCAAGGAGCGAGTTGTTCAGGTGAAGAGAACGGAGCTCTCGTAGACCGTGAAACGCCCGGTCAGAAATATACACCAACGGGTTGTGGCTTAAATCCAGTAAATTCAACCTGGGGAGTCCCGTGAAAGCGTCAGCCTCGATTACCATGATCCCATTATGTGACAGTGAGAGGGTCGTTAGTTCGAGTTCCGTCCCGTTATTCGAGGAGAACGCTCCTCCCGGTAACGTTGAGATGTTGTTCCCCCTGAGTATTAACGTGGTCGCCCACGTCGGTATGTCACCCGGTAACTCAGTGTGTTCGCCACCTCGGCAGGTCACCGTCCCGGAGTCTCTGACACAGATACATGATAACGGACACTCTTCCTCTGCTTTGACAGAAGAAAACAACAAACACACTAACACAACCTCGGCTAATAAACAAAAACACTGGCCTTTCAGAAAAGAAAGGACACCTCGTGAAACGTCACTACAATAATACATTTTTCTTGCACAACGTCGTTTCGAAGAGGGAGACTGGACACACTTCCCTCTCTCTCTCTCTCTCTCCCTCTCTCTCTCTCTGAGGCCACAGGTCAAGTAGTTTCGTCGGTCAGTTTGCTTGAGAGAGAGAAGAAAAAAAAACACTCAATAGTCTTTATTCTTCTTCATTCTCGCATTCCTTCTCTCTCTTCTCCCCCCCCAAAAAAATGTGTCCGGACTGTCTCTCTCCCTGCGGAGTTGACGCGCAGTGAGGTGAAGGTATGAGTACAGTAGAATATTGGCAGAGCTGCGACGTGAGATGGTGGAAGAGGGAAAATGCTGCGGGTTAGGGTGTGTGGACAGCAGCTTATTCTCTCTCTCATCTCTCCACCCCCTCTCTCTCTCTCTCTCTCTCTCTCTCTGAGGTGTTTTTGACGTCTCGTTTAGTGAGTGAGTGTGAGTGAGTCAGACTGAGGAGAGATCCGCGTAGCACTCTCACACACTCTCACAGTACCAGCATGTGAAGAGGACACGATCCACAGAACTGACTGAATGACAGGCAGACAGACAGACTTCCCTGTTCTCTTCTCTCTTCCATCTCAATTAGTGATGGAGAGAACACCTCTAACCACTTCAACTGAGCCGATGGAACAAAGTGTGTGTGAGAGAGAAGCAGTGAAGTCTTGTTTTCAGGTTACCAGAACAGAAGAGGAGACTTGACAGTTGACACCGGTCCTGGCTAGACACCCTAATTAAATACAACCATTAGAGTGCTACCAACTTCAACCTACACTCCTAGCTTACTAGCCTGTTACCATTAGCTTACTAGCCTGTTACCATTAGCTTACTAGCCTATTACCATTAGCTTCCTAGCCTATTACCATTAGCTTACTAGCCTGTTACCATTAGCTTACTAGCCTATTACCATTAGCTTACTAGCCTGTTACCATTAGCTTACTAGCCTATTACCATTAGCTTACTAGCCTGTTACCATTAGCTTACTAGCCTGTTACCATTAGCTTACTAGCCTATTACCATTAGCTTACTAGCCTGTTACCATTAGCTTACTAGCCTGTTACCATTAGCTTACTAGCCTGTTACCATTAGCTTACTAGCCTGATTACCATTAGCTTACTAGCCTGTTACCATTAGCTTACTAGCCTGTTACCATTAGCTTACTAGCCTGTTACCATTAGCTTACTAGCCTATTACCATTAGCTTACTAGCCTGTTACCATTAGCTTACTAGCCTATTACCATTAGCTTACTAGCCTGTTACCATTAGCTTACTAGCCTATTACCATTAGCTTACTAGCCTATTACCATTAGCTTACTAGCTTATTACCATTAGCTTACTAGCCTATTACCATCAACCTACTAGCCTGTTACCATTAATTAACCTACTAGCCTACTACTACAGATTCTAGTCTACTGTCTTTCTGTCAAATGCCAGTCAGTTGCTGCTACAGTGTAGGCCTAGTAGTTATACCATTGCTTTGCAGAGCCCTCAGCTGTTCAATTGAAAAGTGATTAGCCATTATATGACTGTTGTCACAATGTCCCAACTGTCATAGCCTACCGCTTGGTATAGAGGGGATGTGTTGGCCATGAATACTGGATAATGTGTTTATATTTCTTTTTTTGGCTATAGGGCTAGGTTGCTGGGGTCAACTCCAGGTCATCGCCATGGCAACAGTCTATTGATTATCTATATGCGTATTCGCCTATTTTCTACTACTATAGATTACCCATGTTATTTTATTAACAGATGATTTAATGTCAGATATATCTTCAGAAAAAGAAAGGTGAGTTGAAACTGTCACGTGTTAGATTCATTAAAGGCCTGAATGGATGATCAATAACAGGCCTGAATGGATGATCTATAACAGGCCTGAATGGATGATCAATAACAGGCCTTAAATGGATGATCTATAACAGGCCTGAAATGGATGATCAATAACAGGCCTGAATGGATGATCAATAACAGGCCTAAGGATGATCTATAACAGGCCTTAAATGGATGATCTATAACAGGCCTGAATGGATGATTCTATAACAGGCCTTAATGGATGATCTATAACAGGCCTTAATGGATGATCTATAACAGGCCCTGAAATGGATGATTTATAACAGGCCTTGAATGGATGATCTATAACAGGCCTTAAATGGATGATCTATAACAGGCCTTAATGGATGATCTATAACAGGCCTGAATGGATGATCAATAACAGGCCTGAATGGATGATCTATAACAGGCCTTAATGGATGATCTATAACAGGCCTGAATGGATGATCTATAACAGGCCTTAAATGGATGATCTATAACAGGCCTGAATGGATGATCTATAACAGGCCTTAATGGATGATCTATAACAGGCCTGAATGGATGATCTATAACAGGCCTTAATGGATGATCTATAACAGGCCTGAATGGATGATCTATAACAGGCCTGAATGGATGATCTATAACAGGCCTGAATGGATGATCTATAACAGGCCTGAATGGATGATCTATAACAGGCCTGAATGGATGATCTATAACAGGCCTTAATGGATGATCTATAACAGGCCTGAATGGATGATCTATAACAGGCCTGAATGGATGATCTATAACAGGCCTTAATGGATGATCTATAACAGGCCTGAATGGATGATCTATAACAGGCCTGAATGGATGATCTATAACAGGCCTTAATGGATGATCTATAACAGGCGTATATCAACTATGTTCCCCTTGTCTTCCCTGTATGCATTCTGTACTGTAAGTCGCTCTGGATAAGAGCGTCTGCTAAATGACTAAAATGTAAAAAATGTTGTCTTATTGTATGAGTGCTGATCTGAGATCAGTTTAGCCTTTAAAATCATATTGAATAAGATACACGTATTTTCTGTTTAATATACACTACCAGTCAAACGTTTTGGACACACCTACCAATTCAAGGTTTTAAATATATATATTTTTTTACTATTTTCTACATTGTAGAATAATAGTGATGAAATCGAAACGATGAAATAACACATATGGAATCTTGTAGTAACCCCCCCAAAAAAGTGTTAAATACATTTTATACTTTACAATCTTCAAAGTAGCTACCCTTTTGCCTTGATGACAGCGTTGCACACTCAGAGTTCCCTCTGTCCAGTGTCTGTGTTCTTAATCTTTTATTTTTATTGGCCAGTCTGAGATATGGCTTTTTCTTTGCAACTCTGCCTAGAAGGCCAGCATCCCAGAGTCGCCTATTCACTGTTGATGTTGAGACTGGTGTTTTGCGGGTACTATTTAATAAAGCTGCCAGTTGAGGACTTGTGAGGCGTCTGTTTCTCAAAGTAGACACTCTAATGTACTTGTCCTCTTGCTCAGTTGTGCACCAGGGCCTCCCACTCCTCTTTCTATCCTGGTTAGGGCCAGTTTGTGCTGTTCTGTGAAGGGAGTAGTACACAGCGTTGTACGAGATCTTCTGTTTCTTGGCAATTTCTAGCATGGAATAGCTTTCATTTCTCAGAACAAGAATAGACTGACAAGTTTCAGAGGAAAGTTCTTTGTTTCTGGCCATTTTGAGCCTGTAATCAAACCCACAAATGCTGATGCTCCAGATACTCAACCAGTCTAAAGGAGGCCAGTTTTATTGCTTCTTTAATCAGAACAACAGTTTTCAGCTGTGCTAACATAATTGTAAAAGGGTTTTCTAATGATCAATTAGCCTTTTAAAATGATAAACTTGGATTAGCTAACACAACGTGCCATTGGAACAAAGGAGTGATGGTTGCTGATAATGGGCCTCTGTACGCCTATGTAGATATTCCATTAAAAAATTAAAAAATCCACCCCGCTTTAGGCGGCTGTATTTTTCCATAGTATCCAGACCACCTCTCTCCTAATCTTTCGCCAGCCTAGCCATTTTCGGGCAGTTGTTCCCCTCCCTAACTTAGGGAGGCCCCATTTCCTGTTCCTATTCACAACGTCGTCTTTTCAACTCTGCCCTGCTCATTTTGAAATAGTAACAGTGTCCTAGTTTGAAACAGTCTACTCACACACAGTATTGGATTATAGTCTTTAACACATTATTATAGTCTTCAACACATTATTATAGCCTTATAATTCTAATACATTTCACACAGTTATATGGTTTCAGAGTGGAGTATTTTAGTCAAAACCTCAGACATATAAATCCTTTTATCACAGACACAAAATTGTTTTGTATTGAATTCAATAGAATAAAATAGAGATAGAGTTCTTTAATGTAGCCATTGGCGGTATTATACAGGCAAAACATTAAGGAACTGGCAGTGTCTCACTCTCCTTCTCTCTCTCTCTCTCTCTCACCTTCTCTCTCTCTCTCTCTCTCTCTCTCTCTCTCTCTCTCTCTCTCTCTCTCTCTCTCTCTCTCTCTCTCCTTCTCTCTCTCTCTCTCTTTTCTCTATTGAATTATATGCAGCCTCATATTTAAATAGTTAAGTGGACGGGACACATGACAGGGACTAATTAGACAAATGTGCTTAGGCTGTTATAAGGTATTATATAAGCCAATGGTGATCTATAAGGGATTTATTCAGTGATTTTCTTATTCGTCTAATATATGTGTTTATTCATTCACAACTAGGATGGGTGACATTTTATCTTACGTTTCTGTAATAAACCAATTTCTAAGGCATTTATAAATTGTGTGTTCACCATTTATTAATCATTACTCCCACATTAATAAACCATTTACTAATCGTTAGTCTTTTTTGCAGCTTCTAATCTAAAGTGTGTGCTAAATATACTTTATAGATTTGAGTGACAAATGGAGAGACAGACTGCACATCAGGGAGTCAACAGAGGCCCAATTATACAGAGGCCCAGTTATACAGAGGCCCAGATATACAGAGGCCCAGTTATACAGAGGCCCAGTTATACAGAGGCCCAGTTATACAGAGACCCAGTTATAATGGTGAGTTGAGACAACAGAGGCCCAGTTATACAGAGGCCCAGTTATAGTGGTGAGTTGAGGACAACAGAGGCCCAGTTATAGTGGTGAGTTGAGGTAACAGAGGCCCAGTTATACAGAGGCCCAGTTATAGTGGTGAGTTGAGGTAACAGAGGCCCAGTTATAGTGGTGAGTTGAGGTAACAGAGGCCCAGTTATACAGAGGCCCAGTTATAATGGTGAGTTGAGCAGACAGAGGCCCAGTTATAGTGGTGAGTTGAGACAACAGAGGCCCAGTTATACAGAGGCCCAGTTATAGTGGTGAGTTGAGACAACAGAGGCCCAGTTATACAGAGGCCCAGTTATAGTGGTGAGTTGAGACCCACAGAGGCCCAGTTATAGTGGTGAGTTGAGACAACAGAGGCCCAGTTATACAGAGGCCCAGTTATAATGGTGAGTTGAGCCAACAGAGGCCCAGTTATACAGAGGCCCAGTTATAGTGGTGAGTTGAGACAACAGAGGCCCAGTTATACAGAGGCCCAGTTATAATGGTGAGTTGAGACAACAGAGGCCCAGTTATAGTGGTGAGTTGAGGCAACAGAGGCCCAGTTATACAGAGGCCCAGTTATAATGGTGAGTTGAGACAACAGAGGCCCAGTTATACAGAGGCCCAGTTATAGTGGTGAGTTGAGGCAACAGAGGCCCAGTTATACAGAGGCCCAGTTATAGTGGTGAGTTGAGACAACAGAGGCCCAGTTATAGTGGTGAGTTGAGACAACAGAGGCCCAGTTATAGTGGTGAGTTGTATCTCCAGTGATGTTTTTACATGTTGTATTTGTCTTAAACATGAGCTGGTTAAAAAAGGAGGAGGACTATGTTTCACCGGTCACTGGGGGGTCACTGGGGGGTCAATGGGGGGTCACTGGGGGGTCACTGGGAGGTCACTGGGGGGTCACTGGGGGCTGTACACATAGTGATGTGGGCTGATGTGACCAAAATGTCAGGGCTGAATTTTTGTCCCAGTCCACCCCTGCCCCCAAGGAGGACCTTCCTGTGTGTGTGTGTGTTCACACTGTGTTTGTTTGCATGCGTGACCGTTAATGAATGAGTTTCTATCCCCACAGCTGCCGAATCATGTGTCACTTCTGTCTCTCGTATTTGTCTCCTAGATTACAACTCCCCAGTTCACAAACACTCTCTCTCTCTCTCTCTCTCTCTCTCTCTCTCTCTCTGTCTCTCTCTTTGTCTCTCTCTCTGTCTCTCTCCTGTCTCTCTCTGTCTCTCTCTCTCTCCTCTCTCTCTCCTCTGTCTCTCTCCTCTCTCTCTCTCACTCTCTGTCTCTCTCTCTCTCTCCTCTCTCTCTCTGTCTCTCTCTCTGTCTCTCTCTTTGTCTCTCTCTCTCTCCTCTCTCTCTCTCTTGTCTCTCTCTCTCTCTCTCTCTCTCTCTGTCTCTCTCTCTCTCCTCTCTCTCTCTGTCTCTCTCTGTCTCTCTCTCTCTCTCCTCTCTCTCTCTCTCTGTCTCTGTCTCTCTCCTCTCTCTCTCTCTCTCTCTCTCTCTCTCTGTCTCTGTCTCTCTCTCTCTCTCTCTCTCTCTCTCTCTCTCTCTCTCTCTCTCTCTCTCTCCTCTGTCTCTGTCTCTCTCTCTCTCTCCTCTCTCTCTGTCTCTGTCTCTCTCTCTCTCTCTGTCTCTGTCTCTGTCTCTGTCTCCGTCTCTCTCTCTCTCTCTCTCTCTCCCCCTCCCTCCCTCACTCCCTCACTCTAAGTGGGTCTGTTAGTGTTGGTCTTTGTGATAAGTGTTGTCAGTAGTATTACAGCACAGTGAGTTATTGCCTGTCAGTCTTACCAGAACATGTTGGCAGGCAGAGAGAGTCCAGTGACCTCATGCAATAAACACTGAATCAGCCATTGAAGAGACTGACTTAACCTATCTAGTATTTATCTATCTAGACAACTGTATAATTAGAAAATGGGATATATAGTCAGTTACACAACTGAATGCCTTCAACCGAAATATGTCTTGTACATTTAACCCAACCCCTCTGAATCAGAGAGATGTTGCTCTCTGTCTCTCTCTCTCTGAAGATTAACAGCAGGTTTGTTTTCCAAGATGGTTATTAGATGACCCTATATGACCCCCCGAGTGTCTGAGAGGGCCAATCACAGTAGGACATCTGCTCTGCTCCTCCTCCTCTCCCCCAGGACCCTGGCTCTAAGTGCTGCTCTGCTCCTCCTCCTCTCCCCCCAGGACCCCTGGCTCTAAGTGTTGCTCTGCTCCTTCTCCTCTCCCCCAGGACCCCAGCTCTAAGTGCTGCTCTGCTCCTCCTCCTCTCCCCCCAGGACCCAGGCTCTAAGTGCTGCTCTGCTCCTCCTCCTCTCCCCCAGGACCCAGGCTCTAAGTGCTGCTCTGCTCCTCCTCCTCTCCCCCAGGACCCAGGCTCTAAGTGCTGCTCTGCTCCTCCTCCCTCCCCCCAGGACCCCAGGCTCTAAGTGCTGCTCTGCTCCTCCTCCTCCCCCCAGGACCCAGGCTCTAAGTGCTGCTCTGTTCCTCCTCTCCCCCCAGGACCCAGGCTCTAAGTGTTGCTCTGCTCCTCCTCCTCTCCCCCAGGACCCAGGCTCTAAGTGCTGCTCTGTTCCTCCTCTCCCCCAGGACCCAGGCTCTAAGTGCTGCTGTGCTCCTCCTCTCCCCCAGGACCCAGGCTCTAAGTGCTGCTCTGCTCTGCTCCTCCTCTCCCCCAGGACCCCTGGCTCTAAGTGCTGCTCTGCTCCTCCTCCTCTCCCCCCAGGACCCAGGCTCTAAGTGCTACTCTCCTCCTCCTCTCCCCCAGGACCCCAGCTCTAAGTGCTGCTCTCTCCTCCTCCTCTCTCCCCCAGGACCCCAGCTCTAAGTGCTGCTCTGCTCCTCCTCCTCTCCCCCCAGGACCCAGGCTCTAAGTGCTGCTCTGCTCCTCCTCCTCCTCTCCCCCAGGACCCTGGCTCTAAGTGCTGCTCTGCTCCTCCTCCTCTCCCCCAGGACCCAGGCTCCAGATGGTTTCCAGGGTTCTCCCCTCTATCTGCCTTGGCCAGGAGACAGTAGATTTAGTGGCTGCTGGTAATCAGAGCTTTTTGCTGGAACATTGTCACGGTGTTTGTGTGTGTCTGTGTGTGTCTCTGTGTGTGTGTCTGTGTGTGTGTCTGTGTGTGTCTCTGTCTGTGTCTGTGTGTGTCTCTGTGTGTGTGTCTGTGTGTTAATGGCGCTCCGCTTGGCTTGGCTCGTGACCTAACGGTTGACATTGAACCATGTAATTGAGTTACCCAAGGCTGCCCATCCTCATCACCTAGCTGGTGTGTATATATGTGATCAGCTGCCCATCATCCTAGCAATACAAGGCTCTCATTTGTCATTTCCCTCATTACTGACAGAACGCATGTGTGTGTGTGTGTGTGTGTGTGTGTGTGTGTGGGTGTGTGTGGGTGGGGGGGGGGGGGGGGGGGCAGAGCGAGAGAGTATGAGCATGTGTGTGTGTGTGTGTGTGTGTGTGTGTGTGTGTGTGTGTGTGTGTGTGTGTGTGTGTGTGTGTGTGTGTGTGTGTGCGTGTGTGTGTGTGTGTGGGTGGGGGGGGGGCAGAGCGAGAGAGTATGAGCATGTGTGTGTGTGTGTGTGTGTGTGAGTGTGTGTGTGTGTGTGTGTGTGTGTGTGTGTGTGTGTGTGTGTGTGTGTGTGTGTGTGTGTGTGTGTGTGTGTGTGTGTATTGAGAACCTTGGAACTGCAGATCTCAGTTATTTGTTGCTCCATTCCCTGGCAGCGCTACTCCCCACCCCCTAACCCCCCTCCCCACCCCCTAACCCCCCTCCCCACCCCCTAACCCCCCTCCCCACTGCTACGTTTTATAACAGTCATCTGACTCTTCCCCCTCTGGGCTGTGGAATGAGTGATACACTGGAGAATGCTGAGTCACCATCTAACACTCAGAGCCCCCCCCCCCCCCACACACACACACACACACACACACACACACACACACACACACACACACACACACACAGGGACACAGACACACACACACACACACACACACACACACACACACACACACACACACAGACAGACAGACAGACAGACAGACAGACAGACAGACAGACAGACAGACAGACAGACAGACAGACAGACAGACAGACAGACAGACAGACAGACAGCACAGACAGACAGACAGACAGGACAGACAGACAGACAGACAGACAGACAGACAGGCCTGGGGTTGTCATGATATAAAGTATATATATCAGCATATATATAGAGAGAGAGATTAGAACTAACGGCTAAATGACTCAACATAAACTGGCCATTCTGAAACATTAACATCGCTCTTTATGACACCCGTAGACACACACGTCTGTCTTTCAACGACTCTCCATAATCCTTCCCTCCATCCCTGACAATTCTGTCTTTCAACGACTCTCTATAACCCTTCCCGCCATCCCTGACAATTCTGCCTTTCAACGACTCTACATAACCCTTCCCTCCATCCCTGACAATTCTGTCTTTCAACGACTCTACATAACCCCTTCCCTCCATCCCTGACAATTCTGTCTTTCAACAACTCTACATAACCCTTCGCACCATCCCTGACAATTCTGTCTTTCAACGACTCTACATAACCCTTCTCACCATCCCTGACAATTCTGCCTTTCAACGACTCTACATAACCCTTCGCACCATCCCTGACAATTCTGTCTTTCAACAACTCTACATAACCCTTCCCTCCATCCCTGACAATTCTGTCCCTCAACGACTCTCCATAATCCTTCCCTCCATCCCTAACAATTCTGTCTTTCAACGACTCTACATAACCCTTCCCTCCATCCCTGACAATTCTGTCCCTCAACGACCTCTACATAATCCTTCCCTCCATCCCTGACAATTCTCTCCTTCAACGACTCTACATAACCCTTCCCTCCATCCCTGACAATTCTGTCTTTCAAAGACTCTACATAACCCTTCCCTCCATCCCTGACAATTCTGTCTTTCAACGACTCTACATAACCCTTCCCTCCATCCCTGACAATTCTGTCTTTCAACGACTCTACATAATCCTTCCCTCCATCCCTGACAATTCTGTCTTTCAACGACTCTACATAATCCTTCGCACCATCCCTGACAATTCTGTCTTTCAACGACTCTACTAATAACCCTTCCCTCCATCCCTGACAATTCTGTCCCTCAACGACGCTCCATAAAGGCTCCACAGTTTTATCTTTAGACTGTAAGAGCATGTATGTTCTCTGTATGCTGCAGCTGCTGTTATTTTGTCATATATTTTTAGGTGTTGTAACAATTTCTTTAGACAGTAAAAAGAAATATGAGGTGGGGAAACAGACAAGTGGGAGAACCAATGGGAGTTACTACTTTCCATGTTGACTGGAATATATTCAGTATGTTTCTATTAGTGAAACCTCTGCAACCTCAAGATGTCTGACCTTCACTATGCGAGAGAGCGGGATGTCTGACCTTCACTATGTGAGAGCGGGATGTCTTGACCTTCACTATGCCGAGAGCAGGATGTCTGACCTTCACTATGTGAGAGCGGGATGTCTGACCTTCACTATGCGAGAGCAGGATGTCTGACCTTCACTATGTGAGAGCAGGATGTCTGTCTGTCTTTCACTATGTGAGAGCGGGATGTCTGACCTTCACTATGTGAGAGCAGGATGTCTGTCCTTCACTATGTGAGAGCAGGATGTCTGACCTTCACTATGTGAGAGCAGGATGTCTGTCCTTCACTATGTGAGAGTAGGATGTCTGTCCTTCACTATGCGAGAGCAGGATGTCTGACCTTCACTATGTGAGAGCAGGATGTCTGTCCTTCACTATGTGAGAGTAGGATGTCTGTCCTTCACTATGTGAGAGCAGGATGTCTGTCCTTCACTATGTGAGAGCAGGATGTCTGTTCTTCACTATGTGAGAGCAGGATGTCTGTCCTTCACTATGTGAGAGCAGGATGTCTGACCTTCACTATGTGAGAGCAGGATGTCTGACCTTCACTATGTGAGAGCAGGATGTCTGTCCTTCACTATGTGAGAGCAGGATGTCTGTCTGTCCTTCACTATGTGAGAGCAGGATGTCTGTCCTTCACTATGTGAGAGCAGGATGTCTGTCTGTCCTTCACTATGTGAGAGCAGGATGTCTGTCCTTCACTATGTGAGAGCAGGATGTCTGTTCTTCACTATGTGAGAGCAGGATGTTTGACCTTCACTATGTGAGAGCAGGATGTCTGTCTGTCCTTCACTATGTGAGAGCAGGATGTCTGTCCTTCACTATGTGAGAGCAGGATGTCTGTCCTTCACTATGTGAGAGCAGGATGTCTGTCTGTCCTTCACTATGTGAGAGCAGGATGTCTGTTCTTCACTATGTGAGAGCAGGATGTCTGCCCTTCACTATGTGAGAGCAGGACGTGTGTTCCCTTCACTACCTCCCACCCTCCAGCCCAATCTAGACACCCACACACCATCTCTACATCTCTCTCAACTAATACTATACAGCTACATACATCTGCTGATATTGTCCCTCCATCCCAACCTCCCTCCTTCCAGCCCAACCTCCCTCCCTCCCTCCCTCCCTCCCTCCAGTCCTCCCTCCCTATAGCCCAACCTCCCTCCAGCCCTCCCTCACTCTAGCCCTCCCTCCATTCATCCCAACCTCCCTCCAGCCAAACCTCCTTCCCTCCAGTCCTCCCTCCCTCCAGCCCAACCTCCCTCCAGCCCTCCCTCCCTATAGCCCAACCTCCCTCCCTCCAGCCCTCCCTC